>NW_007361030.1:134264-579194 GCF_000149035.1 Colletotrichum graminicola M1.001 | reverse complement strand
CTCATTTTCAAATAAGCTTAGTAAGTCCTATAATCCTAATCCCTAGATATACTATATATAAAGCGTAGGAATAGGCCTATATAGTGTTAAAATTTCTCTAGCTTTATAACTAGGGATTACTTAAAAATATTATCTTAAATAGAGATCTAAAATTCTTATTAAACTTCTAGTAAGCGTTATAAAAAAAACTAGACACTAAGCTAAAATTCTTAATAGCCTACTATCTATAAACAGATAGTCTTTTTAAGTAAAAAAACTAAATAGTAAAAATAGCTATCTAGGTGTTTATATACACTTTTCTAGATAAATAATAAATTAAAGTAGTAATTAGCTTATAAAATTTATTAAATAATATATACTTTAGTATAATAAAGGCTACACTAAATAAAGTACTATATAGCTTTAAAACTAATAAATCCCTAGATCTTCTTAGTAATTTAAACACTAATATTAACTAGGAAATACTTTAGGAGGAAGTAAAATTTTTAATTATAGTAGTATAAATATATATAAAAAAGGTATTTAATTATAAGCACTAGTATATTTTATTTATACTAGGAGATTTTATCTATTTAAAGCTTAGTTAGAGGTACTATTTACTAAGAAACCTATTAGTAAAAACCTTACCTTTATATACTAAACTAATAAAAGTCCTTAAAAAAGTAAGAAAGCTAGTATATTAGCTAAAGTTACCTCTAATAATAAATATTTACTTAGTAGTATTAGTTATATACTTAATCCTAGCTAAAGACCTATAAAAAGACCTATATAAACAGACTCCTGTCTGTAGCAGCCTTATAGAAAAGGAGAACTCTTATAAAAACAAGTAGTAAAATAAATACTAGCACTATAAAGTTAAATAAATCCTTAAAAAGAGAATTACTAGGTAAGAATAAAAAAACTATAAATATAGTACCTTACTAAATAAAAAAGGTACTCTAGCCTATATAACACCTAGATAGATATAGACGCTATAGAAGTAGATAACTTAATTAAAGAATTTAAAAAACATTATTAGTAATAAGAGAATTAGTAATAAAGACTTTAAAAAAAAGAAAGTAGGTAATAGAATAATACTACTAACTAGTACTAAGAGAAATTACTAAATAAAAAAAGAAAACACTAGCTAAAAGCAGAATAATTTACTAATAAATAATAGATAATTTTTAGTAAAGTAACTATAAGAAGACTAAAGATAGTCTAAATAATTACCTATAAGGGTTAGGCAGTTAGTTAAAAGAAATCTAGTAAAATCCCTATAAATAATTAAGTAGTAAATAAGGAAATTCTAGTAAATAGCCTTATTATTTATAGTAAATATCTATATGTTATATAACTAGTAATAAATAAATTAAGACTTTACCTTATAATAGAGGGCAAATAACTAGTTACCTAAGGTAACTATAGCCTAGTTATTCTTTTTCTTTTATATAAATCCTTTTTCTTTTATAATTCTCCTTATTTTTATTATTTATACCTTATAATTTCCCCTTACTTTCTTAATAACTTATCTATATTTTTACTTTTACCTAACTAGCTGTTTTATATATAATAGTATAAACTAGCTAGTTATTTACTATTTTTTCTACTTTATTTACTATTACTTTATTATATAATTCTATATTATCCTTAATATTTCTAATAAAACTCTATCTACTAACGCTAAGTACTAAAAACACTTCTTAAATAAATTTACTAACACTAAAAGTAAAATTAGTATTTCTTTTTATAGATATTTTTATACTATTACTATTTATAGAGGTAAAGCGCGCCTAATTAAGAAGACTAAATCGCTTAGTATTAAGGTTATATAATACTAGAAACGCTTTAACACTTACTAAGAAAAGCACTATATTAAAGCTAAATAAGCTAGTATTAAAACGCCTAAAGGATTATTCTTTAATAACGTTATCTTTACTAATATTTCTTAGTTTTTTTATACTAATAGTAAAGATAAAACGTATATAATTTACTAGTAAAACCTTTAGCTAGACTTCTATAAAAAAAACACTTATCTTATTTACTATTATTAGACTACCTTAACTATAATTTAGACGCTAAAAGTTAAATAAGACACTACTAGTAGTACTATCTCTTTAGATATTAAAAGTAAAGTTAACTTAAACACTAATATTATATCTACTTATACTCCTAATAGTCACTTTACTAAGAAGCCTAACTAGAACACTTTAGAGTATAAGCTAAAGAAAGCTAAAAAGCGCCTTACTAAGCTTAAGTAGAGTAACACTGTCTTACTAAATCCCTAGACTCCTAGCGTTATATTATTAGCTAAACCTCTTTATCTACCTAGTTCTACTAAAAAAAAAGCTATTAATATTAATAAAAGTGCTAGTAAACACGCCTAGTTTACTACTAATAAAGATTAGGAAATTACTAACGCTCTTAATACTATTTATAGTATTTATATAACTATTAAGTAGATAAATAATAGTTATTTTACTAAAGTAGACGCTATTAATTATATTAATATATTTATTAATTACGCCCCTAATATACTAAAATTACTTTATTAACTTACTAATAAATTAACTATTAATCCTTAAGAAAAGACTATAAGCGCTAAGGAATATATTAAGGTAATAATATATAAAAATAATAAAAATAAATCCTTATCTAACGTTATAGTTAATAATAAGCTTAAGTGCTACTAATTACACCTTAACCTAATAGCTAGAAATAACAGACTAGTTACTAAAAAACTTTTCTCTACTTATAGTAATTATACTAGTAAATATATAAATATTATAACTTATAATCTTACTACTAAAATACTATTTTATCTAGCTACTTTTATCTAGTAATAAGGTAAAGATTTTATAGAAGTCTACTTAAATAGCTATTTTACTATTCTTTATAAAATGTTTACTACGCCTTTTATTAAGTAGCTTACTATAAACGTTTTAAATAATAATTTATACTTATAACTTTTACTTAAGGGTCTATTTTTTATTCTATAAATTACTAATATTTCTATTATAACTATATTTATTTAAGAGAATATTAATAGCTAATATATCTCTATTATATCTAAGGAAATATAAAAGAATCTTAAAAAGCGCTTCTAAAAGCAGCTTTACTATAAAATTACTAGTAAACTATCTAGTTAGCTTTACCTAGTTAACACCTATAGCTAGGAATACACTACTAATACTAGAAAAAAGGCACTCCTAAATAAAGAAAAGACTAATATAGCTATAACCCTTAGACTTAATAACTATAAAATAACATAGCTTAAGGATTATAATCTTACTATAGCTAAAACCACTATTAAGGTCCTAAATAATATTAATACTAATAGTAGACCTATTAATAAATAACTATATAATTATAAGTAAGTAAGTAAAATAATTATTAAGATTTAAAACGTAATTATAGTAATTATATAGTAAATATAACTATAATAAATAAAGGAATAGTAAAAAATATAAGGGGTAAATAAAACACTACTAGTATCTAATAAAATAAAACCTATAGGATTACCCTAATTAAGACGTTTAGGCTATATAGTTATAACTAGTGTTTATATACTTTCTCTTATAATACTTAGTAATTTTACGTTTTATTCCCTTATAATATTTAGTAATTTACTATTATACTTAGTAATTTATTTATCTTTACTTATATATATTAGAATTATACCTTATATTCTAGGATAAAAAATAATCTTTATATAAGTAATTATTACATAATAGATAAGAATATAATAAAGAATTCCTAGAGAATTACTATAATAGCTACTAGGAATTCTCTAGGGTTTTACTACTAAGTGGTAGTGTATTCCCTAGGAAGTCTCTAGGCAATACTTATGTAATCTATAAAGAAAGGATTAATAATACTCTATAAAATAACAAAGAACGTAACAGTAGCTTTACAGCTATTACACTAGGGAATTATAAAGACATGCTCTACTATTTAAGTAGGGAAATATCTATAATATAGTTAAAAAGGATTATTAAATATTATATCTTATTTTCCTATACTAAAGCGTAATAAGTAATTAAGGAGCTGCCTAGTATGCCTAAGGCACCTTTTATAAAAACTAATATAGAGGAATTAGGTATAATAGAAGTAGTAGCCTCTTTATAATCCTTATTATAAACATACTTAGCTATATAAGTAAGTAGATTTTTATAAAATATATAGTTAGTAGGAATAAGCTCTAGATAAGTAGTCTAACACTTTATAGTAATATAACTTTTCTTATAATAAAGGTAAATATTATAGCCTAACTTCTTAGTAAGAGTAGCGCTTTAGCTATTAGTACTAAAGGTAGTAGTAATTATAGCCTTATAGTAAGTAATAAGGCTTATTTTTTACTTTTTATCTTAAGTAAGTATATAAATAGTCTTAATAACTATAGCTTACTTAGGCTTTTTATTATTATTAGTATAGTACTTATATATATTAAGTAGATATGTCTTAAAATAATTAAGTAAGAGGATAGCCTAATAGTAGTTAGAGTTTTTACTATAAAGGCTAGTAATATAAGCGTATAAATACTATATATATTTAAGAGTATTATAAAAAGTCTTATAATCTTAGGCACTACCCTTAAAGAATTTATTAATAAAGGCTCTAACTATGTCTTTAGATACCTTAGGAATATATTTCTTAAGTGCTTTTATTAAGGTATAAGGATTACTATTATTTTACTATCTTATATTAAAAAGCTTATTAATTAATATATTATATAATAAAATAAAAAGGTTATATATAACGTTATAGTTAGCTTTTTATAAGGTAAAAGCTATAGTGTTTTTAGCTAGTTAAGAGATATTATAGTTAATATACTTCTTAACTTTATTAGTATAAAAAGTAGTACTAATAAGTATAATTTATAAGGACTAGTTTAACTCCCTCTTAAGCTTAGGGATAGTTAATAAGACTATTTAGTAATTACTACTATTAGCTATAATAATAGTAATATAGGTAAGTTACTTTAGACTATAGTTAGCCTAACTATATATTAATCTTTATATATTTCTTTTACTATAGTAAAAGGCGTATTTAAAACGTTATATAATTTACTACTATTTAATAAACGCCTAAAGTAATAAATTAAGGTAGTTAATAGGTAAAAGTATCCTTATAGTAATTAGTAAAAGATCTTTAACTTAGGCTATAGTAAAAATAGTAAGTAAAGTTAAGTAACTACTATAATAATTAGTAAATAATTATAAATTAATAAAAATAGGTAAAAGTAACTAATTAATTTATAAGAAAAATTAATATAGGCCTAGGCTTTATAACCTATAGGAGTATAAGAGTAATAAAGTAAGGTAAATAGTAACATCACTGATCTGTAGTGGTATGTAGTGGTAAGGAGGAAAATCCTCCTCTTAAGGCTATAGGCAGAGGCTGGATAAAGGTGAGGGGCCCAGGAGGTCACGTGACCTCCCAGCACACGGGCCCCCTCACAACATCTTCACTCATTCGTATCTCCCTATCTGCTGTGTGCTCTAGCTCGTGAGATTGAACTTGTGCGTAGGATCAATATCATGGGCTTGGCTGCGTGGTATAAGCCTGCGCCTATGGGTTAAATGAGACAAAACCTCGGCTCTTTCCTAAATATCCTGGTTACAAAAGATCTGGAACCTGCAGTCTTGACATAGATGGGAAGGTCAGACGTCGCTGCAAGGGCAAGATAATGTGCGTTAGTCGCCTAGGCAGATCGCCACAGCCTGCTTTACCCGTTTGGGAAATAAGATAGTCGGGAATTGAACACTGATTCGCTGGACAAGCCCGGATTTCCGGACCCAATTATCTAGAAGCCGCACAGACAGCCGGCCCGCCAGCCAATGTATGTACATCGTACATCGTCCCGAATCATCCTTCTTGTACATGGCACAAAGGGAAAGGTCATGCGTAGACTTTGGATACGTTGCCAAAAAGAAGGATGGAAGATGACAAGATCTAATTAAGCAAGTGTAGAGGCGATTTTCCGAATACGGTGTTGATATGGCTTACTGGCTAGGCGAGGCTCAACCCCCCATCTAGCCGGGCACATCCACACATATGTGTTGGGTTCCCAAGAACTCCCCATCAGTATGTTTCTAGCTTGCCGAACCTTTCCAGTCATCCGTCTTTCGGCCTTCTTCAACTTCTTTCTGCATTGGTCCGTGGATCGTTTGTCACCCACTATATGCCCGCATCATGAAGCTTTCCCTCGTCTTTGCCCTTTCTTACCTCATCACGGCCGCCTAGGCCGGAGGGTATCAGAACTGTCTCGTGGAGGGTTTAGCTCTTCGAGTCCTTCCTCATCGACCAGCAGAACCCTGAGGCAGATCGGAAGATCGGCTATCAGTGCAACAAGTGGAAGAACAACGCGTGCATTGGCTCCTGGGTTCCCTGCCGAGGAAAAGAGGGCCGCTCGCAGTGCAATTTTAATGACTTCCAGCTGTTCCTGGACAACACAAAACCGGGTATGGAGACTCTTCAGGCGGCCTACAGGCCCGACGACTCTCTGGACAACCGGCAGACGGCCGTGAATTGCATCTGGGCTTGGAGAGATCAGGATAAGGCGCCTTACAACTTCAGGGGGCACAAGGCGTTCAGAAACGGGCTCAACGACCACAACGACTTCATCAGAAACATCGGCCAGATCAGCAACGACAACTACAACAAGCCGGCCGTGAGAGCGGCCGCCGGTGACGCCGCCTTCAGCCGGGTGGACGATACGCTCACCAAGATCACCCAGGCCCGCGTTGCCGACCACGGCCGCTACCTGATCACGGCGGCCCAGAACGGCCTTCCCGGCGTCACCATTGTCGAGAAGGACATGGGTGCGAGCCCGTTCTATCGCCCCTCTTGGACGCCGCCACCGGTTGCCGAACCGGACACGCCGCAGTGGAAAACGGTCGACTGGGAGGCCACCATCAAAAACTCGGCCGACCCGGCCGCCACCCGCACTCAGGTACGCGGCTGGCTGGACAGCTTCTATCGCGGGCCCACGGCCAATAGTCACGCCAAAGATCACTGGCAAGTGCTTAGGTCGTACAAGACCAACAAAGACCGTACGAACCGGTGCCGGAAGCCCTAATCAGCCAAATGTCACTTTCCTTGATGTTGAAGGATAGCCCGAGGGACTTACCAAGAGAATAGGAGGGGGGGGGGGATAAATGATGTCACAAAAACGACGCCGTTAATTGCAAGCAGCAATTAACGCCTAATATTTCCTGTGATAAATGAGGACATTCAATTTTATCTAGAGGTAGTTACAATGTATATGCTTTTCTAGGACCGCCCCCTGGAAGTCGTCGTTCGAAGGGGTCTACAAGTGATTTCTTCATCACCTACTCAAGTAACTCAGGCTAGGTAGGGTTACCTCACAACGATGGTCTATACTGATCTGTATTACCACATCATTTCAAATATATGTTTTCAAGCTTCTGTAGCTGACTGTATAGCGAGGTTGGGTGCCACGGTATTTCGCGAGGATACAGGCAGTTGGCTTGAATTTGTCTACAACATTTTGACCCGGCAAAGGGTGAGCATGCCCATTGAATAGAATACCATCTTAACCTCATTCATTGCATTAAATTTATTGTTTTCTTTGTATGAGAAAACCTATTAATACTTGATTGCTCGAATAATAAACCCATTACTTGGATACCCTCCGGTCTACTTCGGAACCGATCCCATTTGTTATAACACGGCAACGCAAACATAGGCATTGGCCCACATTCAAGTGCAATCGCTCTTAACAGCGGGGTTCCAACGAACAAAGTTGGCCATGGTGATGCCGTAACTCGCGGTTATGACGTCGCAGGTCTGGTCGGAGGTGACGAAGTGGAAGGTCTTACAGGAGGTGGTCATGCCGCTTTGGATGGGCGTGGGCGTCTGGACGCCGTTGCCCGGCGTCGTGGGTGTGTGTCCGACGATAGAGATGCATATGTAGTAGTCGGGCCACAGCGCAGTGCAGTCGGACTTGACTGCCGGGTTCCAGGTCGTAATCTGCTGCACCGTGACGCCGTTCGAGGAGGCGATGGCGTCGCACGTGTCTCCGGACTTGACCTTGTAGAAGCGGTCACAGCTGCTCACCATACTCGGCTGGATGGGCGTCGGAGTGGCGATACCGTTGCCGGCGGTGGTTGTGGTTGCGGGAGGCTTGCTCGGGGTGTGACCGACGATGGAGACGCAGGCATAGGCGTTGGCCCAAAGCCCGGTGCAGGTCGCGCCCGCGCTTGGGTTCCAGCTTTGGAACTGGGCTACGGTAATGCCGTGCTTGGACGCAATCGACTCTCAACTATCGCTAGCGACGACCAAGTAGAAGGCGTCGCAGTTGTTCACGATCGTGGCCTGGGTCGGGGTGGGAGTGGAGATACCGTTGCCGGCAGTGGTGGGCGATGGCGTATGGCCAATAATCGAGACGCAAGCATAGGCATTGGCCCAGAGTCCGGTGCAGATCGCGCCAACGCTGGGATTCCAGCGCTGGAACTGGGCCACGGTGATGCCGTGCTTGGCTGAAATAGCGTCGCAACTATCGCCTGCAACAACGAAGTAGAAGGCATCACAGTTGTCCACAATGGTAGCTTGGGTGGGTGCTGGGGTAGTGATGCCGTTTCCTGGGGTTGTCGCCGTCGTCGTCGTCGTCGTCGATGACGACGGCTTAATGGTGGTAGTTGGGGGCTGAGTTGAAGTGACTGAAGTGGGAGTGGAAGTCCTGGTCGACAAAGTGGTCGACGTGGGAACAGACGTCGTAGAGGGACTCGGCGCAGGCTCGCCAAAGGCCTCGACGCAATACGACTTTCCGATCTCTACGGCACAGGTGGCGGCGAGCGAAGGATTCTGTTGAACAGGTTAGTCTATCCCGGATATATATAGGGTAGCAAGTCGAGACTCGATTATGACATCCCAATGCTGCATCACACAGTGGCGGACTTACCCAACGCTGAAATTGCTCCAGGGTGATGAAGTTCTCGCTGACAATGGCGTCGCAGGTGGTCCCTGCTCTAACATCCACCCACCAAGTGCAGTAGGTCGACGTGTCGGGAGCATAAGGCAGGTCTGGCGAAGGCCCATCACGAGCTTGCAGCATGCGGGGAGATCTTCCAGCGGCCACGGCGGATGAGAGGAGGCCAATGGCCAGAGGTAGAGTGAATGCGGAAGAAAGCATGGTGAAAGAATGACTTTGGACTGGACTCGGGATGGAAGGCTGACAGGAATGGGCTTGGATGCTAGGAGTCGAATTGAACCACCAGGAAACTTGGTCACATTATATGGACCACGATGCTTCAAAGTTATTCCTAGATAGAATATCCGTACTTCTCACCGCGCGTTGTTCTGTTGAGATCAAGGGGTGTACACTCCGGTCTCCCCGCTAGAATCTAGAATTGGCCAAAACTCGTATCAATAGTGGCTGCTGCCTGTCTGTAGGCTGACCATTGGACCAGCATACATAGTAAGGCCGTATCAGGGCGGATCTACTACAAACAAGTTGATATCACTCCCCACTCCAGCTTGACTTGCAAATGAATCCTCAAAAGGTACATATTGAGTCTCACACCTGGTCTAAAAGAATCCGCACAGGTAAGCGTAAGCTCCTAGTAGTGTTAAAATGTGGGGCTCATTTGGGTTGATATCAACTACACTAGCAGTTGCATGGATCATTCTGACTACACTACTAGGTATCTCGTTCATCCATATCTGAATATGACTAAGATTGGCAACAATAACTGCAGCCAGGGCTCGTGCAAAACACTAGCTGCATCCTTGAGTCGGAGAAACTTTGGGGCTTACGGCAACATGCGGTTCTCTTGGTGCTGCGCCCCTGTTCCTCGCAAAAAGAGCCTACCAAGGCCCTAGACTCTTAAGCAACGGAGCCTTGTGAGATCCTTTCGGACCTCGCCTATCAGAGTGATTTGAAAGGCGATAAGGTGCTCAATTCTCCTGTATTGATAGTAGTGAACATGATGATGTGTCAGCGTGGATAGCGATTCCAGCCGCGGGCAGAGAATGTGTCGCGATTACTGCCAGTGAACCTTGGACTTATACGGTCACGCATGGACAACATTATTTCGCGGATACCCGGGAGAGCCTGCGCCACGACGCGTCCAGCCGGTTGGCCTCCATCGACCTTTTCATCGACGTGCTTACCAAACGCAGCGACGTTACCCGTTTTGCTTGTCGCCGCGACAAGGACGGCAGCGTGGCAGGGGTCTTCTGGGCTTATGGCAGCGGCTTGAAGCTCTGGCAAAGGTATCCTGAGGTGTTGACTATGGGTATCACCTATAAGGTAGGCCGTTGCTGATAGTGCTCGATCGGTCTTCTGCCGTTCTTGCTAACCCTCCTCTGCCCGGGCAGACGAACCGTTTCCACATGCCGCTTCTGCAAGTTGTCGGGAACACTGCCGTGCAGACCACCTTCAACGCGTGTTTCTGTCTTGTGTCGGACAAGGACAAAAGTGCCTTGGAATGGGCCCTTTCGTATATGAAGACGCTGCTTGAGGCGGAGAGAATACCACAGCCCTCCGTTGTTGTCACAGACCTCGACCAGTGTCTAACAAAAGCGGTCAAGTCAGTGCTCCCGGCTACAACGCATCATCAGATCTGTGTGCAGCAATTTCTCAAGAAGACGGCCTCACAAATCAAGAGCATGTGGCGCGGGCCTGTCGAGAAAGCGCCTGTCGCTCCGGTAGACGATGCCGGTGGTTGGCCCGGAGCCCGTGGCGGCAATATCGTGTCCGGGGTGGATTGGCAGGCCGGCACAACAACCACCACCGCATCCACCTCCACTACCGCCACCCCTACGACGGCCGACGACGAGGCGATCTACACCCACAACCCCGACGGGTTTACTGCCGCCTGGAAGGCAGTTGTTCACGCGCCAAGCGAGGCGGCGTTTTGGAATACCTGGAGGTCGCTCAAACGCAGCTTTGAAGACCAGGAGGGTGCGCCATCCGGTTCTCTCTCTCCCCCATTCACAAACTTGGCTAATCAACTCAGAACTTATCGCTTATTTCGAGGCGCGCTACCTGCCAAGCCACTCACAGTTTGCCGCCTTCAAGATCAACAGGGTACGCAGCTACGGGGTCAAGACGGCGTCGCTCACACAGGGCGGCCGCAGGGGGCTATCATCTCACATCCTCCGCGACGGCCCCGACCTCGAAGCCCTACACCAAAAGTTTCATGTCATGGTCTTCTCGTCGGACCAAGATTGCTATACGAGGTTAGGCGCCGAGCATCGCCGTTGGCGGCCGAGGGCACACTCTCCAATGCTTAAGGGCCTTACCTTCCGAGTACCTTTCAAGGCACTTGACTTGCTATACGAAGAGTATATGCATGCCAACAATGCCTTTGCGCAGCGCGGCGACCTACCTTCATGTACAGGAAACTTCCAAATACAGTGGGGGTTGCCCTGCCGTCACGAGCTCCTCCGCCGCCTCCACGGCGGCGGGGATGGCGGGGAGGTCACGTATGACGATATTGACTCCTACTGGTGGCTGGACCAGGGTCCTGTGAGTATTCTTGTAGCCCGAGTCTTCTTCTTCTTCCTCTTCTTCTTCTTCCTCTTCTTCTTCTTCTTCTTCTCCCTCTTTTCCTTTTTTTAAAAAAAAAGAAAAAAAAGAAAAAAAGAAAAACCAGCTAATTTTGGCTGTGTCCACAGCTCGACCTTATCGCCCACCACGACCAGACCCGGGACAACGGCGTCTGATCGATTGGCGAGGATATGCACACGCATGATATAGCCTGTGGCGGGGCTGATGCTAAGTGGCACTGTATAGAAGTTGAGCTATTGTGATAATAAACGTTGCTTGCGAATGCTTTGGAGAGAGAAAACACCCAAGATCATGACTTCCACGTGCAAAGCGTTTGCTTTCTATGCCATTGTACTCTACATAGACGGCGCGATCAGGTCCCCGCCAGTGGCAAGAGAGTGCCACTCCTGGAGGCTACCTCTACATGGAACAAGAGGGTGCCAAACACAAACGCAAGAGCGCCACCGCCGGAATAGAACACGATCAGATCTTCGAAAACTAACCTACTTTTTTCATTACGCCCTCAAATCAACGACGCTCACCTCTCGTTTTGCTACCTTTAGTGAATGAGTGCCACCGCGATACCACCAGAGACGCCCACGCCCAGTAGTTTGCCATGCATAGAACACACCGACATCGACGACAGCCACGGGCAGGGGACGAAAAGACAAAACCGGGGCGCGGGTATTCCATTAAGAAAGTAATTGTGTGCATTGTAACAGAAGGGTGCTGCGCTATGTAACCATGACATTGCTAAATGCGTCCGATATGTCAGCCGGGGTCGGCGCTTGAAACTTTTCCGGCGTGTAACCGGCGGCAAGGCGCTCCTGCATGATCTTCAGAAGAACGGCGGGGACGCTGTCGTCCGTGGCGCGGATAGTGAGACGAACCATCTGAGAATAATTGTTAGCAAAGGAACTCCGTTTGATGAAATAGATGGGATGTGGAATCACCTTCGTCCCGTAGTTCGGCTCAAGGCGCATCAAGCAACCAAACTTGCCCGCCTCCGATGTGTGAAGAACGCTCGCTCCAACAAAGTTCTTGGCGTTCGGGTCAACGCCGTCAAGGACACGCCACCTGAAGCCCTCAACGGTTTGCCGAACGAAGAACTCAGTCAACTCCCTATCCGCCTTGCCGGGGGTCAAACCGAAGATCTGCTGGGCTTCGCGGGGGGCACCGCCAATCTGCTTCCAACGTCTGAAGAAGTCTTCTGCGGAGAGGTCTGCAGGGTCCATAAACTTGTGGGCGGTGATAGGCAGCTTCAGGGTGACAGCCTGAAGCGCACCAGCGAGGTAGCTGATGCGTACCGTTGGGCTCTTGTCAAATACGCTCTTGCACTCGAACATGACGACCTGCTGGGACTGCCCACCCTGGTAGATCGTGCTCTCTGGCAGGTTCTTCACGTCCCACGTAAGCTTGCCCTTCTCGTTTTCGTCAAGGTCAAGTGTTGTGGTAAAAGAGCTCAACGCGGTGGGCGTCTTGTTCTTGAAGTAGAGAATCAAGCACGCCATTTGGCCTCTGTACTCGGACCGCACACCGACTTGGATTTGGCCATCCTCGTACAAAATACCTTCTGCCTTGAGCAGCAGTTTGTTGTATCCGATTTCCCAGTTGGGGGATAAGTGAGCGGCACTTGCCAAGTTGGGTGCCTTCGTCTTGGGCTCAGCGGGTCCAATGTTGTTCATGTCCAAACCAGCCAAGTCGTTGACGCCGTTGCCATTTGTTCCGTTGGGGCCTCCGTTGCTGGCGTTAGGGTTGCCGTTTGTGCTGAAGGTTCGCTTAAGGCCGCCCTCCTTGGCTATCTTCAGCTCTACCGCGTCTGTGTTGGCATCCTTACCACCGACAATCCAGGTTCTCTTATCACTGGTATTGGCGTGCTTCTGATGCACTCTGGCGAGCAGAGCAGACTGGCGTTCCGAGAAAGGGGGCATCTCGTCGCAGACGGTTCGCAGGAGATCGTCTGTTGGCATGGTTGCCAGCGTCAGGTACTCGCATGCTCTCTGCTGAAGCTCGGAGTCGAGTGTGTGACTGAAGACTTGGAAGGCCTTCAGGAGCTGGGGCTTGATTTCCGGGAAGAGGTTGACGAATTTGACATAACAAGAAAGAATCATAGCCCTTGTACTTGACGAACAAGCGGCAATCTTGCTCTGGAGAGCCAGGAACTGTTCAATGGGACTGCACTTGGGCTGATCGGCGATGAGATGACCGAATTCGCCCAAGATGTACGCTCCGATTTTAACCAGCGTCTCGTGGCAGTGGTCTGACTTGACATACTGCAGGGAGTGCTGCGACGCGTAAACCTGCAACTCCTCATTGTTCGTCACGATCTGGATGACACGCTGCCACACCTCGTCGCTGACGTGATCACCGGCCATGGCAATCAGGCGCAGCGATATGTCGACATACCACTGTACATCAGTGGCGTATCGTTCGGTCAGAATAGCAATCTTCAGCACCATCTCCTCGCGGATTGCAAAGTCAGCGTTCTGGAGGTAATGAAGAAGCTCGCCGACAATGACCTGAGCATTCGACGAGTCGCACATGCTGTAAAGGAGGTCGAGACCCTTCCTCCGCACACTGATATCCCTGTCCTTGAGAGACCCGAGGATAACGTCCTGGTGCTGCTTGATAGGCTCCAGAGTGTCGATACGAGCTGCGAGATGCGTCATGGCCTCCAATCCCAAGTAGCGGACGTTGGTTTCCCTAGAAGTCAAGAACCGTCCCAAACGAGACGAAATCTGCTTCAGTAACGCATTCTCGTTGTCGAGGTGAATAATGAGGTTGATGGCTTCGAAGAGAACGGCGTTCTGGGCGTTATTCTGCTGCACGTTCTTCGTCTGCTCCATCGCGAGGTTCAAAATCTTTTGCAGGGATTCTCGGATCATATCGCGGATGTGGGTATCGTCTGGAGTAATTTAGTTCTCCGTCACTCAATCCGGGGCCTCATTCACAACTCACCCGAAGGGGGGAAGTACTGCAGTAGGCGCAGAAGCTTGACCTGGAGCCAGGGACACGGAACCTTGTAATAAAGATAGTCCGGAGTATACTCGCCATCGATGACTATCCTCTTCATCCTTGCGGCGGCCTTGGCGTATGCCCCCTTGTACGCGTCCAGGTTATCTTGGGCAAGGGCCATGACGAGTGATGTGACGGACAAAGCTACGCCGACATCCACGTCATCCATCAGCGAGATGATGCGTTCGGCCCATTGTGGTTGAACAATGTCGGGGTTCTTGCGGTACAAGCGGAGGAGTGTGAGGGATGCCTTCTTCTTGACGAACGCCTTGGAAGTCCTGCGTCCCTGTTAGCCTACCATTCTAGAACCATTTCAGGCCGTTACATACGGCGAGATCAAAAGTCTGTGGACCTCTCCGCTGAGGGCCTCTCCCATTTCCCTGCCACCAACGTTGGCGATCGCGTGGAGAGCTAGACAATTGAACAGCTCGTTGTGGTCCAACAAGTCCTTTCGTATACTGTTGACGACTAGGTGCAGCAGCTCGTGCTTCTCGTGCAGGAAGAGGGTCATGGCAAGGTAGCCAATCTGCTTCTCCGAGTACTTGTTCGCCGAAATGAGGTTGACGGCTTCGAGGTGGCCAAAGTCGACGTTCCATCCGAGGATGTAGATGTAGAGGAGCTTCGCGGATCGTCAGCCCACTGCCTCAAGCCCATGCTTCAGCAAAGCTTCCTTACCTTGCACACATATTTCTTCTTGTGGTAGCCACTGAGATTTCCGTCTGTACACAAGTTAGCACGACCTCACCCCGCCTGCCAAACATCAAAGTCGATCCTCACCCTTGAACTTTTGTCTGTACGCAGGGGTATTCGTCAGTATGCCACGGTGGAATATTGCGGGTCAGCAAACCCGGTGAGGGGTGCTTTGCTCACCGAATGTTGGCCAACTCCTTGTTGATTCGCTTCTCCTCCAACTCCCTAGCTCTGGCGTTTCTCAGGTCGGCAATGAACTGTACCAGTCCTCGCATGTTCGAGTTGTTGCTGGTCGAGCGGCCAAGGAAGCCGGACGCTGCGGACGACATGTTTGCGGTGGTTCTCGAGTCGGACAAGGGGCTTTCTTGGTCGGGTCTTGTCTATCTCCAACGGTTCTTCCCCCCCTCCTCTTCGCGGGACGGGACGGACGGAGTCGACGGACGGACGGGCGTCGGTGGACCTCGGCCACAGGTGTTTCGCACAGGTGGCGCGATTGCGGCCTCGATTCGATGTTGGGATACGGGGAATCGGTGGGCGTGGTGTTGTCTGCTCTGGGCGAGCGTCGGGCTTTCACTCCATGCGCGCGAGGGGTATTGGTTGGAATTGCCGCTCGCTTACCCTAATAGCCGGTTCGCTTGCTAGATTACTGATGCGTGGAGTTTGGGGAAGGGATCAACGGTCGGCTCTGCGAACAGTGAACGACGGACTCGGCGGCTCGAACTCGAATCCGGGCGGCAAGTCCCGCTGCGGGCGTGTCTTGACACTGCCTCTCGGGGGAGGGGCGACTGTGGACAGGTTTGCTTCCCCGGGGGGTCGACGCGCACGCGAGTAAGGGCGTGGGCAGTAGATTGGCGGAATAGGGGGCTGACCGATTCGCGACGTTGCACCGGAGACAAGGGAAGTGGGCAAGACGGGAAACAAAAACACCTAGGAAAGGGGCCCAGGGGCTTTGAGCTTCGCGGATGAGAGCGGGAGAGCGAGAGAGTGTGTGAGAGTGAGAGTGAGAGAGAGAAAACGACACTTTAGAAACAGTGGAGGCTCAGGCTCTCGTACTATGCCCGGAAGGCTTGGGAGCGTTAAGGCCGTAGGTAGCAATGTGTGGAGATGGCGAGCCGGCGGTCAATTGGCCCTACGGACCGGACGAAGGGTGAAAGCGCAGTCGAACGGGCCTGTCAAACCGCCCACCAGTCAGTCGACCGCTGCAACTCTAGAGTTCCAACGTCCCAGCGCTGCTTGTTGCTTGTTTCTCGAGGACCGGGGGGACTTGGCGCATCAAGGGTTCCAAGGTCCGCCTGGTGATTAGCGGGAGCGTGGAGCGTACATAGTACCTCGGTTTACCTAGGTACAAACATATGTAGGTAGGTACCATGGCACGAATGCAGAGCGCCTACTTACAAATTGCAGAGTATTACATATCAGTAAGTAGACATGAACCTGCTCTCCGGCGCTGACTGATGGGCAACTCGACCTGTTCCGCCGGGGTGGATGTTCCTGAGCGCCCAAGACGGGTGCGCATCCAACCCCGTCGAAAGATACGTATGTACCTCGGCACGCTAACCTAAACTTGTTCCTGTCAATTGGCGAAGCTCCAAATGTGCTGCATCATCGAAGGTCGTGAATTCCCATTGAAGCTTCTAGTGCATCTCCCACCCCCCCTAGCTATCAATCCAAAGATAAGAAAACCTTCTTTTTTACACCTCCCTCCCGCCCTCCCTCTCTCCCTCATACTTGCAACCATCCCAATTCCAGATCCGAACTCTCCCCCACCCATGTTCGCCTTCGCCCGTTCCAGAAATGTAATGCCAGTAATGAACCGCACGATCAAACGCCTGTGCCTCGCGGCGGCTGCTCCGTCCGCGCCGGGCTCCTGCCTCCTCGCCGGCGCCGTCCCCCGCCGCTCCTACGCCTTCGCCTCCGGCGGCGGCGGCGGCGGCGGCGCCCAGGCCTTCCAGGTCTTCAACCGCCGCACAAAGTGGTTGCAAAAGGAGCGCGCCGCCTCCAACGTCGAGGCCAGCCGCCAGGCCGATTACCTCAAGGACGAGGTCGCGAACCGTCTCTGCGAGCGGTTGCTTGTAAGTCTCACCTCCAAACAACCCCCGCACCCCTCTTCCCCAACATGGCCACAAGGGGGGGTCCATTTGGGATATGGCTCGCCGAAGAAGGGTGGTCGCTGACATGCGCGTGTGCAAAAAACGACAGGACATCAAGCGGAGGTTCCCCCGCGTCCTCGACCTAGGCGCCAACTCGTGCAACGTCGCCCGCGCCCTCACCCGCGAGAACCCCGATCCGGACCCCGCGAAGCCCATAACCCCGGCCCTGTCGGCGCGCATCGACGAGCTCGTCGCCGCCGAGTCGTCCCATGCCCTCCTGCACCGCGACGCCGACCTTCCCTTCAACGCCAACATAAACATCACCCGCCAGGTCCTTGTCGACGAGGAGCATGTCCCCTTCCCCCCCGAGACCTTTGACCTCGTCCTGAGCTCCCTGAGCCTTCACTGGATCAACGATCTCCCCGGCGTCCTGACCCAGATCAACAACGTCCTGAAACCCGACAGCCCCTTCATGGGCGCCATGATCGGCGGTGACAGCCTCTTTGAGCTGCGCACCTCGCTGCAGCTTGCCGAGCAGGAGAGGCGCGGTGGCATCTCCCCCCACGTGTCGCCGCTGGCCGATACCCGCGATGTCGGCGGCCTCATGCAGCGCGCCGGCTTCAAGATGCTGACCGTCGACGTCGACGACATTGTCGTCGACTACCCCGACACGTTTGCTCTGATGCAGGACCTACAGGCCATGGGCGAGGGCAACGCCATCCTGGGGAGAGAGATGGGCCCCATCAGGAGAGAGGTGCTCCTTGCGAACGAGGGCATCTACAGGGAACTCCACGGCAACGAGGACGGGAGCATACCCGCGACGTTTAGAATCATCTACATGATCGGTTGGCGCGAGGGCGGAGATCAGCCCAAGCCGTTGCCCAGGGGCACTGGAGATGTGAACCTCAAAGACATCCTAGAGTCCAATTAGATGTTGTGACACTTGTAACAATACCCCGCCCACCAAAGGAGGCTGGTGTAACATAACAAAAACATGAAGAAAAATCTATGGCTTTCGTTGTCGACACGCCAGTCTGTCTAAATTTGGAATCGTTGAAGGCAAGCTTGCATTTGCCTACACCGAGCATGGCCCGCGCTCGTCATGAACTTCATTATCGCCACCTCACCACCCGTCTGCCTTCTCCTTCTCTCTCTCTCCTTGCAACCCGCCCCCACCCTTAAACCCTTCTCCAGTCAGTCATAACACGGCCAATGGTACCCAGGCCAGCCACGTCGACAACCTTCTCGTGCCAGCTGAGCAGCACGCTCATTGCGCTACCCACGCTCTCGTTCGTGGCTCCCGGTCGGCCACCCATCTGGCTGAAGCCCGTGGGGGCGGCCTGCGGCGGCGGCGATTTCAGGCCGCCAGAGCCGGCCGCGGACCCTGCCATGCCCTTGTAGATGTACTTCATGAGGACGTCGAGCAGCTCGGGGCCGCCAGCCGAGCCGTAGATGGCCTTGAGGAGGGGCGTCATCTCCGAGGCCTTGATGGACTGGAGAACCTCGGTGATGGTCTGGAGGTGGGCGTCCTGTCCAAAAAGCACGTTAGCGACTACGTTAAAAAGCCTGACGCCAATATATATGGTGCTATTCCGGCGTAAAAAACACCCAACTGGAGAAGGGGTCCAACGCACCTTGGCGGTATCGGGACCGTTGTAGACGGGAAACTCCAAGCACCCCCTCAATGCACCCTCGGCGTCACCGCCACGGAGCAGCTGCCGCACCTGGCCGGCGAGCTGCCGCACCTCGTCCTCGCCAATCTCAGGCTGTGGCGGGCGCAACGTTGACGTGTCAAAGTTACAAGCCGAGTCCTCTTGCAGGGCGTCGATGTTGATGGTCCGCCAGGCATCGCTGAGCGTTGCGGACGTGTGTTGCTGGATAATGGACATTGTCGCAAGTGTCGATCGAGTCGAGGTGAATGTGTTTCGCAGAACGGCAAAGGGATCGAGGGTTGCCGGTACACAGTCCAATGGCACAGGGTTCTCGATGTAGGCTTTGCGTAGCAACTCTCGTCTTGCGTCAGGTAAGGCAGGGAGGTGAGGTAAGGTAGGTAGCGGTAGCCGCAGGCATGGTGGGGAGTTGGCCCAGTGCGGAGGATGTGGGGTTCGATGAGGCGGTGCGCCTGGCTGACGACGCTGGTCCGTGCAGATGCTCCTCAATGCCAACCAGCTGCAAACCGGGTCTTGGCCATAGTGCCAGTACATCATCGGCTTCGATGTCATCGTCAGGCACGATGTTCGTTATACTAAACAGCAAAGTTTCACTCATTGTCATTTTCTGCAATTAACACCAAGAGTGAGGGCACGTCTGAGCTAGAAAGAAACAACAGATATTGCAGCTCGTCCTCTACAAACAGAAACATCACTAGAAGACAAGCTGGTTACGAACTGATAATTTGCATGCCATTGTCTAGGTCCAAAAGCTGCCCGACACACTCATTCGTGCCCCCCACATACGTATACACAAACGTCAACCGGTTGTCATTCCACGCTGCCGGCCTCTGGAGATTCAAGCACCCGCACGGGACGTCCCTCCACTTATGCGTCAATCAGGTTCTCCTCGTTTTGCTGCACCTGCTCTCTCTGCTTGCCCTTATCCTTGGCTTCCTTTGCCGCACGCTGGTAGAACTCGTTGAGGATCTTGCCGGGAATACGGTTAAGGAGCTCCTTGGGGTACAAACGGAGCAAGCTCCAAGCGAGGTCAAGAGACTCGTAAATGGTACGCGCCTCATACTGGCCCTGGTTGATGAACTGGCGCTCGAACTTCTCGAGGAACTCGAGGGAAAGCTTGTCCTCGGCGGACAGAGCCTCCTCGCCGACGACAGCCTTCATGGCAGCGGCGTCACGACCGATGGCGTACTTGGCGTAAAGTTGGTTGGAAACATCGCCGTGGTCCTTGCGAGTCATGCCCTCGCCAATGGCGGACTTCATGAGACGGGACAGAGACGGCAGGACGTTGATGGGCGGGTAGATACCACGGTTGTAGAGACCTCTGTCGACGAAGATCTGACCCTCCGTGATGTAGCCCGTCAAGTCGGGAATAGGGTGGGTGATATCCTCGTTGGGCATAGTCAAAATAGGCACCTGAGTGATGGAACCGTTACGTCCCGACACACGACCGGCGCGCTCGTAAATGGTGGACAAATCAGTGTACATGTAACCGGGGTAACCACGACGACCCGGGACTTCCTCGCGGGCGGCCGAAACCTCACGAAGGGCGTCGCAGTAGGCGGACAAATCGGTGAGAATAACGAGGACGTGCTTCTCGAGCTGGTAGGCGTAGTACTCGGCGGTCGTGAGGGCGAGACGAGGAGTAATGATACGCTCGATACTGCGCGATTGTCAGTCCGTTTTATTGCGACTTGCGCCACGGCGCCACGGGGTACTTACGTAGGGTCGTTGGCAAGGTTGAGGAAGAGAGTGACACGCTCCAGACTGCCGTTCTCCTCGAAATCGCGGGTGAAGAATCTGGCCGTCTCCAAGTTGACACCCATGGCACCGAAAACGATGGAGAAGTTCTCTTCGTGGCCGTCGTGGACGCCCTTGTTGGTAACACCCTGCTTCTGGACCAAACTGGCCTGTCTGCAGATCTGGGCGGCGATTTCGTTGTGTGGCAGACCGGACGAAGAGAAAATGGGGATCTTTTGGCCACGGGCGATGGAGTTCATGGTGTCGATGGCAGAGATACCGGTCGAGATCATTTCTTCGGGGTATTCCTATGCTACGTCAGCGCCTGGGCTACAAGCCGCGAGGGGGACGTGAACTTACGCGGGAGAAGGGGTTGATGGGACTGCCGTTGATGTCGAGGTAGTCCTCGGCCAAGACCTTGGGGCCCTTGTCGATGGCACGTCCGGAGCCATCAAAGATACGACCGAGCATGTCCTCCGACACACCGAGCTTCAAGCTCTGGCCCGTGAATTCGACTTTCGTCTGGCAGAAATTTAGCGCACGCATTCTTTGTCGAGATTGCCATGATCTCATACCTTCTGGACATCGATGCCTGATGTACCCTCGAAGACCTATTTCCATCGTCAATCGGTGTTTTTCGCATGATCGCTCGGCTCGCATACCTGGACAACGGCTCGGTCACCTGTAGATGTTGGTCAGCAAGCAGGCTAATGCAAACGGGCGTGGAATGGTAAATACCTCGGGCCTCAAGGACCTGACCCTGTCTGTTGGTTCCATCGGGCAGGGTCAAGGAGACAATCTCGTTGTATCTGGGGAATTTGACCTAGACGCGAAGTCAGCGTTGCAACTCCAGCATCCCTCTGCGATAGCCGGCGCGACGGGCGACACGCACATTCTCGAGAATGACGAGGGGTCCGTTGACACCGCCGACGGTGTTGTACCGAATCCTCGGCACGATGGAGTAGGAGGGCTCCCGGGGGTCACTCATTGCTTCTGACTATCAATGAGACAGCGCCCGTGTAGAAGACAATGCGTGTTGAGTCGAGAGGGTCGATTAGGAAGGGCGCGGGTGGGCGGATGAATGGAGACGTTGCGAGGCGACGTAGGTTAGCTGGAGGAGGTTGGCAGGTCGTTGCAGTGTCGTCAAATGCACAGCACTGGAGCTTGCTTCGTCTTGGTGGAGCCCACTCGGCAAGCTGGGTCACAGTCACAGGTGGTGCCCCCCCGATTAGATCAGTGGTCCTCACTTCACTGAGGGGGGGGGGGCGCCTGGGAGAGCTTCCCAGCGTCAGCGTCAGTGTCAGGTTGGGCGTTAGCGCCAGTGTGCAGTGACATCACATGACTGCATCTCCTCCCTCACAGTCTTTTGAGGTACCTAGATCCTAGGACTGACTGCACCATTGATATGTGAAAGACATGCAACGTTTTTCAAAAAAAGGAAAAGAAAAAAAAAAACAGATGTCTCAACCCCCAACTATTTAGGTAGACTTGAATTCCATCAAGAACCGTCACCCAATTACGCCGCCTCTTCACGATCTCTGGCTCCTAATACCGCCTTGCCAACAGTGCTGTCGTTGGCCTTTCCCAGCTCGCCCGTGATCCAAGCACCGATATCCGACATGGCATCCAGATCAATGCCAGTCTCCATGCCCAAACTTTCGATAAAGTAAATCATGTTCTCTGTGGACACGTTGCCGGTAGCACCAGGGCTGTACGGACATCCTCCAAGCCCACCAACACTGCTGTCAAACGTGCGAATGCCGTGTTCCAAAGAAACGGCCGTGTTCACCAGCGCCTGGCCGTACGTGTCGTGAAAGTGCATGGCAATATCCTCATTCCTGATGCCCGCAGCTCTCATACAGTTCAGCAGTTCCTTCGTCCGTGGAGCCGTGCCCATGCCGGTGGTGTCTCCCAGCGAAACCTCGTCGGCCCCCGACTCCAACAGTTCCGTAGATATCTCGGCCACCTTGTGCGGGTCGACGTCATAGCCCTCGAAGGGGCAGCCGAGGACGACGGAAACGTATGCGCGGACGCGGAGACCGGCGGCCTTGGCATCGCGGATGACCTCACGGAAACGGTCGAGTGATGTCGCAATGTCGCAGTTGAGGTTCTTTCTGGAAAAGGACTCGGTCGCGGCCGCAAAGACGGCAATTTCGACGGCGGGCTTTGATGTGTCTGCTGATGGCTGGAGCTGCGATGCGAAAGCGCCGGGGTACTTCGCCAGCAGCTCCTGGGCGTTTTGCAGTCCCTTTATGTTCGGGGTGAGGAACGAGTATGATGTTTGCTGCAATGGGGAGGAGATGTTTCGTTTCAGGATGTGCTCGAGGATGTCGCTTGAATTGGCCATCTGCAAGTATTCAACGTTAACAATACGACTTTCCGAAGATTGTCAGACCACATTCAGTAAGTAGACTTACCTGAGGAACCCATTTAGGAGAGACGAAACTGCCGCCTTCAATCGTAGAGACGCCCGTTTTGGCGAGCCTTTCAATCAAATCGACCTTGGTGGCAAGGGGTATCGTCTTCTTTTCGTTCTGCAGCCCGTCGCGAGGACCGACCTCCACGAGCTTCACGTAGTTGTCGCGGGGCGGCTGGTGAATTGGGCTGCTGGCGGTCGCGAGCCCCCTCGCAGGGATTCGGCTAACCTGAACCCTCTTGCTCGCCCTACAGATTGCTGGACGGATGGCAAGCATTTTGAAGTTGAATTGTTTAGAGATTGTCAACGAGGGGTTGATCGGCAACTCGTAAGTCAACTGGAGGAGAGCTTGGCCGCATATCGTCGGCTTCTGCAGAGTGCAGTGCCTCGGTCAAAGCTGCCGGCTGCCATCTGGTGCCAGCTGGCGACGGTGACTTCCAACCCAAATGGGCTTTGGAGCCCATTGTTTCTGCAACTATTACAAGACCACTGAGTGTGTATTAACAGTCCATGCGATATGTCTCGCATCATCGTGAATAAACTTCATCGCATTTTCCCTCGACCTGACAGCCTCCCCTCCTTCAGTATTTTTCGCTGTTTGGCATGGGGCCCCTATATCAATTGAAAGTGAGGACCTTTGCGGACCAGACTGATGCGCATCGTCTTTGGCCAGTATCTGACGATGCAAACAAGCGGTACAGCAGACGGGCTGGAGGACGAATTGAACCAAGCGCAATGTCCCCCTGACCACACGTTACCATCGGAAGAGCATATGTCGGCATATGTCGAGGGCAACTAATTGACGCATCCCCGCGGGGGTTCTAGCTTCCTTCTAGGATACATACATAGTGACTAGCTACCGCGTGTCGATGCTGCTTTGGCTCATTTTATCTGTATGACTGCTGAGATCTGTTTGCTAAAACGACTACCAAAATGACAACGAGAAGGAATCCGACTCGGATAACGGGCCTCGTGCTTCTCTTCTCGCCCTCAATGTCCTAATTGTGCCTCGACTCGCAGCTGCGCAGACGCCAACGTATGCATCGGTGCCAGCCATCGTGCCTACATTGGCCGGCCCCGCGAAGCCGAATACAACGCAGTGGGAGGAACTCTGTACGACCAAATGCTTAATCGCACCGTGGCTGTACGCATCGGCATATGGACACCAGGTCTTACCGAATCGCTGACCGGCGTGGCCACGCAGGTCCTGGACGGAGTGCACAAACTCGGCGACGTTGGCGTAATTAATAAGGAGCAATTGTTCGCCGCACGCGACGAGAACACTCGACGGTCATGACTGACTGCTACTGCCCGGCCTTACGAAACGATCGGGGTGTATGTCTCACACGCGGGCGGCTCTCCATGACGTTTCGGGCCAAGATGATTTGCCAGGAACTGCCTCCATATTGTTTGCCAAACCGAGGCAGCGAACTTATTCACAAAGCAACTGCTTGAGGGTGTCTGCCCGGGGTTACGGCAGCGGATAATGTCAGCTTACCACTCCGGACAGGGACGACGACGACGGCGACGAGCGCGGAAGCGACGGGGCAGAAACGTCGAGAGGAAGTGGCCCGGATGGCGCTACCGGGGTTTTGAGTATTTCACCAAGCCTTTTTGCGGCAACTGTGGTGAGAATGGTATTTGCGTTGCTATGACGTGGGAACCTGGTAATAATGGGTGCAACATCGAAGCTTCAAGTGCAACTTATCATCATAGTGGTTACCTTTTTTCCAATGTTGAGATAAAACGATTGCCTTTATATTACTTATCAAAGACTTCAACGTCCTAATGACTTATTTAAACGTTCATATTGCATTCCAGCCGCCCCAGCGAGGGCCTGGCGTCCTCCAGTGCTCTTCATGGATCACCTCGATCGTGTGTACAGATATCGAGGCCTGATAATGTTAGATTGAGAGCTCGTAAAATCTGACGTTCGGTCATGTTTTCTGTTTGAGTTACTGTACTTTACATTTTGTTTCGTTCCGCAGTGCCAAAGTTGAGCATTAAAAACCAACGTTCTCTCAATGAGGGACTTTTTGACACTCGACATCGTCATGTCATCTATACCGGATTTTGATCCTAGCAGATGAATCGCAGGACTAGAAAGGCTTGGTTACTCGTCAATTGATCTTCATCAAGAGTTCGATGTCTGGTCGATTTGAGTATGTCGCTGGATCTGGACCATACTCGGTCTCCTCCGACCGGCGACACGGCAAAAGGGTAGCTGTGAGTAACATCAAACCAGTCCATAGGCAGCAACACGAAAAATAAAGGATAACATTGCGATAGTCTCTTGAGATTAACAGATCCATATCATGTATTTCAAACAACCCGCCCAAGGGAGGCACCCCTCGATAACGCGGCGTGTTTGCCCGACAGGTGGGATTGTCCCCATCACAGTGACACTTGCAGGGGACGCTTCCAAGACAGTTTAGCACTTGATCATATCACACGTATTACTGTTGAGCCTCCTCCCACCCGTATTCCTACGATATTCCTATTCTTCTTCTGCACCCTTAATTGAACTCTAGAGGCACCACACACTAGGCACGGCACATTATCAGGATCACCTCCTGTATGGCTGCCAGAATGCTGAGTGATCGAGTGACTCACATGTACTTCGCAAACAGACCATAACTCTCCATACACTGACTTTGCTTCGGCTACTAGGTTTGCTATGAAAACTGGGCCATCTGCCACCCCTTTGCCTGGTACTTGACCAACAGTTCCTCCATCTCCCATACGAGTAACGCACGCGTGCCTGTACATCGAAAAGCATGGCCGGGCTCTCTGATCTGGTGTACCCGTTACCAACAAAAATCCTAGACGAGACAACCGGGGACAAGACATGCTACCTGCCCTCTGCCGGCACGGGTGCACGCTGCAGCCAGATTTGGCCATTAGGGCTATCTGAGCCAGATTCTGACAGGAGCTTGTTTCTCTACATGTCTCCGATATGACCAGTGGAGACAGCACCGGAGATAGTTGGCTCGCGGCGACGCCTCGCAACAAAGTTTCCGGGTGAGATGGTATGAAAAAAGCGAACAATCATGTACGCATGCCCATTGGTTGCAACTGAAACCTTGGTTTGTACTTTGAAATACTTCCCATTCATCAATGGCATAGACATCGCGAGTTCGCTCGTCTTCTCATGCAGACGAAGCAAGCAAATAAACAGGCAAAGAAAACAAATGTCGTGGCTCGTTGCTAGGGGCTGCCAAAAATAAGGTTAAAATTGAGTGCTCGAGTGCAGCGGCCCCAAAATATCAGCAGCCTAAACCGCCTGGCTTGTCCCACCCGTTCGCCGCGGAAGCCAATCAAATGCTCGCAAACGCCGCCCGAAGCAGAAACGTGCAGTAGTTCGCGGCTAGGACCGGGGGGCATTCCCGTCCTGCAAAGCGATGTGAGTGCGTTTAAGTCGACTACATTTCGTCGGTGTCGTTCATGACGAGAACTGGAGGCCACGCGTTGATGCGTTTGAGGACATTGGGGGATCTTCTGACCAAGAAGAAGGAAGAGGAGGGTATAGATTAGGACGTACCAAGCTAGGCAAGACTATACATAAGGTACTTACACAGCAGATGGATGCCTGCACAGTGCAGCCCCAGTACAAATCGCCGAACGACCAACCATTGACGGCCTCGACTTGCAAAGGACGGCACCCGGTCTCTGGTCCAAATTGAAAGTCTATTCCCAAATTGAGTGGAAAGTTCAGAGTCGAAAGTATGCCACACTGTGAGCAGCCCTAAGGGGGGGCAGCACAGATTTTCAGCATTCCTAGGAGTATTGGCAGGTGCCATTGGAGTAGGTAGCCAGAGTATTGGCGTCTAGTTTGGACGAGATTCAGTCCGAATTCCTAATAACTGGCTGTTTTACTGTATCCATACGACAATAGCGTCTTCTCTGCTTTGGATGGAAAAAGAATACACAGGACTGAAGGAGCTGCTTGAGCGTCCTCGCCGTCCCCTTGTCATCAGACCCCCCAGATCAAATCAGAGGCAGGTCCAAACTATCCCTCATCCATACTTTTATCTTCACCCGGTCACTCTAGAACTGAAGGAGTCCTCGACCCGTCAGGGCTTCAACCGTAATGGTTTTCGGAACTACTGCTCCTGCCTCTTGCCATTGTGCGAAGAAAAGAATAGGGACCTTTATGAGTGAACTCTCTCTAAGGGCAGTATAAAATCCCCCCCCCATCGCCCAGATGCTGGCTTTTCTTCCTTTCATCCACCAAGAAACACAGGCACTCGACTATTCTTCTCCTTACTTCTTGTTCATAATCGACTTCGGTCCCAACCCTTCTTGTTCATAATCGACTTCGATCCCAACCCTTCTTAATACTTCTTGTCTATACTTGACTTCGGTCCAACCTTTCTTCTTTTACTTCTTCTTAATCGATTTCACCCTTCTTCTTCTTCTTCTTCTTCTTCTTCCTCGCCTTCTTTTTCCTCTTCCTCTTCATCTTCTTCTTCGTCTTCTTCTTTCCCTTCCTCCTCTTCATCTTCCTCTTCTTATTCCTCTTCTCTTTTTAAATATTCACCAATCCATTCACAATGGACGCCGCCGGTGAATATACTTTTGGAGACTTCCAGTCTCTTTCCAACAACATTTGGGCCGAACAGCCCTCGCAGCAGCAGCAGCAGCAGCAACAGCAACAGCAGCAGCAGGTCTCCGACGACATGATGAAGCAGTTGCTTTTGGCGGCGATTGCCGAGCCGCAGCAGCAGCCCCAGCAACAGCAGGAGCAGCAGCCCCTTCCCGACAATCTTTTCGAGGGCCTGAATTGGGAAGACCTTGCGCAGCAGCCCCTGTCCCAGGAGCTCCTGCAGCAGCACGATCCCATGCTGTTCCTGTCTGGGGAGGAGCAACCCCAGCAGCCCGAGCTGCCCGAACAGCCCGGGTCTCAGCTCGAAGGCCAGTCCGAGGGGCTTTTCGGGGACGATGACCTCTTCGGAGATGAGGAGAGCTCAAGCCCTGAAGTGGGCAACGAGAAGTCCCTTCCCTCTCCTCCTCTTCCTACACCCTCCTGTTTCTCTATTACTCTCCCTACTTTTGATAATATCCCTCCTACCCCTACTCTTCCTTCCTTCCCTTGCTCCCTCCCCGCCCCTCCTCCCCTTAACGCCGGGGACAATGAGGTGCAGTGCATTGACCCCCGTCTGTTGGGGATGCCGGCTTCTGTGGCTGCTCCTGTAGCCGATCACCCTCCTCATGGAGTGGGTGAATACACCCAGGGCGCCCAGGGCACCGAGGACGCCAAGGACGCCAAGGACGACGACGTCAACATGGCCGATATCCCTCTGCCGTCCACGGAGACTCCTTCGCCGCGTCGCGCATCGGTGGAGGGTACCGTGGAAAGGGCACTCGCGCCCAACACGGAGGGCAACAGAGTGGCCAAGAAGGCCGGCAAGAAGGCCGGCAAGAAGGCTACTGGGGGCCCCGTCCGCGCGGTCAAGGCCAATTCCTGCGACGCGTGCCGCCGCAGCAAGACCAAGTGTGTGACCGCCGAAGGCGCCACAGACTGCAATGCATGCCTCAAGAAGCACCGTACGTGCAACGTCTCCGGTGTCGACGGCCGCACCAACAAGACCAACCGGGACCTTCTCGACACCACGTCGGCCGCCGTCAATAATTACCTCAGGCACGCCACCCTCCTCTGTACCGACCTCGCAGAGCACCCCGACCAGAAGCTCATGGTACAGGCGCTTCTGCAAACCATGGGCGATTTTCAACAGGTCCGCTCCATCATCTCGAAAGTCACCGGAAGCCCCATGAAGGCGTGGCCGTTCGCCTCGGGCCCCTTCCGCCCGCCAACTCTCGACGGGCCTACGAAACTGACCTATGTGCGCAACTGCCGCGATACCCAGCTCCGGCTAATGGCCCAGAATGACGGCAAGATCCTCGCGTCATTGTTGATAATGATCGCTTTTGGCGAGGCTCCTCAGATCACGGCGGCATCTGGCCTCGTCGACCGCGTGATGGGCCACAATACCGCCCTGGTCGCTCTCGAGAGGTCTATCCAAGAGAACTGCTCTTTCTATGCTGAGCATCCAATTTACGAGCACATGCGTAAGGGAATCGAAAAGTGCTTCGAGGCGTGAAGCTCCCGCACCTGGCCTGCGGACCGGTGAACGAAACGGTGCTGCATCGAACCCCAAAGAAAACAAACATAAGAAGACAAGAGGAGGAATTAATAATGGTGCTCGAGCTTGAGGCTCGAGAACAGGAGTTTTGCGGTGATTCATGGATACCCGGTGCAATAAGTCACCACAACAATCATGGGAATGGCGTTTGGGTTTGAGGCTCAAGAAAAGGAGCATTCGTGATGGTTCATGGATACCCGGTGCAACAAGTCACCACAACAATCATGGGAATGGCGTTTGGGTTTGAGGCTCAAAAAAAGGAGCATTTGTGATGGTTCACTGAGACCAGGTGCAATAAGTCACCACAACAATCATGGGAATGGCATTTTGGCATTCACCGCTTTTGGGGTTTGAGTCTTGGGTTTCATTTCGGCTTGTTGGATTATGGGTTTTGGTTCAGTTTTTTCGGAGTTTGGATACAGGAAAGGGCCTCTTTCGGCATGGTGGACAATCAATCAACGCCATTCCCAACCACATTTGTTCGTGTCTTTTGTGATGTGATGAAGGCTCTCGAAGCCATCTCGTATTTGGCTGCTGTTCATATCCGAGTATTCGATCTAGACGGCTGCTGCCCATCTCGCTCTTTAAATGCCGGATCCTACCGAGGAGTGCATTGTCCCTGGCTCTCCAAGCCATCATGTGAACGTGTGAAACCGATTCCTATCGTCCTCTGTTGCGGCGACGGAAACGATAAAAGATCAGATGCTGTGCACTACGCAGCGGTGATGTGGAATCGCCCTGTCGGCAACGAACTCGGAACCTGACTATGTCGCCCAGACTGCTAGAAGATGTGGAAGGCGGGCAAGGAGAGGATGCTGAAGTGAAAGATGATATGTGGACGAGACGGAAAAGGCGGTGGTTATTGGAAAGAAATGGGCCAGAGAAAGTGGCGGTTCTTGGAAGGAAAACGATGTTTCCACCCTCCAGTAGGTGTAAGGGTAGATAAATGACAAAAGGAGACGATGGAACTACCACCATCTCATCTCATATGTGCGAAGAAGAACAAGAGATCATCTCGGAAGCAGCCGCCCCAGCTTCAAGAGCCCGCGACTTCGTCGACTGCTCATCAACGGCAACGGGGAATATCAGAATGGAAGCCAAGCCACGAGACCGAGAGATTGGACGAAAAGGTTGCAAAGGCAGTATCGTGTGCTCGGGAGCTGCTCTGCGCAACAGGGACCGAAGATGTTACTGCACCTCTGAAGCATCCCAGGTGTCCGGATCCAACACATTATTGTATGACATCAAGACCACAGAGGTCCAAGACCATTTTCTTCTTGCCGCAACAATGCCAAAGCCTTCATACGTGTCTACCTACGACCAGGTCAGTAACGGCTTATTCTCTCCTCTTCCTAGGCTGTCAGCACCTGTTGTTCATGGCCCAAAACCCACCTTGGCCACTTTAGACTTGCAACCCCCGTGGTAAACCACCGTTGGACCATCCACCCACCCTTCCACCACCCCCTTAGCCACTTTAGACTTGCAACCCCCGTGGTAAACCACCGTTGGACCATCCACCCACCCTTCCACCACCCCCTTAAACCACAATCTTCGCCTCGCTCTTCGGCCCCCTCTCCCCAAAGATTGTGCTGCCCACTCTCACCTCCCCGCTTCCCAGCCTCACGGCGCCCTCAAAGTCCTCGCTCATGCCCATGCTCAGCTCCAGCTCCCTCTCCAGCCCCAGCTCCCCGGCCACCAGCTCCCTCTGCGCCCGCAGGCACAGGAAGTCCTCGTTCTCGTTCTCCGCCGTCGTCGCCTTGCTCCGCGCGATGGCGCCGATCGTCATCAGGCCCAGCAGCCGCAGCGCCGGGCACTCGGTCTCCACGGCCCGGCACAGCGCCACAGTCTCCGGGCCCGGCGCCACGCCCGACTTGGACTCCTCGCCCGAGGTGTTGACCTGGACGTGCACGCCGAGGGGCTCCACCGGGGCGGCGCCGCCGTCGTCGGGCGGCGAGGACATGAGCTCCGCGCGGGCGGCGTTGAGGAGCTGGGCCTTCTTGAGGGTGTCCACGCTCGAGACGCAGAAGAGGTTCGGGATCTTGGCCAGCTTCTTGGCGTGTGCTGCGTCGACAAAGTTAGGAAGTTCTCTCTCAAAAGAATATATATATATATATAAAAGAAAAAACACCTCCGAGACCTAGGCTAGTAAAGACTGGCAAAAAGGGAGAGGGCATACTTGACTGCAATCCACCGATGAAATGCCACTGAATGCTTCTCGGCAGCATCTCCGCCTTCTGCCCCAGCTCCTGCGCGTAGTTCTCGCCAAAGTGCACCTGCGGCGGCGTCGCCTGGTGCAGCGCCAGGATATCGTTGGCGGGCTTCAGCTTGGAGACGGCCACCAGCCGGACCTGTCGGTTGTTGGTTTCTCTATCAGTGAATTTGCCCCCCGCCCGTCGCCATCCATCTTACAGCACGAAACCGAGGGGAAGACTCACATTCCGCCCCGCAGCAACGGCGGCGACGCGCTCCTGCACCGCCTGCAGCTGGGAAATGAGAGCCTTTGCTCTCGCCGGGTCGATCTTCATCTCGGGCTGGGCGTCGGTCATTGCAGGCCTAGACAAGGAGGGGGGGTTGTGGTGTGGTGAGAGGTGCAGACAAGACTAAAGGGCACTTTTTTTCTCTATGAAAGTCGGAGTGAGGTTGACAGTGTATAGTCATGGACTTCCAGCGTCTTCCAAAGCGCCCTACTGATTGACTAGCAAAATTGGGTCCATTCTCAAAGCGGGATTACGCGGGGTTCAGTGGAGACTCTGTTAGCAGGCTATTCCCTGATCCAGAGGGTACGGTTTGGAAACTTGGAGGGTCAAGTGAGGCATGTGCTGTATTACCTCAGATGCAGGGTTTCCAGACATTTTGGTGCTCACTGTATGTACTCAAATTGCTCGTTCAATTCACTGCAGTTTACAATTGTGCTTTTTCCCAGTCGTGTGTCCCTTGTTTATAGGCCATACTCTCTTTTTCTTCTTCTTCTTCTTTTTTCGCTTTTTTTCTTCTTCGCTATTTTCCCATCTAGAACGCAAATCCCCCAAATTTTCCTTTGGTTTTCAGAGATTTCCTTTTATCTAACATGCAACCCGGTTTTGAAAAGACGTGGAGGTGTAATACAGTCAGTTACTTAGACCAAAGCGCCACGGCCTCCAACTCTCAGCAGCGCCTCTTTCTGCTCAGTGCTGATCTCAGCAGGGGGGATGGCCAGCTGGCCAGGCTTCTTGGGCGCCTCCAGGAAGCCAATGGCAATGAGGTAGCCCAGGTAACGGCCGATAGTCTCGTCCTTGACGGAGCCACCGGCGGAGAGGTCCTCCCCTGTCAGCTCGGCGTCGCTGCGCAGGGCGGCCGCAGCGTTGACGTCGTCGAGTTCGGGAGCGATGGAGTCGGCTGGGAGATCGGTAGTTGCGAGGTGGTACAGACCCATCCTGTGCTTTGTTAGCGCCATTCGTAGTTGAATGCTTCAGCGTTGAAACTTACAGAGCGTGCTCCTTGCCCTCGGCGACGTAGTCCTGCAGGCTCTTGCTCCATTGGCTGTACTCGACCTCGGGCACATTGTAGCCATACTTCTCCAACGCACCCAGATACGTCCGGAAGGTAAGTCTGGGATGGCTCGTCACCTGCGCAACACCGAGAGGCTGGCGGGGAGGGTGCAGCGCCGAGGCGACCACGAGACGGGCGACATGGTCAACGGGTACCATGTTGATGGTGTTCTCAATCTTGGGCCTCGAGTTAAGCTGGATACATCCCTTGAGCATTCTCAGCAAGAAATCATCCGTATTACTGGTGCCGGTGTATTGCTCGCCGGTAATGTAGCCAGATCTGACGATGGTGCCAGACAGGCCTCTCTTACCAGCGTTGCGGACAAGGTACTCGGCGACCCACTTGGTCGAGCCGTAACCGTTGCCGAGGTTCTTGGAGCTACCGGAGAGGTCGTCCTCCTCGCTGACGAGACTGCCTCCCTGAGAGAGCTTGACAAAGTGCGGGTGGTCGAGGACGGACGTCGATGACACAAACGCCAGCTGCTTGGGCTTGCCCGTCGCGCAGAGCGAGAGGACATCGAGCGTTCCTTGGACGTTCGCCGGCTTGAGGTTTGAGTACGGAAGGACCCAGTGGACCTGGGCACCGTTATGAATGATGATGTCGACCTCGTCGGCCAACGAGTTCCAGCGCTCCTGCGAGAGGCCGAGGAGAGGCTTTCCGAGGCTACCCTGCACAGCAGTAAGACTGTTCTTCCAGCTGGGTTGCCATATGCCGTAAGCCTGGCAACTCTTGACGACTCTGTTGTAAGCGTCGATGTCGTCGATGGCACGGACGTGGGCGATGACTCTGACATTGGGCGCGTTGCGGGTCAGGAGATCTTTCAGGATGTAGGCACCCAAGAAGCCAGTGGCGCCTGTCAGAAACACGGTCTTGACGTCGGCGGCCTTCTTGTCGAAAGGGGTGAACTTCTCGGGCAGAGTAGCCAAGAGTTTCTTGGCATCCTCAAAGTAGTCTTCTCCTTCAGGCGTGGCGTTCACACTCTCAGAGGCCTCTCCAGAGAGCTTGCTATCGATCTCGGCAGAGAAAGCTTTCAGTGAGGGGCTACGGAACACAACAGCCATGGTGACGTTGACACCAGGCCATGTCCGGTTGACCTGGAAGAGCATCTGCTGTGCCAGGATACTGTGGCCACCAACGTCGAAGAAGCTGTCATCATGCCCAAGACTTCGCTCGTCAACGTTGGCGAGGAGGGAGCCCCAGATACCAGCAACCTTGCGCTCGGTCTCGGTCAAGTCAGAGGCCTCGGTGTGCGGGCGGGCCTCTGCCAACTGGGCGGCGTCAGGGAACGGCAGTGCAGGCTTGTCCTTCTTTCCGTTGGGGTTCAAGGGAAACTTCTCGAGAGGGATGATGATCTCGGGGATGGCGTAGTTGGGCAGCTTGGTCTTGAGGTACTTTCGAACCTCCTCTCCAAGGGGCCAGAACCTGCGAAGGCGACCCATCAAGCAGTCACCGCCAGAGGTGTCATCCTTCTTACCGTTCTGGACCAACCACTCGGCCCATCTCTGCATGTCGGGTACAATGTAGCTGATCAGGGTCTTCTCTTCGTCCTTGTTGCGGCGGACCAGAGTGACGTTGTCAAGAATCATGGGGTGATCTGACAAGTACTAAAATATGTCAGCTGGCATTGCCGCGTCTCTCGGTGGTGGGATTTTACCTTGTCGATCTCTCCCAGCTCGATACGGAATCCACGAATCTTGACCTGGTCATCTGCGCGGCCGACACAAACAACATTGCCGTCCTCGGTATACTTGCCCAAATCGCCCGAGCGATACATGCGATCCCTGGGACCCTTGTAAAATTCTCTCCACGGTTCATTCTTGGATGCCTGCTGATCGAGCTCCGCCCATCTGTTGTCCTTGACGAACCAGTTGCTGACGAACTTGGCCTTGTTCAACTCGTCGTTGGCCAGGTAGCCTTCGGCCAAGCCGGCCGCTCTGACGTAGATTTCACCAACCTCGCCGATATTGCAAACACGTTCAGTGTTCTCGCGATCCACGATGATGAGCTGCACGTCCTTCATGCCCTTGCCAGCGGGAATGACGTTATCTGGAAATCTATCCAGGAAGGTGGGGTCGGCACTGACGCTGGGGAGCTCATAGTAGCTAACTGCTCTTTGCGTTTCACTGTTTTTTTTGTTTAGCAAACCTCCTCGCCGGCGTCAGTGGCGTAAACCTGATACATACGTTGTACCGTACATGTTGACGATGTAGCAGTTTCCAGCCAGCTTCTGCAGGGCCTTGCAATCTCTTTTGATCAAGATGTCACCAACAAAGAAGGCGTGGTGGAGAGTGGGGAATTCGGCGCTGGCGTTGCTGACGAGAACGTTACCCATGGCCGGGGTCAAGTGAGTAACGGTAGCGCCATATTCTCTCATCCACTCGGCAAGCTTCTCATGTTGGATATCCTCCTTGGAAGGAACCAACAGCTGGGCACCGAGGAATATCGGGGTGAAGATGTCTCGCTGGATAGGGTCATGAGCTGTCGCGTGTTAATGCGCTTCTCTCAGCACCTCCGAATCAGAAATTTTCTCACGTACCAATGCCGCTGAGCATGGTGAACTTGTCCTTCTCGCTGAGGCCGAAACGCTCGGCCATCCAGTCAAAGTAGTATGCTAGAGAGTAGTGCCTGCCGAGGACACCCTTGGGCTTGCCCTCGCTGCCAGAGGTGAAAGACAAGGTGGGGTTCGAATCGGGGCCCACAAGGACGTTCGGGCCGTTCTCCTTCTCAAGGCCGGCGAAAATTTCCTTGCCGTCGACCTGGCCACCAACGAGGGTGCCGTCGGCTCTGAGCTCGAGGGCGGGGACCTCGGTCTTGAGGTCGAGGTTCTTGGCGATGAAGGTGCGGACCTTATCGGTCAGCTTGCCGGCCTCTTTGGTTGCCTTGTCGATCACCACAAGGGCTCGTGGCCGCGCAACATCGAGATAGATGTTCTGGCCTGCGGGCTTCAATTAGCATGGTCCCCTCAAGCCAATGAGGGGTTGCTTACGGTCAGGAGGGTATGATGGATCGATAACGCTAAAGGTAGCCCCGGCCTTGAGGATACCAAAGACGGCGACGACAAGGTCAACACCACGGTGGGAGTAGCTCCTGTAGGTCCACATCAGCATCCACCACCAGAAATGCAAACATTTCATGCCAGGAAGACAAACATGACGACATCTCCCCTCTGGACACCAGAGGCAACCAGATGGTTGGCGAGAAGGTTGGACGCCTCATCGATTTGGCGGTAAGTGAACTCCCTCCTCGGGGATGTGGAAGAGGCGGTTTCAACGACGCACAGCCTGTCAGGATGCTGCTTGGCGTTTTGAGAAAAGATGTCCTGGATGGCGCCGCGAAAGGCGGACCAGTGCAGGTCGCTGCGATGTGTGTCAGCGCGCGTGGTTCATGGCATTCATTTTTTCCCCCTTGATCGTAGGTGCTCCGAACTGGCACATTCAGTCACACTCACCTGGTGGGGTCTGGGAGCTCAGGAGCCATAGCGGGGGAGGGGTAAATCTCAACGAAGGGGGGAATGAATTGCAAAGTTAAGGGAAAAAAAAGGCTATCAAGGAAAAAGTTTTCAAGGCCTCGGAGAGTCTCACTAAATTCCCCGGTGAAAACAATCAGGACATGCAAATTGCTTCAGAAAGGGTGGTGTTCGCTCCTGAGATATCCTTGAACCTAAGGAACCGACAGGGTAGAAGACGATGACGGAATGTGTTGGTTATATTTGGATGAAGTTCAATTGAGTCATAGGGGAACGACAACCGGGATGGAGGGCGGTGTAAGTTTTTCTTAGTTTCTTTTCTTTCGTCGAGCCTTTGGACCACAGTGCACTGCGCAGCGTCGACGCGGGAATGTATGCAGAGGAAATGCGGCAAAAATTTACATCTTTCAATGCAATCAATCTCCTTTTAACTCGGGTACCTACCTACCTATACAGATAGTTCTGCCCTACACCGTTCCGGGTTGGTGGTTCCCTGTATTTTTTTTAATTCTTTTTTTGTTGGTCACTTCTCCGGTTCAGGTCCGGCATCGCTCTCCCCGCAAAATTTCTTCAGGTCCATGGCGTGCCCACCACCGCCACCACGTACCTTTCAAAGAGACATCCTTGACTTGATGCACGGCGAGGGTTCCAAGACAAGACTAGGTGTCATATTCGAACGTGTACCGAGGCCGAGTCGACCAAAGATCATCATTGCCAGCATTGGATTACTCAGGATATATCTACGCATGTTCGCCCCGCCTTCGCTACTGTTCCCGTTACGCCGCCCTACTCTCTGTTTGTTTAACTCTGTCAACTCCTCCACACGGATGGACCCCTGGTCCTGACGCGCCGGTAGAGGACCGAACACCCTTTAGCACAACTTCATAACCCAAATAGAGCACAGGGGGGGGCCATCACACACATGCCCGTTTCACCACATCAATATCTACCTACGAGAGCTCAATAATTCAGACGGGTAATTCGAGTTCGTCGACGACACCTCTTGCGGCTCCCGCACGCCAGACAACTCCGTTCTCGGCCCCGAGTACTCATCCATCGGCAATACATACGACGGCGGGGGCGTGTTTCGTCTTACCGGGCTGATCGGACTGACGTTGCTGACCTGGTGTGACAAGCTGGAACCATGTGCGGGCGAAACGATGAACATGCGGTCACCTAACGAGTTGGGGCTGCTGGCGTAGGCCGACGCATCACGGGATGCAGGGTAGGCGTGGGATGATGTCGTGTTTGGTCCTCATTTGGGCCGGACATAGGGCGTCGCTTTCGGAGGCAAAAGGACCAGACTCCTAGCACCACTAATCAGTCGCGTTTGCCTGGACAATGAAGCCACGGCTCTGCAGCTCGTTGCCGATGAAGTCCTTGGGGGAGCGGAAGGGGCAGATTCTGTGAGAATGTGGTGCCTGATGGAAAGAGTATAACCATACGTCTTCAGATGCTTGGGATCGTTACTAAATTCCACAATGGACGGATTGAGAACCCTATCCTATGGTTCGCCAATTGCCCCATCCGTCTTCTTGTCGCCCATCAAGCCCAGCTTTACCAGCCACAACTCTAGCCACCACCACTACGCAGGCAAGCCACCTGAGACCCTGTCCGAATGTCTCTAGCCGAGAAAAAAAAAGAAGAAAAAAAAGTGGTGTGTGCACCAAGGCACCTTAAGCATTCAGCAATCCAGGGGGATCCGTGGACGGAATGATGGATGATATCCTGTAGTGTACGAATACTCCGTACTCCGTACAGCTTCTTGGTTGGCTGACTGATACCTGTGGCTCCCTGCTCCCCCCATATCTTATCCCAATCGTGTCTGCGTCAGCTGCCTATTCCTGGAAAAAAGGGGATGACGGAGGATTCAGTGAATGTCTTTCAGCTAGCTATTTCTCACCTCCACAGCTGTGCGTACACTACACTATCCGTACATGACCTTCCATCTGCTTGGCACGATCTCTAGCTTTTCCCCTTCTTTTTCGAACAGCTAGCCGTTTCTTCCTTTCTTTTAGAAATCTTCTTTTTCCCCTTGTTCTTTTCTACCTGACTCCCCAACTCGGATTAGCATATCTTCTGTATTACCATCGTCCAGCCAATCGGTTTAGCTTTCCATTGGGGCACTCTGTCCACATGTCCCACTTCTGAGGTTGCTCTTCACATATCACCACTACACTACGACCCGACCAGTCAGTCGACTCCCCAAACCGCATACCGGCCATCTCTGCCCGCCGCCGCTTCGTCGGCCAGTGCCACCGACCATCATGCCGAAGCAGCGTACCATCTTTGGCCGTCCGGTCCCCCGCTTCGGCACACGACGCATTTCCTTCCTGCTCGTCAGCATCTCCATCTTCGCCGTCTTCTCTCTCCTTGTCACCCTGCCGAGCTCCATCCCCTCCGGCCCGAGCCTCTCCAAGTACACCGACCACAAGTTCTCGATCCCCTCGGCCATCAAGAATCCCTTTGGTGCCTCGAGCCGCCTGAACCCCTTCAAGCCCCCCTCTCACCCGCCCCCGCGTCAGCAGAATGACACCTTCGGCGAGTCATCGTGGTGGGCCGACTGGAAGTGGCTCTCGGTGCCCTTCTCTTCCTCCCTGACCCTCGACGAGGAGCGCTCGCTGCTGCCGCCTCTCAAGCCGCGCCCGCCCATCTACTGCTACTACGATACCACCATCAAGAAGGACGCCGCCAGCAAGGACGCCGAGAGCGAGCTGCTCCTCCTCTGGCGCCGCGCCTGGTGGGCCCGCGGCTTCAAGCCCATCATCCTCAGCGCCGCCGAGGCCATGAAGAACCCGCTCTACGACGAGTTCCAGCACAAGAGCGAGGGCATCGACCCAGACCTCAAGACCGACCTGATGCGGTGGCTTGCATGGGACAACATGCGCGGCGGCCTGCTCGCCTACCACACCACCCTGCCTATGGGCCCGCACGAGGACCCCCTCCTCTCCTATCTCCGCCGCGGCGAGTACCCGCAGCTGACCCGCTGGAACAACATGGGCAACGGCCTCTTCGCTGGCGGCGAGAAGGAGGTCAATGCCGCCATTAGGGCCACCATGGGCAGCTCCAAGCTGAAGGAAGCTAAAGACTTCGTCGCCGCCGCCACCGAGGATACCTTCAAGATCGACAACCAGCCCAAGGCCATTGCCTACTACGACTCGACCGTCATCCAGGAAAAATACCCCAAGGTCGCCGAGGCCATTGCTGCCGACCGCGCGGGCGGCCTGCAGGTCCTCCGCAAACTCATCAACGGCCATCTGCACACGATCTGGCAGAACGTCTTCTCGGACGGCATCGCCGTACTCAAGCCCCTGCCGCAGCACATGACGCACATGATCAAGAACGCCTGGGACCTCGCCGGCGACCTCGCCATGTGCCCAGCCGACTCCCCCATGCCCGCGTCCTGTCCGCCCAACAACGCAAAGTGCAAGCCCTGCGTCCCCGCGCAACCCATGCATGTCTCGACCCCTCCCCGATACCGCAACACCTCAACCTTGTACACCATCGGCACCGTGCCGCACCCCTACACGACCGCGCTCCTTACGAACCTCCTGGACTCGGTCGAGATCCCCTGGATCCGCCGCAAGTCGGAGCGCGATGTTTGGCTCGCCGCCGTCACAGCCGAGCTCCTCGGCGCCGGCGTCAGCGGCGCGCCTCGCGTTCTGAAGTTCAAGGAAGCCATCGCCAGCGAGTTTGCCACCGCCCACTCGCTCTGGCTCACTGCGGAAAGGGACCTTCCCGAGGACCTCGACTGGCACTTCGGCTTCGCCATCCCCCGCAACGCCACGGACGGCACCTCCGAGACCCCCGTCCCGGGCCCTGAGCGCCGCCCGCAGCCCAAGCACGACCCGGCCGACGGACCCATCCCCAGCCCGCAGGAGCTCGACAGGGAGCCGCCCCTGCTCAAGAGGGCGCGCGAAATGGGCAAGACCAAGGACAAACGCGAGCTCGCGGTCCGCGGGGCGATAGAGGCATGGAACCTGGCCGACACTGAGGCGTGGAAGTTTGCGCGGGCCTTTTTGGCGCGCCGCATCGTCGAGCGCAAGGAGTGGGAGGACAACGAGAGCCATTACGCCGGCGGCGTCGGCACCGAGAAGGGACGCCGCACGAGCTGGGGCGGCCGCTGGCGTGATAACAAGGACTAGACGCGTCGTTGCAGTCCATGATGAAAGCGCGAACAGGAGAGTGGAACAGAGGACTATGAGTCGGAAAGGGCCGAGCAGCAGCAGCACCATCATGTCCAAACAGAGGCGATGCTGCTCGGAACACTGTAGTATAGGCGTCAAGGGAAAACGGTGTGTCATGAGTAAGGTGCTTTTGTCTGCGTGTATTTTTACGGATTTGTCGGGCATCAGGAGTTTCTTTGGAGTCGGCCCCCCGCGTAGGTAGATATCAACGTCGCTGTTGACAACTCGTTTCATGGTGGAGACGGCGGCGTTGAACCCGATGATCTGGAAGATACCGCGCAGAGTGAGGCGCTTGTGAACATCGTCGCCGGTGAAGTTTCGCTCCAACCAGCGGACGAATCCCCTAGCCGCCTTAGTCTCCATAACTATAAAGACGCCGTTGACGTAAACACCAGCGTAGTTAGGATTGTCACAGTCAATTAACGCCGGCGGGAAAGCCCCACAACGCGGGGCGAGGTCGGAAATGATTATGTCTTGGTAGACTATACGGGCATTGGCGGGATTTCCCTGGTTCTTCGCGGGGCGAGGGTCTGCGACGGGCTCGGTCTTGTCGCGAGCGCGTTTCTTGTTGCGGACCACCATCTCCGAGGGAGAATCATCGTCGATGACGATCGTCTCTTCCTTGAAGAGCGACGCCATGAACTTTTTCTGGAAGTCCTGAGTCTTGTCGCGTTTGAGAGTCATATCGCCCTCGACGTACTTGGTGACTTGGTGAAGATAGCCGAAGGAGCCGCCTTGTCAAGGCTTGGGAAGAAGCCAACGACAACGAGCAATACGTCACCATCAATCGGCTGGGCGCATCCCTTCTAAACGTTGAATCACAGAAATGTCCACACAAACCTGATATTGTTGGTGTTTCCCATGATGGCTAGTCTACCCGATTATTCACCCATGGCTCCTCCTTTTTTTTTCTCTGCTTTTCTTATAATGTCACCTCCATTTGCCAATCCAAGCTGAAAGGTCCCCTCCTTAGAGTCATTTCGTTTCCGCCATCTCTTTCACATTGCATGCTCACTGTAATATAGGAAGCGAGATGTTGAATTCGCATGGAGGGAAGATGAAGAAACATGAGCGTCGGATGTCAGTGGAAGAAAAGAAAATCACGGAAGGAAACAAAAGACAGGTTGAATTGCCTCCTCATCACGCTTCATCACGGGCCGAGCCCCCACGACGTACCTACTCTACCCAGAGTAGGTAGGTAAGGCCAGATAAGGGGGGGCTCGCCTTAGGCAGCGCGCGTGTCACCTCCCATCTCGCCGCCCAGCTCCCTAGCGCTGGCACCGTTGCGGCCGGCGCCGACGGCCCCGGGCTGCTCACGGGGGGGCAACGAGACCTTGGCCTTGGCGCCGTTGACGCCGTTCTTGGCCGTCTTCTGCTGCTGCTGCTGCTGCTGCTGCTGTTGCCGGCCGCCGCCGTTGCCGGTGGCCTCGGTATAGGTCCGGAGGGCGGAGCGGGCGGACTCGACGACGCGCTCGGCGGCCTTCAGGGCATCTCTCAGCGCCCGGGCCGTGGGGTCGTCGTCGCAGTCGCGGCTGCTGCCGCCGGCGTCGCGCTCCTCGAGGAGCTCGCGGATGTGGCCGTTGAGCCAGAGGCCCTCAAGCTGGGCGCGGGGCATGTCGCGGGCGCCGGCGATGGTTCCGCGGCACGAGGGGGTGCCGCAGAAGCAGTCGAAGGGCTGGGCCATGTGCCACTCGGTCGAGGGGTAGAAGAAGGTCAGCTCGTCGCCGGGCCGGAGCCCTTTCGGGCCGGCCAGGATGTTGAAGTTGCCCGTATCAAAGATCTAAAGAATAGACGCGTGTCAGTAAGTTGACCGAGTTCCGTGGGTCACGTCACCCCCGAGTCGCCGGCCCCCCTCCCCCAGCCCCGGAGGTGAGTTGATTCGGTGGAACAGGGAGAATTGTGGGAAGGGGACCGCGATCTTGACGGGGCAAGAGAACTGACGAGGGACGGTTCGCAGGAGTGGTTGATGTACAGCAGGTCGCTGTTGAGGTTCAGGTGCCTGTCCTTTCCGCACTGGACGGTGGCGTATGTGGGCTCGTCAGCCAGGTCGCAGGGGGGGAACGACATCTTGGCGAAGACGGCAAAGGGCGGCAGCGAGACCTTGGAGAAGCTCTTGGTGAGGAACTCGGTCTCGCTGGCCTTGACGACCTCCTGGACGTCCGCGTGGGACGGCTGGGTCCAATGGGGGGTGAGGGGTGCCATTGCGCGGAGAATTCGGTCTATGTCTATATGGGGAGATTGACGGCGTGGTTTCGTCTTGGTGTTGAACAGGGTACGCTCGTACTTGTGCTGGGTCAGCTGGTCTGTCAAAAGTAGAGAACGGGCTGGGGGCTTGGCCAACGTCGCGGGGAGGTATCTCTTACGGAGATGTCCGGATTGGGTCTTTCTAACAAGTTAAAATAATGTAATACTACAAGCAAGCCAAATCTTGTCTTTTGGTTGGACGGTAGACACTGAAGCGGCGAGAGTGGGCTGCGTTGCGTGACTGTGGGAGAAAAAAGAGATGAGTATAGGTTCGGACCGAAGTGAGCGTCTGGAATACCCTCAGTTCTTGTACAGGAGGGAGGGGTAACCCCAATCTGACATCAACGACATGTGCCGAGCTAATAGCAAGGTAACCCAAGGTTTCACAAGCTTCTTTCCTCTGGCAGGCGCATTCAGCCACCGGGGGCCCTCAATGGGTTGCCAGATGGTTCAACAGTTTGTCCTCCTCACATGCATTTCCATTTCCGCATGACCCGTTGCGGGGGACCGTCACCATCTTCCTGCACACGAGGGGTAGTGGGGCCCAATGGAACGGACATATGGACCCAGATTCCACAAGTGCATACGGATAGACAGGGAGACAAATACCACTTGCGAGATGTCCCGTCTGAACAATGCAAGGCCGTCCCCGTCGCCGCCCGTCCGGTTGTGGCTGTAGAATAGGGGAGGCTCTCCCCTCTCCCCAAAGGGTGGGGGAACTGGCCAATAAGTGAGGGCCCGGCGACGGATCCGGCCAAAAGCCTCGTAAGCTGCAGAATAAGTCATGTTAAGTTAAGATGCACTGTCCAGCTAGGCCGCGGTCAGCCTAGCTGCAAGTCATGATACATGCCTACACATACAGGTACAGCCCAGCACGGGGTGTGGCTTGAAGGTTGGTGGGTTGACGGGCACGAGGGGGGGTTGCTTGCCGCGCACCCTGTCCAATGCAGTCTTCTTCAGATACCCCTCCTTCGGCTCACTTTCGGCCCCTCTTTTGACAGACGACAAGCGACGGGCTAGATGACGTTGGGAGGGGCTGGGGTGTTGATGTTTGGCTTTCTCTTTCCTCCTTCTCCGGCACACACTCACACACACATACATTCTCTTTCTCCGCCCCCCGCCGAAAATACCCCTCGCTGCTTTGGCCCGACGACCGAGGCTCGTGAGCGGCAAGGCGGAAGAATGCTTGGAAGCGTGCGACGTCGAGTAACACTCGCCGTACGGATCTATAAGATAGGACCCGCGTCAGTGATACTTGGGGTCTTGGTGCCGCTGCATCCTCTCTGTTCCTTTCCTGAAGAACACTCGAAGCGGCCAAGGCGGTATGGCAGCCGGCATCAGTGTCTCCGGGTTCAGCAAGGCCGCTGTTGGCTTTCTCTCATTGTGAGGTCGCTTTCGCTTTCGCTCTGCCCGCCGAGCCTCCATGTCGCATCGGTGCTTGTCGCCGCATCTCGATGCCGCGTGCGTATCCATCAGGCGTCCGAACCTCGTCTGTTTGGTGCCGTCTCCATCTCGGCCGTTGCCGCGGAGGTCTGTGAAATCGGCCGTACCTAATCCTTTCCGATCATGGCATATTCGGCGAGGAAAGAAGCCCTCGGCGAGTAGGAAGTAAACCTTGGACTCTGGCGCTGCCGTTAGCTTCCCCCATCAAATGTCGCTATTGTTGGGTGATGAGGGCAACGAAAACCTGTCCTCACGTTTACAATAAACCCCTAATTAACAGGGGACTAAACGCTACAAGAGATGATGGCTACGCACACCCGCTCGGGCCGCCCTGACATCTCATTTTCGCTTGCGTGCGCCTCGACGGGCCGCATGAGGGAGCAGCAACTCGCCGCAGATCAATCAACGATGATCACATCAGCATGGCCAGCCCGGTGTTACTTGCCGCTTCGAATCGAACGAGGCCTCTTGAAACAAGCAGCATCATTCCTGCGTTAAACAGCGGATGGTGTCATCGGAGCGGCCGCTGCAAACGGAACGCCGCTCGCTCCCCCTCGCGTGCACAAAGACGAAATCGGGGACGTGTGCGACCATGACCGGAAAGGTTTGCGTCGCATACGGGCCACTTCTGGACGTGTATGTGTGTCCACTGTCCAGCGCCCCGGGACGGAGCCGCACTCTCCCCCCCCCCCCCGGCCATGGATGATGGCAATAGAATCTGTGAACGCGTAACATTAGCTTCTGCGTCCAATTGATTGACCAGGACCAAGTTTTGACCCGCCCAACTTATCCTTATACTAATATGGATTCCATGATATGAGTCCGCATTTTTGTGACGTAAAATTAGTTATCAAGGGGCCGCAAAGCGCAGCCTAATGTTGGAGGTCACGCTTCAAACGCCAGGTGGTACGGTGCGCGGTAAGACGACTGGCGATGGGCGTTCTCGCTATGATAACTAGGGCTCCTTACAGATTTACATCACGTGGACTTTCATGCGCCTCATATTCCTAGTGATATTCGGATGTGACTCACCACCTGGGTAGCCCCAAGGTGCCGTCTTTAAAACCTATCTATACACCCTTACACTATTTGTTGTAAGATTTTTTATACATAACCGACCTATGTCCTCTACTTAGTCCTGGTTGAAAACCACAGAGATTTTAGTCAGGGCAAATGATTCAACCCTCTTCGTATCTAGCGATGATGGACCCGGGTTCCGCGAAGTCGTTTCTGATGGGGTTTCCCCCCCGGGACGGACGCCGCCATCCCCCTACCCCCCCCCCCCCCCCCCTCTCGGTCCAGAGCCCGGTTGTGCGAGACCCCGCCACCCCGGCTGGGTTCCTGGACCTTCAAACATGGGCCTTGTCCCCGAGCCCTGGCCTTTTACCCCTTCGGGCGGCCTTATCTACGGGCCGCTCAGCTTTGATCCCTGTGGGCCCTCTCTCTCCATCTTTTTGAACGACCCTGTCGTTTCAGGACGCAAAAGCTTAGTGGCAAGCTCTCGTCAGGTAGCATCAATGGCGAACCCCATCCATCAGCAAGGGCGGGAATAACTAAAAATTGAAAAAGAAGGACAGAACCGGCATAACCGTGTGATCCCGAACACTTTCCGTCACGACCCCCTGCTGCCGCTGACCAGACTCAACCAACCTACTATGTATATGGCCAGGCCAGGCCAGTCAGTCGGTTGCTCTCGCGCGCCAATACTCAGTATGAGGCCGAACTGCCCCAGCCTTCAGCCGCGTCTCCCAATTTCTGACCGTGTCCTGTTCCAGCGTCGTCACCAGTTGGGAGTGCCGAGATGGGTTTGCATCCCTGTCCCTGCACACTCACTGTCTGGGGTGGTGATATCTCAATGTTGTATCCAAGGTAGGTGCGGCAGACCAAAGCCTGTGCGCCGGTAGGAGACTTCAGGATGAGCCTGTCAGCTCGGCAAAACAAGGCGAGGCTTCCCAAGAAGCGCCCCTTTGACGCCGTTCATCTATACCAGAGTGAGCGGCGGCTCGTCGCCCTCCTTGATCAAACCATTGAATGGTTTCATTGTCAGGGCCACGTGCTCCATCGGCAAACGTTCCCCAGGGAGGACCAAAAAAGGTATACACCACCGTATCTGCGATTGGACTATCCAGGAGCCCGTCCCCTTACCTCCCCAAATGTGTTTGTGTACTCCGCACCAGATCCCTCCCATCGCTGAGCATCCTTGGCTCACGAGGGTGGAGTGGGGTGGTCTGAGGTGGTATGACATGGCTACTCGAGACGGGATCCAGATGGAAGCTTGAGAAAGATGTAAAAGGCTGGCCATCCGTGTCAGTTGGTCTGGCTGTCGTCCTGGCCATCTCTTCGTTCCTTACACTCTCTTCCCCGGCAGCCCAACCACCCCCTGAGGCCAACTCTTTGCTCGCCTTTCATCCCCCCGCTTGGCATCTCTTGCGTCTGTATCAGGTCTAGACCACTTGGAGGCACAACCCGGCGTATACCCGCCGTGAACCGCAGAAATGACCCAGTCTCACCTCGCCCAACTCCTCGACGGTAGGATGCGATCAGTCGTCATCTTTTCCCTCTCGCCAGAGGACAACAAGCCGCATCCCAAGCCTCAGCCTGACCCTCCGGTTCCCGTTCCTGCCAACCCGGATGACCGGCATGCCTAAGCTTGGGTTGTCGGGAACGCTAAAGGCCAGGCTATAAGATGCCTGGTCTTTGGTGAAAGACCTCGGTATCTACTCTTGTACTGGGTCTTGAGCTATGGCAGGGAAGAAAGTGTCGTCCGTATACTATGTATGGTTGAAGAATCCGAAGCAAGACAACATCGCAGGTGCTAAGACAGCAAGAAGCCGAGAAGCATGCTCTTGAACACGGCTTGTAACGGTCACACCTGGAACCAAATCCTGCGGTTCTACATCCATTCAGCGACCTCTGATCGGATTGCGCGGTGGTTTCCGCGTCGTCGACTAGAGGACGAACCAGAGAACCGCCTGGGGGCACGCCTGCCTTCATCGGAAGCTCGCTGAAACGCTCTGTTCTTTTTCTTCGTGAGCATTCTATCCAAGTCACCATTGCTGGGGGTCCACCTACGGATCTTTCAAGCCTCGGGGCTTGGCGGCAAACTCGTCTTCTATCCTCCGGGATCTTTTCGTATGGGCTTGGGGTGGATTAGGAGGACCACGCGCGGATTCTGGAAAAGTTTTTGATGTGCAGGAAATTGACCTCAACTCTAATTTTCTCGCCAAGCATGAGTAGATGGAATGGGTGGAATATGGGGCTTTGTGTTGTTTAATGGGCAGGTGATACTGGGAACAACAGCGACCAAAATGCGAAACAGGAACAATGATTGCTTTGTTGTCACTATAGACGGATACAAGAAAACAGCATTTCATAGAATAATAGTCTCATATACTGAAAGCTGATTACGGCAATGGCGGTGGCTTCCTTGCCCTTCATATGTATTCCCTTCCCATCCCACCTTTCATACGCGTTTCCATATTATCAATGACAAAATAATGCTGCTCAACTAGATTTGTGTTCTCCAGACACTAGTACTCCCAAAGACATACCTTCACAAGAGTGAATTTGATTGTCATGATGCTAAGAGAAAGTGAACCACCTTTGATTGTTCTGACTCACAATGTTGTGATTCTAAAACCAACGACTTTGACACCAATATGGTAATCACCAAGAGGATGATGTTGGAAAATCAACGTTGTTCTAGTTTGCATGCTGCTTCATCATAAGTCAAAACTCCCCAGCAACAATGAATGATATATCTGGCGACCTCTAAAGATAGATCTAAATGTTTTAACAACACTGGGCTCTTGACGGCATCTAGCTTATTGGGCTGCTTCCTAGGAGCCCGACTTCCCTTCAGAATCATCGACTTCCTTTCGAACACCTTTCCCAGTCCTTGCCCACTTGCAGCTTATGTCCATTGGTGACTTCCCTGGTCCCGATGACAGGTCTTCACCCGCACCCTCCACCCGGTGGCTCTGTTGGGGATCCTCTCTTCGCTCCTTCCCGTACCTCCACTTCTGAGCAGGCACCTTCCGTCCCAAGTGTTCCAGCACCAAAACAGCTCTCGCCTCCCAAAGGGCTTTTAGGTTCGGAAGGAATAGCAAAAGGGTCTCTTCTCTTCTTTTCTCACAACCCCCGGCCAAGCAGACCGTTCTCCATCTTCTTGCACCAACACATCACGCAGCCCAATCCCTCCCTCGCCAACTCGGCCTCAATTTGCTCACCTGTCCAGCTTTTGGAACACAGCCGTCCTGTTGCCAATACCAAAACTCTTGCAGTACTCTTTTTCTGTCGATCTGGTCTTTGTTGAGATCGCCCTTCCCGACAGGAATTGTATGCTTAGCACACTCGAGACAAGCCTGTTGTCGTCTCGGTCTGCTGATTCTGGTAAGCATCTTGCTTTCTATCACCTTGTCCCCGTTACCCATCCTGTCGAATCTTGTCCTTCATGCCTTTTCTGCCGAATAATCAGCCTACGGAGAGATTGCTCTTACTGCCTTTATCTTCCAACGTTCACAACTTGTCCTTAGCATCCACTGCAATGAATCAAAGAGCTTTGATGTATTGATTGCCCATGAAGCCATGGTCCTTGTCTTGGCTGTTGTTTTTGTACTCGCACAGATATATAATCAGTTCTATCCAGTATTGTACTGACTTCATCTCAATGTTGACAGCCAAGCCTCACTTCCTGGGTGACAGTTTTGTCGATATGCTCGTCCAAATAGCCCCCATGGATTCGACTCACTACAGCATCACTCAGCTGCTCGCCATTCGTGGCTCCAAGCTACAGACCTCACTCGAGCGGAAGCTTCTTGATGAGTCCAAGGGCAACCCTGTCTTGAGTAAGTTGACATTCATGACTTGATCCATTTCTCGAGTAAAATATACTGACTTTGTCTTCCAGTGGATATCCTGCGTCAGAAGCATCTTGGTCGCAATCGAAGACTCCCATTTCTTCCCAGAAACAACATGGAGCTCCGAAAGTCTTTCTCAACCGAATCTGAGGGCCACGACCAGATCAAACCTCAAGCTCCCCAGATCACTGCTCCGGTTCGCGACAAGACCACTCGTCAAACTGTTCGCCATACCGTCGGAGATGTTAGTCAGCTTGACGGGCAAGCCGGTCGTCAGCTTGATGGACAAGATGCCGAACCCGATATACCACCCGAGGCACCTCAGCGACCTGTGCTCCCCGATCAGAAACGAAAGGGATTCGAACAGTTTTACGAAGCTGTACGATCTCCTACCCATGTTCGCGTTACTGCTGGCGGCAGAATTGTTCCCAACACTCTCGAAGCCTCCCACTCATCCCCTACTGGCAAGGGTAACAGGGAAAGACTTGTCGGAGATGTCAATGGCGCTCAGCTACCGTTGGGGCAGACCTTCAATGGCAATCCATTCTTGCCTGGTCCCCCATTGATGGGCCCTATGCATCCTACCATGCACTCTGCCTTCTCGATGATGACAACAGGACCCAGCCCGATGTCTCCTTTTGGAGGGTTCGCCATGCCGCCCTTCGCTCTTCCGCAAATTCCTTCCCAGACAGCCTTCTCCCATCCGACCGGTGTTGGAAATCCTGCAGGAAACCTGGAAGACAATAAAGAGCATGAGAACAGTGCTGCTCCCACCAGCGCTCCGCTGCCTATGCCCCCTCTTGGCGGTCAGTGGTTTATTCCGCCTCATTCCATGATGCCGATGGGAATGCCGTTCCCTGGTGGTCCAATAATGCCGATGGCATTCAACCCCATGGGCCAGCCGATGCTGTACCCGCAGCCTCTTCAACCAGTCCCGGCAACTGGCGTCAGGTCCTTCTCGCCGGCTGTGCAGACCGAAGGCTGTCCTGCCTCGTCTATTCGGCCTAGCATCATCACAAAGAACCAGCTTGCGGGTCTCCGTTCCAGTCTCAAGAAAGCAGAGGCCCAGCTGGCGTACAACCGTCACCAGATTGACGAGAAGCATATGGAGGAGTATGCTCGCCAGCTTCGTTCTGACATCGAACATTTTGAGATCAAGCTGAAGGGCGAGCTTGCGCTCGAAGACAACACTCTGCCCCAGCGAAATGACATGAAGGACAAGAGCGACTCCAACGTTTCCAAGGCATCAAAGTTTGCCACAGATTCTTGCAAGATACTCCTCTCTTCGACAGTTGATTCTGAGAGTATCAACGAGACGGTCGGCAACGCTACTGCGAAGACAACAACAGAGGAGCAGAAGGCCTCCAAATCTCGCAAGAGGGACAGAGTTCGTCTCGCGGTGGATACTTCTATGGCATCTGCCCCTTTCATCAACAACAACATATTCGCTACCATCTCCCCGGTGCCATTTGATCCTAACGGGCAGCAACAGCAACAAGAGTCGGATCATGTGCGCAAGCCCTCCACTGGCCTTCCTGTGTCTGCTGCTCGGGCACCTGTCTTCCAGCCCCGTTTGGATCTTCACCGCCCCAGCGAGAATACACCTCCCGTCTCTGCACTCATGAATGGAGAGCAGGACACACGTGGAACCCGGTTCCACGGGCCCATTCCCACCAATTTTGAGGAGTCTCGGCTTCTGTCCTCCATCGCCCCTCCCACGCCTGCCCATGACATGGAGGGGTTCTCCAACTTTGCCCGCGACAATGCTGGCCTGGGACTGCCGTACCTTATCGGCGAGATACCTTTCGGAATGGATCCTAGCCCTGACCTGAGGGATTACATCTACCATCGGCCTCTTAACCAGGATGAAGAGATGGCCAAGCACCTCTTCTGGACCAATGCCCCTGAACACTTGCGCCAAAAGTTTCCAAAGTTTAATGGAAAGGACTTTTACCCTGTCTCTCCTGAGAAGATGCCTCGCCCCAGCATCATCAGCTCTAACTTGCCCACCGGTCGACCCGAGCAAGACTTTGGCTTCACACCGCCCACGGTGGACTTGGATCCTTTCGCTCCCTTGGAACCCTACCGTGGGGACTTGCTTCGGAAGCCGACACTCAAGGAGAAAGAATCGAGAGATATGAAAAGGGATACCAAATCGGACAACGTGACCTCGCCCATGAAGCGTCGCAGTAAACTGCGACCTGTCGCCTACTTCAACAGTCAGGGTCTTGATGAGTCTAAGCAAAGCTCTGGCTCTTCCGAGAATGTCGAAACAGACTCCGAGAGGGCTTACTTCAACTCTTGGTCAGTGGCTTCCTTCATCGCTGGCTGTTTATCAATCATGCTAACTATTCAGTGTGCGTACCTGGTCGGAGAGAGTGACGGCGGCAGCGACTGCACTTCCTGGTGCGGTCACATCAGAGAATGCCCTTGGCTATCTTCCACAGTACGCCATTGGCAATGCCGCAGCTTCGCTGTCGCCTGCCATTGCCAAGGCTGCCAATCAGTCCAAATAAGATGTCAACTCCGGAACTACCTGACATCTGTTACACCTGTATGATTACGAATTTGCGTTCCCAACACTTGTACAGATTACGTCGAGACGGCTCATGGCATGGCAACCTCCGATACCATGGCATTAATTTCGAATATTCAAGGAGCGTGCGACGTCAAGCTTTAGATGGTCGTTCTCGAGACACACTTCGTGCATTTCATCCTTGATACATGGTCTTTTTATGCGAGGTGGGAAATGGGTGGTATGAACAGGATTAGTTAGGTTCTCAAAAGCATTAATGATCAAACTTTGACTTAGACGGACGTGAACGGATCATGTTCTGTGACTATGAAGTGGCCAATAAAACCTTTTATTTAATCTTGTATTAATATTCTTACTAAGACGAGGACATTAGGCGGAAGATGCATGTACCTCACCATCAAATTTCCAGCCTCATGGACAAAGCTCGGTGAAAATCTTCGGGCGAGAGTGGGAGAGGTCATTCCGATTGGAAAGCCTCCCCACCGGTTTACTCTTCGCCAGTCGTATACCTCGAAAACCATGGACTCGTGGTTGACGCGGAGATATACTAGCGGGACTCATTGATCTACGATGGACCTACCGTAGGGGAGAACATTGCAATTTCAAAGGGAGCATTTGTCCTCAAGGGGCCACGGGAGGCGGCAGCAGCAATTAGCATGGTCACGAATGGTGTAGCAAAAGGCAGTCAGCAACCCCGAGCCTGAGGAGGTTCGGGGTTGAAGATGACTTCGGGAGGACCTCCCATGGAGCATCTCACGGGTTGCAATCGTGAGGCGGCCATTGAGAAAATGAAATTTCTCGATTGGATTTTCTAGAACTTTTTTGCTTTTTAGCCTTGTGATTTCCCTCGTTGTCCTTTTGTTGTTCCCTTTCCGGGGCAAATGAGAGATTTGCCGTTTGCCCAAAAAACGCGTCGAGGTCTGTCGTGGAAGAAAACGCCGTCGTCGGAGATGGATATCATGAAAATTGGTATACCCAGCCGTTTTGTACCCCTTTTTGTAATTTCCTTGAACTGCCGCTGTTTTGGATGGGTCGGGGCAGGACTTGTCGTCTCACGTCTCCCCTCTCTTCCGTGAGAAAGGCTTTCCAGCCCGTCACTCAAGAGGACAGCTCATGCCGACCGGGCTCTTTCCGAGTGTGTGGAAGAGGGAAATTTAGGCGGTGGCCTTGCTCTTGACGCGGAGCTCACGGCCGACCTTGATGCGCTCAAGGATGGACTCGCGGTCCTTGTCGATCTTGAGCTTGGTAATGACGACGTTGGAGGGGTGGATGCCAAGAGGGACGGACTGGCCGTTGGTCTTCTCGCGGGTGACGCGCTCGACGTGGATGACGTACTTGAGGCGGTAGACGGAGGTGACCTTGCCCTCACGGCCCTTGTTGGCGCCACGGACGATGGTGACCTCGTCGTCCTTGCGCACGGGGATGGAGCGGACCTTTGTGGAGTGTTAGACGGTTTGGTTCTGATCTCGGCGCAGCGCAGGGCCGACGGGAAGTCGGGCGTGCAGTTTCAGACTTACGTTGTACTTCTCGCGGAGCTCCTTGGAGAGGGGCGCGCTCATGATGACACGACGGGTGCTGGAGGGGGCACCGAAGTGGGCAGCGCGGGACTTGCGGCGCGAGGACGCGACCACTAGGGAGAAAGAGTCAGCAATGGGCTTCAATTGAGACCGGTGATTGTTATCATCATCACCATCGTCGGGAGAGGTAACGTACTCTTGTTAACCTTGGTCATTTTGGCTAGGGCGTTAGTACGAACGTCGTTGGTTGAGGGGAGTGAGAGAGTTGAGGTCGTCGCAAGTCAGGGGAAAAAAGAGACCAAAATTATCTACCAAACGGCAGGAAAAAAAAGAGTTTTGGGTGGGTGGGTGGTGCCTGCGCCGTTCGAATTTTTTGGTGGAGAGACACGTGATTTAGGTCTGGACTACCCAGCTGTGTAAAAGCAGCTTAGTTTACCTCCGGATGGTCGGCCGAGACAAACGAGTGTGGATAACGCGATAAGATAAGAACTGGGTCAGTTGCAGCATCGAAAACCGAAACATTGCTATGCTCTGTAGCACTTTGTGCTTCGACTGGTCACTTACTCTCAAGCTATGGATAGTTCGGGGTTCAAACGCCCGTCCCATATTGTAAGAGACCGAGCAGCTGTCGTTTTGAACATTTGTTATCCCCCTTTCCCGAGAAAGAAGAAAAAAAGAGGGGGGGGGAAGATTCCGTGAAGATGTCAGACCCTTTAGAATGATTGAGCAAACTGCTCCTTTATGATATGCTTTGATCGGGAGAACGTAGCGCTGCTCCGGAGCGGCAGTAATATATTTGAGCACAGTGAGTATATTTGAACGCGCTCCCAGCCTCATGAGCCTTTGCTGCAGCCTACTTTTCGTAATCCTTGCTGCTATTATACATGCGTCCTTTCTTCAGGCCTTCAACAACGTCAACGGCAACCAACCCCAGTAACCGAAGTACAGCGCGTACGGATGTATCAGTCGGCCGGATGCCTGGCCATCAGGAGTCACTCCGTGCATCTAACCGCAGCTCGACTTATATCCTGCCAAGTTCAATAGCTCTTTTGAACGCCTGGTGATATGCTGTGCCCCCCCCCCCCCCCCCCCCCCCCAGGGTATTGGCAGAATAGTTACCGCCCGGGTTCCCACAAATCACCAACTACTCGGGTTCGGACTGGTTTTTGAATGATTTTATCTCTGAAAGCCCTACGTAGCCGATGTGGTTCAGGTAGACCCGGAGTGCAAGCGGACGGTCCACTGAAAACCCTACGTATTAGATAAAGTTTATAACCACCCTTATAGGAGGCAGAATATGTGGGTGTAGACTTAAGCGCCATGACGCAGAGCGCTCTGCGTTCGTCCAAGGACACGTGTCGCTAGGGGCTAAGCGGTTGTCATGCACAGACACACATTGAGGACTGTGGCCTGCGTCTTATAAACCAAAGATAAAAGACTATATACTAGTTTAACACAATCCGAGCACGGAGAACTAAGCAACGCAGGTACGATGGATTTCATACAATCAAAAAAAATATCGGTGAAACATGCCGGAGTGGGGAATGCGGTGTACGGCAAGGTCGAGTCTCGTCCTCGGACAGAGGCTCTGTCTATCTCCTTAGGCCATAGGCGAAGGCGCTTTGAACTTGCCATTGTCGTCGTACTTGGCCTCTGCATAGAATCGTCAGCAATTTGGCCTCCATCCGGAGCACAGCGAGAAGAAAAACTTAGAGGACTTACTAAAGAACGTGTAATTCAACGTCACGGTTTCGATACCCTTCATGTTGACGTCGTTCACCATGTCCGGATCTAGGTAGAAGAAGACAGGCATGTCGACCGTCTCGCCCGCGTTCAGCCGCTGCTCCTCGAAGCAGAAGCACTGGATCTTGCTGAAGTACGGCGCCACCTGGCCCGGGGTCACGCTGTAGGTGGCGACGCCGATGATGTCCGTGTCCGAGTTGTTGGTGGCCGTGTAGAAGGCCAGCGCCGTCTCGCCGGGGAGCACGCGTACCTCGCGCTGCTGCGGGGTGAACTTCCAGGGCAGCACGTCCGAGACGGAGGAGTTGAAGGTGACGCGGATGCGCTGGGCCGAGGTCACGGGCACCAGGCGCGAGGCGAGGCCGTCCCCGCTATAGTCGACATCGGGGCCGTGGGCGCGGACGGGCTGGCCGCCCCAGCCTGTTGTTTGACAAATCTGGTATGTTCCGTTAGCCGGAGGCACTCGGTGTGCGAGGAGGGGAGGGAGACGAAACCATCTTGTAGAGAGGCACAGAGCCGTACGACAGGGCCACCGTCCCGAGAATGACGCTGAGAACGTAGTATCTGCGCGTCGACCTGCTTAGCCCACCGAATCCCCAATTCCAGTTGTTTTCTCTTGGATGTCTCCTTACGCTGTTGACGCATTCTTTTTTCTATAATGCGCGTGCACCTGCTCCATTGACGGCGCGCCGCCGAAGCTGGGACCCGTCTGCTTGGGTGGTGTCGTCGAGGCCGCTCGGCGGATGGCAGGCGCTCGGATGTTGATGCGCGGCGCAGGACGAACGGCGTGCTGGCAGAAGAAGCAGCTCCATTTCTGCGTCGACTGCGGCGAAGCGTGTCGCGGGAGGCGAGAGAGGGTATTCATGATCATGGACGGCGGCGGCGTGTGAGGGAGGATATGTCGAGGAAGCTTGGGTTGCTCGATGTCGCGCCACAATCCTCCCTTCCGGTCTTCATCGGGATTTGGGTACCTAGGTAGTCTAGCTCTGGTCACTGTACAACGCGGGCGGACACCAATCGCCCGGGGTGGTTGTTCCGCCATGTGCGGTGACTCTAGTGGTTTTAGGGGCCCAGGCGTTGGAGGACCCAGCAGAGACCCCGCTGAAGCTCCTGCTTCTACGGGAAGTGAGGACCAAGCAAGGAGACGATGCATTTTCGCAGGGATAGCATTTATTAGTTCTTCGCTAGTTAGGTGATTTGCAAATAAATACTTTGTGCACTTCCGCTTCTTCCATATCCCGATAACAGCACACTGCATTCTCTCACTCTACGCGGCTTTGACATTCTTCAGCCTCCTCGCACGGGGGTATATCGCCCTCTCGGCCACGCCCACAACCCTCTCCAGCACTCTGATGACAAAAACCTGAATGCTAAGTATAACTAGTCGCACAAAGAGATCGGCGAGGCCAAGAGAGGGTTTCCTTCCGCGACTGTAGGTTGAGTCCACGAACTGGAAAGGCAGCTTGGCATAGAGGTGATCTTGAGCAGCATGCAGTCCACTGCTAAAACCGTCCTCATGGAAGCCGTACTTCGTCCATGCACCAGCATAACTGATACCTCGCTTGTTCTGTATACGAGGCAAAAGCTTTTGAGCACGAACGGCAGCGGGCGTGTAAAGGGGGTGGCGGTAGGTGAAGGAGGCTTGGATCGTGTCTGGGTTCGGCTGGTGCAGAGGGTTCATCGTAACGAGGACGTCACCGAACGTTTCGCGAGGGATGTGCTGGAGAATGTTCATGTTGTAGGTAAGAGAGACTTGGTCGATGTTCTGCTTGCCGGTCGAAGGTGAGGAGAGGGTAAGGTAGTTCCAGCTGGACCACGCCTTTTCAGAAGCCGGCATCAGCGAGAGATCGGAGTGGAGAATGACTGTGTTCTCCGAGGTTTGAAACGCCGAGAGGATGTCCTTCTCTTCGCGCGTAGCCGATCCTTCAATGATCTTGAGAGCCTGGTCTCCATGTGTTGCCAGGATGACATGGTCGTAGACATCTGACTTGCCATTGTGAGCGTGCACTCGCACTCTGCCATCCTCCTCACTCGTGACCTGTGTAACTTGCGTGTTGAGGAATAGGTGATTAGAAGGGAAGCCGTTCATGACAGCATCAATGTACGACTTGCCGCACTTCTTGAGAGTGAGCCACTGGGGTCTTGTAGAAACCGTCGACAGGAGATGGTGATTCCACCTGTTTCCAGTCAGTATTGTTTCCCGTTCGCGCGGCGTGCCAGCACTTACATGAAACGGACGAGGGTGACGGCCGGGAAGTCCAAAGTGCACTTGTCCGGGCTTGTGCTCCACACGGCGGCAGTCATAGGAATGAGATAATCGTCCCTGAAGGCATCAGAATAGCCTTCACGTTCCAGATACTCTCCGATCGTTTCTTCCCTCTCGGCTCCTTTACTGTCGCCATTCATAGCGGCAGCGTCGTTCTCGTCGTCATCGGCCATCAGCAGGTCCAAGGCGAACTGGTTGAAGCGTATGATGTCAAAGATCATGCGCCACATCCGAGGTGAAAAGATGTTTTTTCTTTGGGCGAAGACAGCATCCAAGCTGGTGCCAGCCCATTCGAACAAGCCATGATCTCGAGTGACACCGAATGTCATCTCAGTCGGCACCGTGTCCACCTTGACCCTCTTGAGGAAGTTGATGAAATTTGCTGGAGGTCATGTGAGTGCGAGTCTGATGAGGATCAACGAGGCTAGACTCACGATATGTTGCCGTGTTGAGAACGATGAAACCGGTATCTACAATGGTCTCGTATTTTCCATTTTTCCAAGTTGCGGTGTTAGTATGACCGCCAAGCCTCGATGAGGCCTCATACATGTAGACATCATGGTAGCTTCGGTTCAGCGCCCAGAGAGCAGCGATGCCGGCGCATCCACTGCCGACAACTGCGACCTTCTTCCTAAACTTGACGTCAATGGGAGATCCTACAGAGACGACGGAATCCAACGAGGGTGTACGAGGCATTGTTGAAGCAAGAAGCTGGACAAAGGAGGTGTAGTATTGGAAAAGCCTCGGATGTGTGTCGCGCGCGCGCGTTGGGGTACGAACTTGGGGTCGCATATATAAAGCGGCAGCAGGAAGAAGAATTAGGGAGGCCGGTAGTGGCTTGTGTCTTGACGTGACGGCAAGAACGGGCAGTTTAGGTGCAAGCCACGGACGACGTTTTGGGGAAAGAAGAATGACTTGCACATGTTGCACATGCCGCAACGGCCAAGCCCCTTCAACTGTACTTGAACACGACAATCGGCGGGTCAAAGTATCAAGTCTGCGCTGGTGACATGGGGAAGTGACATGTCGAGTATTGTCAGACCAGAGCACCCACCTAGCGCTGCAACTTACAAGTAGCGGACGGGTTCGATGGAGGTGGCAGTGATGGATAGCCCACCCAGCACTGGCGCTGGCCAGGTGCTGTGCGTACACGTGTGAAGGTGGAGAGACGGCAGTGGGACAGCGAGTAAATGGAGACGAATACGAAGCCAGATGAGAGACAGGTGGACGCGAAAAACAAAAACTTACAGCGGCTGACCGGGTGGCATCTTGGCTTCTCGTCCTTGGGCGTATGGTGATAGGAAGCTCCAAAGTCAAAAGGGGTTAACGCGGGGCTGCCGCTCAGTGCGGAATGGAGGAGACGCGAAAACCTTAGATGTTTTCTTGGGATAAGTTCTGCAGCGCAGACAGCATCACAGACGGGAAGGAGGTCTGTTGGTTGGGAGGGATGTCGACAGGAGTCGCGCAGATCACGATGCGATGAAACGAAATTCAGCTCAGCCTCTCTGCCGGACTTCCCACACGCCATGACGCTTGCATTGACCACCCCTGCAGTTTGTCAGTTTCCCCAAGGTGGATTCCGCCCGATGGCTGAAGACTCACGATCTGGGCGCCACAGTGGCTGGCCGAGGTTTTGTTGAGTGAAAGAGGCTGAGAGGTTGCAACATCCGCTCCGCTGCACTATTACAATGTAGGCATTGTTTGTGGGTTTGTTTTTTTTTTTTTTTTTTCGTGGAGGACGAGGTGCGGGTTGGAAGAAATATAGTTGGTTCTAGAGTATGGCAATGCGAGGACCAAACCTGCCAGCCATTCTCGAGAAACCTCACAAAGTGCGTCACGAAAAACACCGATACACAGACAGCTCTAATGGCTCCGTATCACGAGTTCTGCTGGAATCTTGTTCATGGCCGGACTGATCCTCTGGGCAATCGCCATGTCAAATTCACCGTTGCTTAAACCATGACCATTTCCATTCAACAGCGGATGTCGATTCACAACGGCGTAATAAATGAAAACTTCTTCCTCACTACCAGAGACAAGCTCCAATAAGCAACGAAAAAGAGATAAAAAGCCTGTCAGACGTCCATCGACACCCACCCCGACCATGCGCCCGAAGGCAAGACCACAATCGGGGACGAGATCATCACCGCCCTCTATACAGCAAAAGACAAAGTCCATATGCCGCCTTCCTGACGGAAAGTGCGAGGGCAACCAGAGTTCTTCACTCTAGGGTGTCGAGGATATCAATCATCAACCAGGGTGGGATCTGTGGCTCCTTTAGGGAACCAAGAGAAGGTCGAATACTATAGAAATGATTCTCTGAAGTATTGTCGACATGAAGAAAAAAGAAGAAGAAGATCCTAAGATGCGCGGTGGGAAGGTGCCCTTATATAGATTTCTGGCTGGGCAGGTCATCGTGCACGGGCCATAGGCCGCTTGGGTAGGTTTTCGTGAGATTTCTGCCTAAGGTGGGCACCGACTGGATGAAAATTTCGACAAATGGCTGGTCACCGCCTGGCAGGGTGCCCTTTTTGCCGGTTTTCGATGAGGGAAGGGTCCAACGTGAAGGCTTCCTTCTTCAAGCCAGTTTTTGCAGTCGCTACTTTTCATTTCAGAGATTTAGTGTGACCATTCGGTGAAAAACGTATTGGTATTCACCTCTCATTTTTAAAACTGTAGATACCTACTTTCCTATAGCCCGACTGGCAGCGCTTCGGGTGGACGGCTTTACAGCACTGCTGAGGTTCCCAGAGCTCACACGTAAACACATGCAAAATTGCTCGGACGCGTAGCCAAACGAGGGACGCGTCAGGCAACCATCCGGCAATATCCGCGGAAAACTCTGATGGCTGGGTCTTTGACGCCCTTAGCGGGCAACGAACATATTGTCTGTCTGTGGCACTGCTTGTTTTGGCAGCGGAGTGGAACTCGTACCAAGCCGTCTGGACTTGACGAGCACTATAGTATAGACACACTCTTAGCGAGGCAGGTCTGATTCAACTCCAGCCCAGCCTCATGGGGGCAACATGATCTTACGACGACGCGCAAATCCGGCATACGCGCTTATCCTATGAGGGAGAAAATCAGGCAGGATTAACTGCTTCCCCACATGCGTCTAAGTCAAGCAAGTTTTATGCCATCGCCCTAAGGGCTAGACAGCGTTGTTTCCCAGTCACAAACATGCCTTTCAGGACGAAAATATGTCGTACACTCAACGGGATCGGAAAACGGTGGTTCGAGTTTCCAATTCTTAAAAGCGCCGTGACGTTTATTCAACGCCATCAGTCTGCCCAGCTTAAGTTCAACTCAGCGTCCAAGTGGAAGGAGGCATAGAAGTGTCTCCCTCCCTGGCGACGCAGAGCCGGTTTTCTTCTAGAGCCGGGGTAAATAATCAACTTGAAGAAAAAAAAAGAGAGGAGAAGAAAACGAAGTTTTGCGCAGCGCGAGCTCTCATAAAAGGACTGCGACAGGAAGCGGGCTGCAGGCGCTGGGACCATGTAAGTCACGTGCCTTATGGAGAAGGTGCCTGGAGAGAAGTTCCCACTCAGGGGGTCAGTGGCTGGAGCCTAGCGTCCGGTTGCCTCAGATTGGGGCACCAGCCACTCGGGAGCATGATGTCGCCAAGGCCGGTCCTAACTTACGCAGACGTACACTACCTACGACGACGACATGCGACTAAGCCGAACCAGCCGCATCTAGACCGTTTCCGGATTTCTCACCTTTACGACCTGCAATCCACCTACGAACCTGCATTGACGACCATCGAGAAACGACGAACACCTTCTTTCTCATTCAAATAACGAGCTAAACAGGAGGCCGTTCCACCTACCCCATCATCCCCTTTCGCCCCCCACAAGACGAGCACGAAAACAAACCAACCGCCACCATGTCAAACCCACTCGACACCGAGCCTGGCTCCGAGCGCTTCAGCGACTACGAAGCGGAGCTGAAGCTCGTACAGGCCGACCTCGTCCAGAAGCTCGACCAGATTCCCGAATTGACGGGCGAGCCGCGCAAGGCGGCCCTCTCGTCCGCCGAGCGCGCCCTCGAGGAGGCCGACGAGCTGCTCGCCCAGATGCGCCTCGAGAAGGCCAACATCCCCACCACCCTGCGCTCCAAGATCAACGCCCGCTTCCGCAACCACGAGTCCAACATTGACGGCCACAAGCGCAAGCTGCGCTCCCTTGCCGACGACCGCGCCGCCCTCTTCGGCGCCCGCTACACCGACAACCCCTCGGGCAGCGGCCAGGACGTCCAGCTCGAGCAGCGCCAGCAGCTGCTCTCGGGCACTGACCGGCTCGACAGGTCCACCCAGCGACTCAAGGCCAGCCAGGCCCTCGCCAACGAGACTGAGGGCATCGGCGCCAGCATCCTCGGGGACCTGCACACCCAGCGCGAGACCATCCAGCACACCCACGACCGTCTGCTCGAGAGCGAGGGATACGTGGACCGCAGCGTCAAGACGTTGCGGGGGATGGCACGTAGGTAAATACCGGCCCCTTACACCCCGTCAGACTGTGAAGAAGACGACAGTAAATAGGCTAACGTCGTGCAAGGATGGCTACCAATCGGGTGATCACCATCTCCATCATCACCATACTGGTTCTCCTCATCATGGCCGTCATTTACAGCAAGTTCAGATAGAGGGCACGCAGCGAGGAGCGGTAGCAGACAGAAAGCCCTTCGGGAGTGCCGGTTCCGGAGTTTTGGGTTGTATAAGGGTTCCATCATGATGTACTTGTGTTTTGTTTGCTTTGTTATCTCCTCTTCTTTCCATCAGGGGAGCTGCGGGAGAGTGCTTGGTTGCTGTCTTTCATGCAAAGAAAGTGGCCTCAGGTGCAATGTTAATTGACGAGTGGGAAAAAGCCCCTGGTCTGGGTTTGAAGCCGGCAGAGAGTCGAGACAGGGACGTGTTAAATCGACCCCGCCATGACTGCCGTCCCTAATGCATATACGTATTCCAGTCAATCGTTGTAAATACCAATTTCTTTTTTTCTTCTCTATTGACCGTACCCGACAAAGACGCCGACATTTTGAGACCCTTTCCCTTTCAACTCGGGGTCGCTTTTAACCTCATTGAATGGGTATAATCACACTAAAACATCATGAAAACCCACAAACATCCGACAACAGCTTATCTGCGTCCACCTCCTCTCCGGCCCTTGTTGACACCTCCGCCCGACGTGGGCCCTCCCCGTCTGCGGTCCTCGCCGAGGCCCTTGCGGCCAGCGGCGATACCACCCTTGCCCCCCCGAGCGCCACCACGGCCGCCATCGCGTCCGCCGCGGAAGGGCTTGCCACCGCCTCGGGTTTTGTTGACCTGGGCCTTGACAGCAGCAGCATCGCCATCGTTCAGGTCCTCCATCTCGTCATCGTCCTGTCCACGCTTGTTGCTGAACTTGAGTTTGCCGCGGAGACCCCGCTTGGCGACGTCCTTGCCCTTGAGCGCGGCAACGTAAGCGTTGACGCCGGAGCCGTCGTTCTCGGCGCCGTCGACTTCCATCGCCTCGTCGTCGTCCTTGCCGAGGACAAGCTTGCCATCGAGATCGGTACGGGCCTTGGTCTTGGTGGGCTTGCGCATCTTGACGGGCTTGGTGGATGAAATGTTGGCCAGAGCGTTGCGGTCGAGCAGGTCCAACGGCTCGTCCTCGTCTTCAACGATGTACGTGTTGCCGCCCTTCCTGCCAGCGCGCTTGCCCCTGAGGCCTGCGGGCGCGCCTTCGTCGTCGGACTCGTCGGAGCCGTCCGAGTCGCTGCTGTAGAGAGCCTGGTCCAGCTCGTTGTCGAACCTGCGTCCCTGGCGGCCATCTTCCTCGTCACTGTCCTCGCCGGCCTGCTTGGCTGCCTCCTTCTTCTTCTTGCTGCGCTCCTTGGTCTTGCGGATGTTGACCATAAGCTTCCTGTCGCTTTCAGGGCAGTTCTTGTTGACGAGATCGAACCCGAACTTGCGTATCATGCGCTCCAGGATGTGCCTGACCTTGCTCTTGAAGTGACCCTTGTGCTCGTGGCTCCAAATGATGAGGTTGGGAACAAGAGAAGACAAGCGAGGGATCACGAGTTCCGAGGGGAGACTGACAACGCAGATCTTGACAAAGCCCAAGACACTCTTGACAATCTCGCGGTTGTTGGAGGTCAGGAAGATATCCATCGTCTGAACAAGGTCGGCCAGAATCTGCGTGCTCAAGGACCTTCTAAACTCGTAGAGCACGCGGCTAAGGGCGGTGATGGACGCTGAGATCATGTGGGGAGTACTGCCGACAAGACCAGCGCTAACCATGGTGAGGAACTCCTCAAGGTTGGCCTTACCGGCAGGCGCATCCGCAGGCATGTGAGGGACCTTGGAATTATCAATGGGAGCGCCGTTCGCAGCTTCCATGCGGTGGCCTATCTGGACAAGGAGATCATACGCGGCCTCTCGTGCGCGCTCGTTGTTCTCCTTGCAGCAGATGACGACCTCGCTGAGGATGGAGGGGATGAAGTGAAGAGAGGTATCGGGAATGTAGGGGAGGAGGGCAGACAAGGCGCCCAGACGCTCTCTACGAGCAGGGGCAGACACCTTGTCAGCGCTCGTAAGGAACATCTGCTGCAGTTCTTCGATGCGCGCCTCGAGTGCCAACTTCCCGGTTTCGGACTCGGCAAGACGGGGAACCAGCTTGTAGGCCTTCTTTTGCAGCTGCGGCTCGTTCTCCCTGAAGATGACGATGGCGGCGATCTCGAATAGGGCCGTGTAGCTCTCTCGGGGCAGGTAAACGGAAATCGTGATGACCAGGTCCATCAGAGTGTTGCTTGTTGGAGGCATCGCGTTCTGCTTTTGTTGCTGCTTGGGCTTCTCCTGGCCAGCAGTTTGCTGCAGTTCCGCTGCAAGCATCTTGCTGACCCGGTCGAAGGTGTCGATAAGCTCGTTTTCAGGGGTGACGCTAAGGAAAGCATTAATTGTGAGGAGGATGGGGCCTCTTGATTGGGGCAATGTCTGAGTGTAAACGTTGAACAGAACAGCAAGCATGTTACCAGCAAAGCTGCCTAAGTGCTTGAGGTTCTCCTTCGCAGTGGCTCTGGAGACACGGCTTTGAAGCACCAGGTCCTCCTCGCCGTCATCTTCAATAGAGGCAATAGCCTGGTTGGACTCGATGAGGATCCTAAGAGCACGGCAAACCTCCAGACGCAGCTCAACTTGCTTGTACAGAATATTTGCGAGAAGCTCAGCGAAGGACTGGTCGAAAGCCTCAGTCACATCAAGCGGGAGATCGCAGTAGCCAGGCAAAGTTGCCCAAATCTGCTGAACAAGAGTCTCGAAGATCTTGACCTCCATGGTCTTCTCTGCCTTGCCGTGATCCAACACCCGTTGGAACATGAGCTCACTAAGGGGCACCATCTCTTGACGGAAGTGAGCAAGGTTGGTGTTGCTGAGATAGTCACGCAGAATGGGAAACATCCAAGCGCGACCCTGTTGACCCTTGGCTGGCTTGGCAAGGTTCAAAGGCAGGATAGACAGGACGGCCTCGGGTCCCATAGCACGAATAGCCTTTCCGATGACTTCGTCGGCCTCCTTCTTGCCCTGGAACGAGTTGCTACCGCGGAGCTCTCCGACGGCCTTGGTGATGTTGAGCATCATCGGATGCGCTCGCCACCTCAAGGAGTCGAACATGGCTCCAAAAACGTTGAAACTCTCCATCCAAGCCTGTTGGTACTTGACACTAAGCAGAGATTCGGCAATCTTGGCGATCTTGTCCAGTGTCTTCTCGTCGTAGACAGACGGCTCAAGGATGACCTGCTTAGGAATGCAGTTCGCCATGAAAGAAACCAAACACTCGGAAGCGGAGATTCGGATGTTGTGGGCGGGCGACTCCAGGTACTGGGCAACCATGGAGAAGATCTCGGGCAGATTCTGGAAAACATCCTCGGGCTCGATTTGTGCGGAAACGTCGTATCCTCTCGACAGAATCGCCAGCCATGGAGGAATCAGCTGTGTGTCGTTCGCGGCGGGCCGCAGCTCGGAAATAATCTCCATAAGTCGGGGGAGCTTGGCGGAGGCGACCTCATCGGCCATACCCTCAAAAATCATTTCAAAAATTTCGAAACTAGCCACCGTCATATACTCGTTGCCCGATCTCGAAATTGCGAGCAACAGCTCGCACAAAGATTCGATTTTCTTGCTAGGCCAGCCTCCACTGGCAGAGGCAATGGTCTTGATGAGCTGGAGGGCATGGATCAAGGCGGGATCGTGCGCCGACTCGTCTCCCTTCTGCTTCCTCGCTTGCGCAGCCTTGCCAGCGATATCCTCGAGGTTGGCCAGAGCGGTGTGGGCGCACATGTCGGCAGCCGGGTGGTCGAGCGAGGGACTCGGGGGAGGGTTCTTGAGGACATTTCGCAGCGCTTCTTGAGCCCTCTTCCGGATCTTGGGGCGATGCTCGAGGGAGAGGTTCAGCAGACCGGCAACGGCTCTGCGAGGGCCGACCTGGGTCACGCCGAGCTCCCAAGCAGCAGCGTCTTGTGCCAAGAGGAGGGACTCGAGACATCCGATGGAAGATCGCAGGACAAGTGCTTCGGCATCTTGCTGGAGGAGCACGGGGGCGAGCGAGGTGAGAATCTGAGTGAACTTGGCGCGAAGAATAGGCTGGGGCGCAAACGGGGTGACGATGTCGAGGAGGTAGACGACTGACGTGGTTGTGTCGGAGCTGACGTTGCCGCTGTCGACAGCCTGGGTGAGGAGGCCGAGAAGGGCGGCAAAGTAGCCGGTCGGCGTGGGCTGGGTGTTCTGCTCCTTCAACGTTGTGTCGACCGCTTCGAGGACTACCGCCGTCTACCGACAGTGTTAGCAACGTTCCCAGACGACGAAAAACTGGGAAAGCCTCACCCTCTTCTGGCTCTGAAGACCGGGAGAGCGGATCTTGTCCAGCTTCTCGGCAAGAGTTGGAGTCGACATTGTGCTTGTCGTATCCAATCCGTCGGGATTAACTGCTGTTGGAGACGACAGAAGCCGGTGTGGTCGAGATTCCCGTCTGTGCAAACATTTTCGGTCGCAAAAAATCCTTATCGAACACCCCGCCCTGGATAAGGGTCCGCTTTTGCAAGGATCTGAACGATGTAATGTACTGTGCAGAACCCCAATTCTGCACGGCCTTCTACCGGTATGCATGGTCATTTCAGTGGGCAAGAAAAGGCATCGGTCTCAAGCATACCGAGCAAAAATACGAAGTGTTTCATTCAGGGTGAGTTTACTTTCAATGGCCCAATAGCCCTTTTTTTTGTATTATTGACCCAACCGCTGTACTAATGCACTGCCATTGTCGGGTGTTACTAGGCTGGATCTCGCGATAGTTGAGAGCAGCAGCCAACTGGAGCAAATATGGATGAATTCAACTCCAGTCCTAAACTTCTGTTCTTGCAGTGCAACATAGTAATAGCTAACGAGACAAGAGAATGCTCTCTTGGTTCAAACCCGCCACTTCTTCAATCTGGCAACGCTTGGATAGGTTGTGATTCAGTCGTTTTCTAGAACTGTGCATTGTGAAGTTTACAAACTTTTCATTTACATAAACAATGAATGATGATGCACGCCGACTGTGGAGTTGCTTGGATTGCAACGCGTACAAGACTGCAGACAGATTCTACGCTTGAATCATCCATTTCCTTTACTCTAACAAGACAACCTAGCCCGAACCCAAGTTTCAGTACGCTTCGTGCCGTTGCTAACTTATGCGAGCACCCTCATCACGCTCTAAGCATCGGTCTGCGGTTGAGACTTGGCCAAGCATCGCCTCGACTGATCCTGTGGAGTTGCAACTCCTAATCGGGACAAGAGAGCCACTTGCAGGTCTAGGCGACATGTCGAGAACGGGGCATAATGTTCTTGGTTGGGCGTATCGACTGTTTCCCTCCACTGGTATCCGCGCCCTTTCTCTGACTTGACGCCCATGTCCATCAATGGGCGTAGCTATCGATTGAGCACTTTCAACAGAGATGTGTTCACTAGGGAATGTATATATCTATATGGATATTCATAGTTATATTTTCACAACTTGTATTCCCTGACGCAGCAGACGTTGCCGTCTACCTGCTTCTCCCCCATTCATTATAATGTCGGAACCTACCGAGACTGTGATAATCGTCGGCGCCGGCATCGTCGGCTCCGCCTTGGCCTATTTTCTGTCCTCGTCACCCACGCCCCGAAAGATCACACTGATCGACCGCTCTTTCGGTCCGCTCGTCGGCTCCACCGGCCACGCACCGGGATTTGTGGGCCAGTTCAACGAGTCCGAAGTCCTTACCAAACTGGCCGTCGAGACCGTGTCAGAATACACCAAGATCCCTGGAGGCTTTGACTCCGTGGGCGGAATGGAGGTCGCCTTCCAACCGGCCGGGGTCGAGCGGTTGAGATTGAGGTGCACGAGTGCGGCGCACCGGGGTCTATCGGCCGAGATGCTAAGCATCGAGAGAGCGCATGCACTTGCGCCGGAGCTCATCAAGGAGTCAAGTGCCGGGGTAGCGGTTTTGTATCCGTCCGATGGGACTGCCGACGCATGCAGAATCACCTCCTTCTACCAGAAGGAAGCAACAAAGTTGGGAGTGCAAGTCTCGCAACGCAACGTCAAGAAGATTATCATCCAGGACGGCCGCGTGGTCGGCGTAGAGTTTGTTGACGGCGGTTCTGTCAAGCAACTCAACGCCGACAAAGTTGTCATCACGACCGGAATCTGGGCCCAAGATTTATGCAGCAATCTCGGCTTCCCGGTGCCCGTCATCCCCGTCGGTCACCCATACATGCATGGTAAACCGAGAAACCCGTTACCGCGGAAGTTGCCTTTCGTCCGTTGGCCGGAGCATCACGTCTACGCCAGAGATCATGGGGACAGGTACGGCATTGGCAGCTACAACCACGAGCCCCTCGGATGCAAATCCAAGAATGGCACGGCCACTGGAAGTTGGGTCAAGGGCTTTGAGCAGACGCTACAATCCGCAGCAGAGCTCTTGCCGCTGGATGCTGCTGAGGAGTTTGACCAAGGAGCAAGCTTCAATGGGATATTCTCAGTGACTCCCGACAATATGCCGCTTGCTGGGTCAGTGCAGTCTGTGCCGGGATTGCATATAGCTACTGCGGTTTGGGTCACTCACGCAGCGGGCACGGCCAGGTTTCTGGCAAGAATGATCGATGGCGAGGGTGTGAATCAGGGGACTCGGACAGTTTTGGATCCTGAACGATTCAAGGGACAAGACTTTGCAACATTGGAGAAGATGTCACTTATCAGATATAATGACATATACAAGACTGAAGGAAAGTCAATATAGTCGAGGGGGCGGGCTGAAGGATGGTCGTGTGTAGTCGTTTGCTCCAGCAGAACCCGGGTCTCGTGTGCTCGTTTGCTAACGAGCTCGGCGTCAACGTTAAGACGACAACCCATATCGGGTGCATTTTCGGTGGGCTAAAGGAAAAGGAACGGTTCATAAATATAACCAAAAATTCGATCCAAGTCTCGCTATAGACCCACAGACAAGTGACAAACGTACGTTGCAGAATTCGAATTCGATGTTATCTTCTTCTCAATATGAGGGAACGGAGGCCGGGTCTTCTCTTTAGGAACTGACAACAGCAATAACTTCGACGAAGCAACCAACACAAAAAATCCAAGCCTTCGGACTGCTTCCCAATCTACTACAGCCACACTGATGGCGACCGCCTCCCGATGGGCGGCTACTCCAGACATTGCTTTGCGGTCGGTGCTCTGGCTGCCCAGTGTGCCCCGAGTACTATGCTGGCTTCCTGTTGCGTAGGCCCGAGGACCGCCTTCTCGCATCATTATTTCAAGCCCTCCAGCTGCAACGTCCACTTCGGATTCTCGTAAAAGCTACGTCTCAAGTGACAAAAACTTGTAATTATCTAGCACGTAACATAAGTGACAGAGAAGGATTGCTGTTCAAAACTGATATTTGCCTGTTTTGACTACAATACACCCATTAACGCCACCTTCCTTATTCGTTACAGTTTGCTTGAATTTGGATATACTTCATAAACATTATGAAAGGCCGTAAGAAAAAAGAAAAGGAAAAGAGGGCCCATTTCCTCGATGCTTTGCTTCATCTCGATTGATACAAAAGAGGAGGGAATCAGACTTCCGTCTCAACATCAGGCTTACGCCCATTGAGAGAGCCCAACTTGGTAATCTTACGGACGGCAAACTTGGCCTCGTTTTTCGCAAATTGCACGTTACGCATCGGGCGCCATTGCATCAGCCCGCGGTGTTGGCGATGCAGATCTCGGCTCCTGCTTTTGTAATCCTTGAGAGCCTGAATGGCACCGTTGCTCTTCTTGGAGGCATTGGAAGGTGTCTCGCTGGCCATACTGTCGATCGACTGCCGGGTTTCATCGCTATCTGCCTTGGTGCTGGCGTCCGTAATTCCGAGGTCGAGATCGCTGCTGTTATCATCGTCATAGTCTTCATCGAAATCGTCGCGTCCCTCGGAGTTGAGATCTTCCTGCTCGCCATCGATCATATGTGTCGGATCTTGGCCGAAAGCTGTACTCCAGTCCGTCCCATCTTTGGACAACCACTTCGCTTTCTCTTTTGGATCAGCCTGAGCAAGAACGTCTCGACCATGAGTAAGAGATTCGTCATGAAGCTTCTGTACTGCGGGAGGAATCTCAGCCTTGACTTCTTCGCCTCGAACACCTTCTGCGAAACAAGCTTCCCAGGTCTCGATTGTCTCGCGTGAATCGTTGTCAGTGACAAACTTGATATGGTCGCGGTCGGTCCCGGGGGAAAAACGACCACGGAATTTGAGTCGGCCAAGCTCTTCAATGTGAATATCGGGCACGTCCTTGAAATTCTTCTCAATGATATAGTTCTGCGACAGACGCAGACCCTTGTCGCACTTCCAGATGGGAATGTCGAAATCCCGTTCCTCCTGATCAGGGAAATCTTGGAGCCATAGTGACGCAAATGCCTCGGCGCGTCGCTTGCCTGGCGGGTAGAATTCAAAGAAGACGGGGGATCGGTAACGGTAACGGACAGGTAGCCGAATCTTGTCATGCTTGTTCTCGCCACTAATGTCCCAGGAGAATCCTTCTTGGCCCTCAAGCTTGGTGCACGTGTCCCTCTTGACGCTGGCCGAGCTTCCGCCCGTGCGGAGTCTCACCTTGGTCTTCGAGTGACCGTAACCGACTGCTGTCATCTCGCGGGAGGTGAACTCGAACGTGCCAACGTCCCAGCCCAGTTGAGTTGGCGGTAGGCGAAGGTCAACGGATCTGAAAAGGATTGAGATGCGGATTCTTCCGTATCCAACCCCGCCGTCTAGAGGGTACCATCTCGTGGCCTCACTCCCGGTTTGCAGGATGTCGGATAACTTGAGAGGTACGACACCAATTATTGGATCGTGCTGACGATTGCGCGAGTCTCGAACAGTGATGGTAACGACGCTTGATCGCCAGTCACGAACAAACTTTTCCGTGCCGGCGTTGAAGATGGGTTGCGAGGACACTGCCTTGGTACGTGTTTTGTAGACCAACTCATCGTTGACAAGAATTGTGCAGTACGAGCTTGGCAACTTGCTTCCCTGTTCTTCCTTTACCTCACCGGCATCGAGACGGGCAGGCTCATATTCGCGACCTTTGCGCTTACCATTGGAGCCCTTAACGTTGGCAAGCTCCAATCCGACAATCTGATGGACAACGATGCTAAGGATTCCAGAGGGCCACAAGGGGTCGGGCGGGGTGTGCTCAACGGCATCTTCCTCTTCGTTCTCAATAGTCCCCTTCTCGTCCTGAAGCTCCTTCTTATCCTTCAGTTCAGGGGGCAGGTTGACATCCTTACCATCGGTGCGAAGAGCCTTGCGGAACTGGGTCTTGCCGAAGAAGCCAACCTCCCAGTGAAGCTCGCCGGGCATCGTAGTGTCAGCCTTGACGCCAGCAAGCTTCGACACCTGAGGGAACATCTTGCCAGGATGCTGTATAAGCTTTTGAATGCTCAATTCGACTTTGCCGACGATATCGTCCGCCGATGAGCGATCACTGTCCCACAGTTCGACCGAGAGCTGCTCATCTGCCTTGATTAGGTCGGCAGTGACCAAAAGGCCACAGCTTTCCTCAAAGATGGGGTTTAAGTCATCCTGAATGACACGAGTGCAAAATTGAGGCTTCGAGAACTTGCTCCACGCGATGGTGATGTAAGGGTCAGAGCCTCCACCTTCGCTGCCCCGGCGATCCTGCTTGCTGAGACCGACTGCTTTGTGGACACGTATGAAGAGAAGACCAAGGGCGAGAGTCTCCTTCTTAATGTCGTCGCCCTGGAGCATCTTGCTCAAATCCAATGTCATACTTTTGGGGGCTACGTACTATTATCATTGTCAGCGGTGGATCCAATGGCTCAAGAGTCGCCAAACCTTACCATAGAAGCAGCGGTGCCTATAGCCCAGTTCACGAAATTAGAGATGAGGGGCAAGTTTAGAATGTTGACACCCTTTTCAATCATTGGGGTGCAGCCTGCTTGAACCTTGGGAATGCCCATGAGTGTGAAGGTAAGGGTCTTGAGGAAAGGAGGCTCAGGGGTAAGCTGGAGTCTGATTCTGGCCGTAGCGACGAGACCTTGAAGTTCAACCCCTACAAGCAGTCAGACAATGCTTTTCGCAAGACGGAATCGTTTTTTCTCACAAATTGGAAGTGGAACCCCAAAGAGGCCCCTGATACCTAGGTAAAAGATGAGTTGCATCCCCATGTTGCGGGCTTTAGACGAGACATCAGCACCGGATGGCTTCGCATGGTATGCGACCGACGCCTCCAAGTTGTAAAAAGAACCGGCCTGCTCCATGGCCGCCAGCTCGTTGGGATCGGTGTTCTGCTGGTTCTGTTTGTGGGCCTCGTCCTTTATGTCTTGCACGTGGTGATCCGGGAGGGCGCGCAAGCTGAGGATTCGAAGCGGGTTACTTCCCTGGGAGATGTCGGCGACGCGGACATTCTCAATGATTCCGGGAACCGAAGCAACCATGACGTCCTCGAGAGTGTCGGCAAGACCGGCAAACATCTCAGGGTTAATCAGATTCCACATGATTCCCAGTGCAGTATTCATCCACTAACAGTTTATTAGCAAAGAAGCAGCAGACGGGGAGAAACGGTCATTACCTCAACGGATTCGGGGACAAGGTTGACTGTGGCGGTCTCACCGCGGTCCTTTTCACTAGACCATTCCATATTTCTACCTTGGGTGATGAGGTCCTTCACCCACAAGAAAACCCCGGACGCAACGCAAAAACCAAGAGGGATCAGGCCGTAGAGTGCTCCGCCGAAGAACTTGCCGACAATGATGACGCTGAAGAAGATTCCGGCGCACAGTACGTTGGCTCGCCGTTCAAGGTGCTCGAACATGGGCTCATAGCTAACACTCGGGGTCTTGAAGAAGTTGACGTTTGTCTTTTCGCTGTGAATTGGCACGTCGGTCGTGCTTCCGGGCTCAACTGGAGCAGGGGGTGCCGTAACATCTTGCGCGTATCGGTACTCCTCGCCTGACTGGTCCGAGGACGTGGCGATTGTGGCATCCTTGCCGAGGTTTTGGTTAGGCACGGTAATCTGCACCATTGCCATGTTAGCATTATCATTTCGAGCATAGCAGACAGGATATGAGATAATGTTTGTCTACCTGAGGGTTTTCAACGACTTCTTCGAAGTCGTCCTTGGGATCTTCTATCTCAACATCTTTACCAGTGACGGGGTCCCGGACCGTTTTGGTCTTCTTGCGGTCCTTCTTCTCGGGGACATGGGCCTGGGAAGAATTGCCGTTGGGTGGGTGTTGGGCCTGTCTCTCAATCTTCAGGTGCTCCTTGTCCTCAGCCTCGATGGCGGCATCGCGCTCCCGCTTCTCCTTGTCGAGCTGGGCGACGAACTCGTGGATGTTGGGGATCTTATTCCGGGCGCTGTAATGCTGGCCGCCGGTGGGCAGCTTGTGCTCGTCAATGTTCATCTTGGTCCCATGCGCAGCCCTGCAGTCAGTCGTAGCTAAGATTATGCAGTCGAATCCAAAACGAAAGCAGGTATTGCTCCGTCAATTAGCCAGCGTGTATGGTTGGATGGACGAGAAGGTGAAGACAATCGACACCAAGTAGTCCAGCCAACAGAGCCGGAAGAGCGGAGGTTCAAGAGCTTGGGAGATGCAATATACAAATATTAGCGATGCGGGACGCGGATTGCCGAGAAGCAGCATTAAAAAAGCTGGCCAGAAGGTGGAAAAGGAGCCCCTCCGATTGCCTCATAGCTCCCTCAGCTTCACCCATTTGCACCCTTTGTACACAAACGCACACACAACCAGCACCTTAGCTTGGTCGAGTTTCCTTCCTTTCAGCTGCAGCTTGCATTCCGGGCTGGACTGGCTGGGAAGCTGTGATGGTCAATGACGTAGCTTGTCTTGCGACCTGCTGCTGGAAAGCCCACTAAGTGACGGTTTGGCCCCACCCCCCGGCAAGCACCCCCAGCTCCCTGCAGCCAATGATTATGACGGAACATGTCTCCACGGCGCGAACGCCTGCCATAATTCTTGCTTCTTTCATCCCTCGCCTTCCCTCCCCCTCCGTGCCTCTCTGCTCCGTCATTCCTTTACTGTATACCCTGTTCCCTCTGTATCGGTAGGTGGTAGGTAGGACTGTCTTCTGGGGCAATGGTTCGTCGAGCCAAGGTGCCGGTATCTGTACACTCGGCCGCACAGGTATACAACACAGAACTGTGGCTGGACTACTAGGTACGTGCTAACTGGCTGCGACGGAATTGCTGTGCGTGGCGTTTTGTAGGAAAAGACAAGAGGTCGACATTCCCGCTACCCTTCCAGCCTGTATACCTATTTCCCCCCCTCTTCGATGGGCTGTGTGACAACGATGCGACGAGCTGTGGCCGATCTGCGGTAGGGATCGCTACGTGTTTGCGTAAATGGCTGCGGAAAGACATTGGCTCTGGCCGCGTGTTAATTGGAGTTCATTGGTGTTCACTGCTTTCGCTAGCGTGGCTCCCTCGGGTTATCGCTTCTTGGCTCCGGGTCTAGGTTCTGCCTCTTGTTTTTTGTCGAGCTTGGCAACAGTTGGCTAAGTAAGTCGGAGAGATCAAGGGGTGTTCAATTGGATCGTTTGCTCCGGTCATTGACGGCTGGTTTGTGGGAATACATCTAATGGTAATCAGTGGCTCGGCGCATACAGTGAATGCTTCCCTGATGGGATGGGGAACCAGAAATAAAAACCACGGACCCATGTGAGCGATTCGGTTGAATCATCGTGGATGCAGTTCAGGGTCTAAAAAAATCTCAGCCCCCTCGTCTGCCCAGGTGTACGTACGTGTACTAATTTTATGTTGAGGTCAGTCTGTTGTAAGCTTTCCCGTGCGGCTCGTGGACATGGATATGGACATGGGTGCCGCCGTTCCGAGACGACGATTGCGTTTGCAGGGCTTGTGGCGCAAAAATACCACAACCGCTTACGCAAGCCAAGGTTCTCGTCAGTCCACTCTCCATCTTGTCTCCGCTTCTGACAATAAGGTGGGTGTTTCCAAATGCCGGACGGGCTTACCTCATCATGCGGTTCTGGTGCAAATCCATTGGCCGGTTTGTACTTCATACTGGTTTGATTGGCACCTTGCCGGCCAAGTTCGCTGCCCAAACATCCGCCCTCAGCCCGGGCAGGGTCTTGGCGGAGACCATTGAATCCCTATTCCCTCGCCATTCCCTAGATCCAATGCGCCTTGAGAAATCACAAAGCCATTCATCATAGGTATGAACAAGGGAGGGCATGGTCATATTGCTTCGTGTTATCGTTAGCTTAAAATGATTACTAGTACATATCCTACACCCGCAAATTCACGTTTATCGACGATTCGAAGCACCACCCAATGCAATGCCCAAGCGCTTTCAAACCCAAGCAAATTAGATAACATCCAGTTCACCACCACCGCGTTAACGGACCGCCATATCTGAAGGTATGGGCGTGTCCCGTCTGCTACCGGTCTCCGGGTTAAACAGGTCCGCTGATCCAAGCCGGTCGCTCTGTGACACGAGGCGCTTGGGCACCGTCGGCGTCGTTAGTTCAAGATCCATATCCCCCGGCGTGAGGCCCTGATCGCGCGAGACGCTGCTCGTGCCTGACATGTCAACGTCGCCGCCGGCCTCCTCAAACGTCTCGATGCTAGGCGTCGGGAGATCTCCGCAGGCCTGCACCGCCACCGCCGGCGCCGTATGCCTCTTTTGGGCAGGCTCTGATATTTGTCCCGCCGCTTCGGCCGCCCGCAACGCCGCCACTGCCCCGCCTAGGTTCTCCTCATCCTCCTCTTGATTGCCTATGGTCCAGACCCAGCAGCGCTTCTTCTCCTTCCGCTTCCGCTTCCTAATCCCGCCCGAAGGGCTTGCCGTCGGCGAGCTGGCTGCCATCCCAGCCATTCGCCGCCTCATCTCCTCAAATGGCCCCGGGGTCATGCCGCCGTCGCGCGTTTCGTCGCACGTGAAAGCCATGGCAAGGTCGAGGACGTTGTTTGGTTCCTGGGCCGGGGTCGGTGACGCCGGTGACACATCTTCGGCGAGCAAGTCAATATGAGACTTGGTGTATGTTTCCGTGATGATGGTTTGCTCGATCGGGCTGTTGTAAGCGACCCGGCGGGCTGCCTTTTCCTGCAGGCGCAGCGATTGGCGCCGCGGTGATATGGGCGTCTTCGCACTCGGAGGAGGAAGAGGCGAGTTGCGAAGGATACTGTGAAGGGAGCGAGGGTGAGTGTATGGCGGCTTCGAGCCCGACAGGCAAAGGTTGTTGCGTTTCCGTTGGGAACGCGGCTCTGGCGGGTTAGTGACTCCGATTGCCGTCAAAGGGGTCCTTGTGTCGATTGGAGAGAAGCCAAACATCTGAGGGCCGCTCGAATCCATGGGACCGGCCGACAGGGGCGGGGTTGCGGTCATGGTACTCGGAAAGGTCATCTCCATCGATACACCGGGAGAAATGGGATGTGCGGTCAACGGTGTCTCGGGATATGAGACGGCATACGGTGTATGGATACGTAGCTGGGGAGGCTTCGGGCCCGTCTTCAAGCGCGAAGGTTGTTGTTGCGAAGTGTCGATGGCAGTCAGCGGCTCGGACGTTGACCTCTCAATGGCGGTTACATAGACATTGGACAGAGTGTTGAAAGCTGTCGGATCCCTGGGGTCGACGGCAGACAGTGAGTTTTTAACCCTTGTGTGAGGGGCCGGCGACGTCTTGATGGACAAGGACAACTTGGGCCTCTTCGAGGCGGACCCGGTCTGAGTAGCCATGTCGACCACGTGAGGTATTGCTCAAGCAAAGATGGAGTGTATGAGACAACGGAGCGTCACAGCCTTGACGGCCAGCAGTCCGGTTGGTACAAGGATCAAACAACGGCCTCGGCCTCCCGGGAAACTGGAATCGCCAGAATGAAAACAACCGGTCCCAAGAAAAGAGGGGGAAACAGTAGCAATAGGATATGTTTGGGAAAGAAGGGAACTGCGGCTATATAGAGTAGGAAGCGGCGCTTCGTTGGAACTGTGACTCTCGTTTGGGGTTCGTCCACAACGGCGGCGGGCGTCGAGAGAAGCGCCACTAAGCAGACATATATACCTATGCAATGCAGTGTGACTTGTGAAGACACAATAGACGCGATTGATGCAGGATGACACCCCCTCGTCTCAGGCAGCTCCAGTTCTGGTTGGCTATTTTGGGCAGCAGGATGTGATGGGGAAGAGGCGCAAGCGCCGGCCTCCGAAGGGATCCCTGTCGGCTCGACTCGCATCCCTGCATGTTGGCCAATCAAGGCAGCGGGGGCGGTTGGCTGCTTGCTCGAGGCGGCGTCTACTACTATATGGTTGGAGCGACTGGAGTCTTGTTGAAGGCTCTTGAGGAGGAGCCTTTACCATGTCCGGGCAGAAAGACGGTGAGAAAGGGACTGACTAGGTAAGCAGATGATACCTAGCTAGATAGCCCGAGGAAAACGGCGTATCGTTGTGGCATACACACCATGCGCGCACTTGTACGACCACGGCATGATTGGAAGGCGCACTTCATAACAGACGCAGCCAACATCATCCAGTCGCGTTGTCGCCCGCTCGTGTGAAGGTTTTCACGAGCGACTCAAGATCTCGTAAGAGATTTCCAAACCCCACACTCTTGAATCTTGGTATCGTCTTGGCAAACAATCGTGACATGAGAGACCGAAAAGTTGTGAAGGCGATTACGGCGACTCAGGTGCGCGGATAAGATCGGACGATGTCAGTAGTGTTTGAGCGAGAGGGGGGGAAAGGGCTGAGCTTTCGGAAGAAAGCGAATTTTCAGCCCATCTGGAGACTGGAATTAAACTACATACTACGTAGTACGTAGCAAGGTGGTTTAGGTAGCTGCTGACAACGTTTCCCCAGTGAAACCTACTTTAGAACAACAAAACGCTCTTCCCCCACTTTGATCTGTGTCGATACCTATTCGGAGATGTGACAGTCGGCTATTGCAGGCAGGATTCCGTGAACCTGGTGCTCAGTGCAGCTGCCGAGCCATGGCGGAAGTGCTTGATTAGGTAACTCGGTACCCAAAATTAGGTAATCCCCACGTTACAAGGGTCGAGCTTGACCAGCCGGTGCCGGCTGGTAGGTAGTTTGACATCAAGTATCGTCCCCAAAACCAACCTCACCCTCCCCCTCCCCCCCCCCCCCCCCCCGCCGGCGGCCCTACTGGATCTTCAAAGCCGCCGGGCTGGCCGAGGTCTACCCTTATTGCCAACATCCCCAGAAAGCCAATATTCCGGTTGGTATCCACCCTTTTGACAGCATCTTGCTCAGGGGTCTGTGCTATCCGACGACTCGGCCGACTCGCCCATATCGCACCGCATCTGCACCTGCTCAGCGTCATTGCGATAAGCCCGCACCGCTCCCATCATTGGATCGGCCATCTTGACTACCTAGGTACTGCGGGCTAAACCAGTCTCAAAAGTCTTGTATGGATCGAACACAATAACGCCCGCCGGCAACTCACATGAGAGCCCGCAGGCTTTGCCGAACAGTACATACGGGGTGGACGGCGGCCACTCTCATGAACTTGCGCTTGCAGACCAGCCCCTTACCATAAATAGGGATCCGAGTCCAGTTCTACCAGTGCTATCCCTGAGACGAGCAGCGTTCGGCAAATAACTCGCAGTGTTGTTTAATTTACCCCGACACTTTTGGCATAGTACGTGATGGGTGCGTTGAACCCGCCCTGCAAACCTGTGCTTCCTGGCTGGGCCATACCAATCGCTAGAGGGGTATACTGACACGAACTCACCCTTCCACAGGCACCACTACTCAAGAAAATTTCCCTCTCACCATACCGGAATGGAGAGAGGCACAGGAGGCCGGGGGCGGCCTTGTCCGTCTTTTGTCGCTTCGTGAGTCTGAAGCGAGGTTGAACTCAAATGCGTGGATTGCCCTGGCCACCCAACTCCAGATCGAGCAGCAATGGGCTTACGCCGAATCCCTACGCATATCGGGTGCTTCACTGCCACTCTTCGGAGTTCCATTTGCGGCCAAGGACAACATCGACGTCGCCAGCTTCCCTACAACCGCTGCCTGTCCCAGCTTTGCAACTGGGCCTGTGGACAGGGATGCCACCATCATCGCCCGCCTCAAGGCAGCCGGTGCCATTGTGCTTGGCAAGACCAACCTTGACCAATTCGCCACGGGCCTTGTGGGTACGAGGTCGCCGTATGGTCCAGTGGCCAACTCCTTTGACCCCACGAGGGTCAGTGGTGGTTCAAGTTCTGGAAGCTCCGTGGTCGTTGCAAGGGGCGCCGTTCCCTTCTCCCTGGGTACCGACACCGCTGGCAGCGGTCGCGTGCCTGCCGGGCTGAACAACCTGTTAGGATTGAAGCCTACAAGAGGGGCCCTCAGTACAACCAGAGTGCTGCCGGCTTGTCGCAGTCTGGACTGCGTCTCCATCTTCGCTCTCACAGTCGACGACGCTGAGGCAGTCTTGGCCGCAGCCGAGGGCTTCGACCCGGAAGACTCCTTCTCTAGAGCTCGTCCTGACACGCCTAGTATAGTCAAGGGCCATCGCATGGCAATCTGCGACAGCCCTCCATGGTTCGGTAAGGCGGAGCAAGCGGCAGCCTATGCGCAGGCTCTGGTCAAGGCAGAGAACATCGGGTGGACCCTTGAGCCAAAGGATTTCTCCCCACTCTTCAAGCTCGCCAGCCTGCTTTATGAGGGTCCTTGGGTGGCTGAGCGTTACGCTGCTATCAGGGACTTCATAGAGAAACACGAAGACAAGATGGACCCAACTGTGCGAGAAATCATCCTCAAAGCCAAGGGCTTCAATGCGGCGGATCTCTTCGCGTCCGAATATCTTCGCCAGGACCTTACCCGTGAGATCCAAGACAATTTCGGCCACTTTGACGCTATCCTCGTTCCTACCACTCCCACCTTCCCTACGATCGAGGATCTCGCTCGTGAGCCGATCAAGGAGAATGCCTACCTTGGCACTTACACCAACTTCGTCAACTTTATGGACTGGACCGCCCTGGCGATTCCTGCTGGCTTCAGGTCGGATGGACTGCCGTTCAGTATCACGCTGATCTCATCGACCTGGGATGAACCCAAGCTGCTCGCTATGGCCCGAGAATGGCTCTCTACCGAGCCCCGACCATTAGGCGCAACCAAGGTGGAAACGCTTGAAGCACGCAACTCTGTCGCTATCGTCGGGAGCGAGCCGAAGACGACTCGTCTTGTGGTGGTAGGTGCTCATCTGACGGGGTTCCCTCTGAACAAAGACCTGACGTCTCGTGGAGGAAAACTAGAAACAGCCACGACGACCTCCCCAAACTACAAGTTATATTCTCTCAGCTCCAGTGGTTCAGTGAAGAAGCCAGGGTTAAAGCGCGTCCTAAATGGCGGAAGTGCTATTCAGGTCGAAGTCTGGAACCTGCCTATAGCGGAGTTGGGCGGCTTTTTGAGCACAGTTTCCTCGCCTCTCGGAATTGGCTCCGTTGAGCTTGCGGACGGAAGCTGGGCTCTCGGGTTCATATGTGAGCCTTACGGACTCGACGATGCTACCGACATCACATTGTTCGGAGGCTGGCGTACATTTATCACATCACTCACTTCTGGAGCCCCTCTTCCAGAATCTAAATCGACAGTCAGTGCCATCAAGTCTGTTCTCATTGCGAACCGTGGAGAGATTGCTGTTCGTATCATCAAAACCTTGCACTCACTGGGACTGAAAGCCATCTCAATCTACGCTGCTTCCGATTCTCGCTCGCCCCATGTTCGCAAAGCCGACATCTCGCTTCCCCTCGAAGGCAAATCGGTCTCGGAAACTTACCTCAACGGTGTGCAGATCATCGCGCTCGCGAAGTGTGCCGGTGCAGACGCCATCATTCCAGGTTACGGTTTCTTGGCCGAGAATGCTGATTTTGCCTCTGCAGTAGAGGCAGAGGGCATGATCTGGATCGGGCCAACAGCAGACCAGATGAGACAACTTGGGCTGAAGCACCTTGCTCGTGATGTAGCCGTTGGAGCTGGGGTCCCTGTTGTTCCGGGCAGTAAACAACTACTCAAGAGTGCAGAAGAGGCTGTCGCCGAGGCAGAGCGCATCCAGTATCCTGTGATGCTGAAAAGCACTGCCGGCGGTGGCGGGATTGGTCTGGAGCGCTGCAATGATTCTGCTTCGCTCGTCGAGGCATTCGACAGTGTCCAGAGATTGGCGCAGGCTAATTTTGGCGATGCTGGTGTCTTTGTGGAGCACTTCATCGAGAACGCCCGTCACATCGAGGTGCAAGTCATTGGTGACGGATGTGGCAACGTCACGTCGGCAGGCGAGCGAGACTGCTCCTTGCAAAGACGGAACCAAAAAGTCATCGAGGAGAGTCCTGCCACATTCGTACCACCAGATGTTCGAAGTAGGATGCGCCAAGCCGCTGTGGATCTTGCCTCTGCTGTCAAATACCGCAACGTCGGCACCGTTGAATTTATCTACGACGTCGACACCTCGGAGTTTTACTTCCTCGAAGTCAACACCCGACTGCAAGTTGAGCACCCGGTGACGGAGTCTGTGACTGGCCTGGACTTGGTTGAATGCATGATTCGCGTCGCGTCTGGCAACAGTAAGGACATTTTCGCCGACAACCCAAGAGGCTTTGAGATGAGGGGCAGCTCCATTGAGGTACGCATCTACGCAGAAAGCCCGCTTCAAAACTTTCGTCCCTCTCCCGGCCATCTTCTGGATGTATCGTTCCCAGAAGGCGTACGTGTCGATGCTTGGGTTATGGCCGGTATGGAGATGTCATCGTCCTACGATCCGCTTGTAGCCAAAATCATTGCCACGGGCGAAAATCGAGCGGCGGCGGTTGCGAAGCTGGCTGATGCCCTGGAGCAAACGGTGATAACGGGCGTTGAGACGAACTTGGAATACGCCCGCTGCATTGTCGCATCGGATATGTTCAGATTCGGGGCTTTCACCACGAACTCGCTCGACAGCTTCCCGTTCGATGCGCCCATCCTCGAAGTCGTTGACCCAGGCACTCTCACTACTGTTCAAGATTACCCAGGCCGCAAGGGGCTATGGCACGTTGGCGTTCCGCCATCGGGACCCTTCGATAACTATTCTTTCAGGCTTGCCAACAGATTAGTTGGCAACGACTCCCGCGCCGCTGGCCTCGAGTGCACTATCCACGGACCCAACCTTCTCTTCCACTGCGATGCTGTTGTAGCTGTCACAGGGGCCTTCGTCGAAGTCAGGCTTGAAAATGCCTTTGTTCAGCCGAACACATGCATCGCTGTCCGGAAGGGACAGAGGCTCTCGATTGGTACCGCAACATCCGGGCATCGTAGCTACATTGCCATCCGCGGGGGCATTGCCGTTCCCCAGGTCTTCAACTCGCGCTCCACCTTTGCCCTGGGTAAAATCGGCGGTCACAATGGACGAAGCTTGAGATCCGGTGACCTCATATCATTAGGCCGCATGGCCGCTACATTTCCATCGGTTGCTTCTGGGCCCTCCATACCCCTCCCAGCCGACCCAAACAATGCCTACTGGTCTATCGGTGTCGTCCCTGGACAACACTCCGCACCTGAGCACTTCACCGAGCATGGCTTCAACACACTCTTTGATGGTGAGTGGACAGTTCACTACAACAGCAACCGCATCGGCATCCGGCTCGACGGTCCCAAGCCACAGTGGGCCCGGCAAACGGGCGGCGAAGCAGGCTTGCACCCGTCCAACATCCATGATAGCCCCTACTCCGTTGGCAGTGTCAGCTTTACTGGTGATGAAGCCGTCATCCTTACCTGCGACGGACCCAGTCTCGGCGGCTTTGTCGTCTTCTGCGTTGTAGCTTCAGCCGAAATGTGGAAACTCGGCCAACTCCGCCCAGGTGACAAGGTGAAACTCCAGCCCATCACCGTTGACGATGCTTTGTTTCTTGAATCCGCCCTTGAGAAGTCCATCGCCGACCTTACACCCCTGGCGGTGGACGTGACTCCCCTTGCAAGCAACCCAACAACACCAGACCTGAACCCCCTCCTCGGTGACATCGGCAGCGCAGGCCGGCGCATCACCGTCCGTCAGGCCGGCGACAACGCCATGCTCCTCGAGTTCGGCACCGAAGACGTCTTCTCGCTTCGCCAGAGTTTCCAGATCTTCTCCTTTATCGCCCGCCATAAGACACACCCCATCCCAGGCGTTCTCGAGCTCTCCCCTGGGGTTCGCACATTACATGTGCAATATATATCTAAAGCCCTGCCCGCGACGATTCTCTCCGCCCTCCGCGCGCATGAGGCCTCCCTAGGCGACGCGGTCCCCTCCTCCATCTCCTCTCGTACATTACACCTGCCTCTAGCTTTCGACGACTCCGTCTCCCGCGCCGCTGTAGCCCGCTATGTGGCCACCATTCGTGCAACGGCGCCTTGGCTCCCGAGTAACGTCGACTTTCTCCAGCACCTCAACGCCCTAGACTCACCCGCAGGCGTCGAGCGCATCTTCCTCGACGCCACTTTTCTAGTGCTGGGCCTCGGCGACGTCTTCCTCGGCTCCCCCTGCGCCGTGCCCCTGGACCCTCGCCACCGCCTGTTCGGGACAAAGTACAATCCCTCTCGCTCTTTCACACCGCGCTCAGCTGTTGGAATTGGCGGGCAGTACATGTGCATTTACGGCATGGATTCGCCTGGCGGGTACCAGCTCGTGGGGCGCACGGTGCCCATCTGGGACGACGTCACCGCCTCCGCTGTTGTGTCACGGGGTGACTCCAAGCCCTGGCTGTTCCGCCTCTTTGACAGGATATCCTTCTACCCCGTCCCGGAAGCTGAACTTGACGCTGCCATCGCCCAGGATCAGATAGCGGACCTCATCAAAGTCGAAGAGGGCAGCCTCGACCTCGAGGCATACGAATCCTGGCTGGAGGCCAACAAAGCCGACATCGAGGCCACCCGCAATCTCCGTGCGGAAGCGATCCGCAGCGCGCCCTTTATGGAGGAGTTGCTCCAGCCTTATAACCCGCCTGAGGCCGAGAGGCGCGGCGTCTTTGGGGAGGAAGGCCAGGTCGACGTGCCGGGCGAGAGGGTCAAGGCTCAAATGCCGGGCCGGTGCTGGAAGTGCGACGTCAAGGCCGGGGACGAGGTACAGGTCGGCGACGCGCTGGTGTGGATCGAATCGAACAAGATGGAGGTCAAGATTGGGAGTCCGGTCAAGGGTAGAGTCGCTAAGATGCTGGTTGCGGAGGGTGACATTGTTGAGCCGTACGACGACTTGCTCATTGTTGTGACGCAGTGAGGGTAGATGAAGAGCTTGGCTTTCTTGTTTTGTCTTGCCTTTGCACGAGCCTTGATGACATATAAATCGGTTTTCTTTATTTAAAGAGTTGGATCAGACTAGAGGCACTCCACACCGTTGTTTAGATAGATTTGGATTCCTGTAGCGCTCAAAAGAGCTTCTGCCAGCTTCATAAGATAGATAACACGGTGTAAATAGTAAAGCTCCGTCCGCCTCTCATCCAAGGTAGTGTGTACGGGTATCCCAGAAACTAAAACAAAATTCGAAAAGTTTGCCGCATAAACGAAGCCCACCCAACTTTCCCCAGACAGAAAGAGAGAAAAAAAGAAAAAAACCGTGTACATTTTTATTCCACATGGCATCATGACCGCAACCCTGGGCGGTTCCCTGGGGGCAGTGACGGACGGCCTCTCGAACCTTACATCTTGACCTCGGCGGCAGCCCTCACGGCGTCCAGCCCGCTGACGTCTGACTCGAGCATTCGCAGCGCCTCCCTCACAAAAGGCGCCGCCTGCGCGCGCACCCTCAGGCTCCAGAGGTACTCCTCGACGCGGTCGGCGTAGTACATGGCCTCGGCGTCGTCGTCCGAGGTGGCCCATAGGAGGCCCGCGAACGAGCCGATGCCGGCAAGCTGGGCCGGGGCGGCGAAACCCCAGAAGGACTGGATGTGCTCCATCTGCAGGTTGGCAATGATGCTTGAGGCGGAGGCCAGGCGGGCGCGGGCGCCCGCGCGGATGGCGGCGCGGAGCTCCGGCGGCGCGCTGGAGGAGATGTTGCGAACCAGGGAGCGGTGGAGGGCCAGGTCTATGGAGATGTAGGCGAGGTGGAGGGAGCCTGGGAGTGTTAGTGGTTTGCAATGCAGAGTGTTGGAGAGGGAGGAAATGGGGGATGACTACCGTTTGCTGAGAGCTTCTTGAGACGCGTCTCTTGCAGCTGTAGGGCTTCCGGGAGTTTGGCGTACCACTCCCGCAGCATCATCACGATGGGCTTGGCGAGCTCGGCGACGCCTACGGTGCCGATCTGGTCGAGGGTGCCGCCGCGACGGGTAGCCTTGGCCGTGTAAAACGTGCTGAGCACGTCGCTGAGTATGAGAGACAGCTCGATCTGGCGCAGGAACAGTTCGCGACCGACAACGACCTCAGCGCTGCCCTCCGGGTCGTGCTCCTCGTCCGCGGCGTTCTCGGGGAAGTCCTCGACGCAGCATGGCCGGACGTCCCAGTCCTCGTCGAGACGTATGTGCGACGGCCGGCCATGGACGAGAGCTCCCCACTTGTCCTGCATGAAAAGCGCCCAGGCGAGACGGCGGCGGAGGCCTTTTTCCCAGTCCGGGATCGCCCAGTCGCTGCAGTCCACGTGAATGCCGAGGCCCTGTGCCAGGGCGATGAGCTGCGCGATGAAGGTCCAGGTATTGTTCCGGAAGCGCTGCTGGATAAGCAGGCCCGCCTGGAGGGTCGAGATCTTGGGCCGCTTCATATCATCACTCATGGTGCGAAGGGCCAGGGCCTCCAAGGCGGCCTGGTCGGGCTGCCACGAGGAGGTTGCCAGGGTGCGGTCGTAGAGAGACCAGTCTAGGGCCAGGAGGTAGACGGCGGCCAGCAGTGGCGGGGAGAACTCATGGTAGGAGCGGGCGTACTTCTCGAGGAAGACTTTTTTGTGGAGGACTGGGAAGCTGGGGTGAACGATGCGGAAGTAAAGGTTCACAAGTGTCGAGCCGAGGGGGTGAACGACCTTTTCTATGGCGTCGAGGTCGGCTATTCTCTGAGGTTCTGAAGAAGTTTCTCGGTCGCGGTGGATGAGAAAGACAGTTGATTCATCAAGGCGGCGGACGGACCTGACGGCCGGGTCATGAGGCCGGTGTAAGTCCAGCAGGGAGGGCTCCCGGTGATTTGTGTTGCCAACGTACTCGGAATGAGTCTTAAGATGCAGACCAAGAGTGCCGTCGAGCAGGGAGGGCTGGTTAAAGGTTGCGGCGTGTTCCGAGCCGGCGAGGGAAGGCGAAAGGGCCTCTAGTAACTCGGGAGAGGGGTGCCTATGCGTACGAGCAGATCTGTCAGACCAGGGATATCATTAAATGGAGGGAATGAACCAATGATAAGGAGATGTGTAGATGGAGGAGGGCAAGGTCGTCTAGGGCCGGAGCGACCAGCACATTGGCTTCGACCAATAGGAAAAGCGAGAACGTATAAAGAAGGAAGGACATGGTGCGCCAGTACAGTTGACTGAAGTCAGCCACAGATTTTCATTCATGTAGAGGCGTATGCCGCGATAAGGAACTGTCATCACACTTACGTTATCTCTTCCTGAGGGTCCAGCGGGACGGGAGCGGGTGGAGGACCCGCGGGCGCTGCGGGCGCTGAGACGGAACCATTGGTGGACGGGCGCTGTTCCGGGGGATCGGTAGCCTTCCGGCGTTTGCGCGGGAGCGGACCGCGAAGGTACGTGCACGGTTGTCGATGGAATGAACACATGACACATTTGTCGAGGCCCTCCTCGCGGACGCATCGCGTCTTGCGCTGGCGGCAGATGTCGCAGGGGCGGCTTTGGGCGGCTCCTGTCGTGGAGGCAGCTACTGCGGCGGCGGCGGCGGCGGCTGCTGTTGCTGCTGATGACTGCCCCGAGGCCGCCGAGGGATGTGACTCGAACGAAGGGATATGAGCCGACGACGAGAGCGCCTGTATAGTCGCCGGGTCGATGCCGGCGGAGACGGGGATGCCGCATGGCGCCGGCGTGGTGTCCATGTCTATAGCGGGCGGGCGGAACCAGGCGACAACCGAGCTCGGCGCCGGGGGGAGCGTAGGGGGGCGGGTGACGAAAGACAAGAGCGAGTGAACGGTTACAAATTGGTATCTCAGAATACCGTAGGTACCTAGGTTGGTACGTGTGTATGAAACGAGATGGGCCCCGGGTGAGTGAATGGGATTAGGCGCGAGCTTGGCTGCCGGGGTCACGTAGAAGCAGTAAGACACGCAAAGATAGATATGTGTGTGCAAGTGTGTGTATAGTGCAAAAAAGAAAGTAAGAGGAATTGGTTTCCCCGCCTCGCTGATTTTCGTGAACTCGGTTAGGATGTGAGGGACAGACAGACTCTCCTCCCTTGCATATCGAAACAAATGTTAGGGTGATGGAGGGGCTACGGCAGCCATGAGACTGACTGGCCGATCAAGACTTGAGCTGAGCTGAGCTGCAAGTGGGCGTCATGTCATCCACGACCCTTGACAGCCTGTCGGTACGATAACTTGGGCCCGAGCGAGTGGTTGTCTTCAAACCTCAGCGGGCGTCCAATCGATTTTAGTCGGCAACACGCAGGCAATGTCTCAGCTGTAGGCAATAAATAGGTAGTCAGCCTGACCGAGCACTTATACAGGCGCAGTGTCTTACCCTGGACGTCTTTCGGCGGCTCAAGGGCACGTTGCAAAGGCTCTTGTCGTCTGACTGCGCTGCGAGCTGCGTGCTGCCCGTTATTGTTATCGCAGAGTTGGGTGGGAATATTTTTCATCGATAAGTCGCCCGCTGGCCGTGAATCCGCCCGATTTTCTGTGTGGAAGACCCAGGTGAAAAAGAAAAAAAGAAAACAGGTAGGGAGGGGAGCAGAAAAGGCCTAGTCGGGTACTGAAAGTAGCCAAATGTACCGTTCCACGTTGATATCACCAACTGATACATTCCAGTACATGACCACCCCCATTAAACGGTGCACGCATCCCTGTCTAAGGCGCTTCGGTATGTTGATCCCGGTCCCCTAACTTTCTGAGAGAGAGAGTAAGAGAGACGGTACGTACCCTCATCTGAGGTCAGCTAAGCTCCAGCTTGCAACGTCGACAGAACGAAACCGACAGTTAAACGCTCCTGCCATTACGAACACAGAAATAGTCAGTCGCACATTTGAGTTCCTCCTCTACCACGATCGAACCTAGACGACGACGAACGACGACCTTCAACAATTACGAAGCCTCGCCCGTCCAACCATCCCGTCGTCCTCCCCCCAGACCCCCTTTTGCCGGAAAATGACATCGCAATAACTTACAATGGCCAAGGCCCCAACTCATGGAGCCAACCGTAACGACTCCCACCACCCAGAAGCTGCTTCTGGACCAAGCCAAGAGGACAGAAGACTCCTCTCTGACGACCCCCTCGCCCACGATGAACCCCACGACGGCAGCGTCGCCAGCGGCGGCGGCGGCGGGTACTTTGTGACGAAGCATGCGACATCCCTCCGCTCGCCCGGAACGCCACGGACCCCGAACCGCGTCCGCTTCAACCCAATACCCTCCATTTTCGAACCGCCACCGCCGCGCGCCTCCATGACGAGGAGCAATGGCTCCGCTCGCCACAGCCGCGACAGTTTTGACGTCGACGACGAGCTCTTTCAGCACGCACCCAGCGGCGACGACCACGACGAGCACCACCGCCTGCCCCTGCTGACCGACATAGAGGCTCCCTCGGTCGCTCTCGCCAACAGTCCCTGGGGCGCCGGCGGCGAAGACGTACAGGAGTGGGCTGAGCAGGAGCGCGCACGACCCAAGTCAGGTCTGCGCATGGCTTTTATGAACATGGCCAATTCTATCATTGGCGCTGGCATCATCGGCCAGCCCTACGCCTTCAAGCAGGCGGGACTGCTGGCCGGTACCATCCTGCTGGTCGTCCTCACAATTGTCGTCGACTGGACCATCTGCCTGATTGTCATTAACAGCAAGCTTTCCGGGAGCAACAGTTTCCAGGGGACAGTGGAACACTGCTTCGGCAGGACTGGGCTCATCGCCATCTCCGTTGCGCAATGGGCGTTTGCATTCGGTGGCATGGTCGCCTTTGGAATCATCGTCGGCGACTCGATACCACCCGTTCTCATGGCCATCTGGCCCGATTTGAGGCAGATGCCGGTATTTGGCCTCTTGGCGAACCGGCAGGTCGTCATTGTGATTTTTGTCCTAGGCATTAGCTACCCGTTGACCTTGTACCGGGATATCGCAAAAGTGAGTAATATGGTATGCCAACGGTATATGGACCGAAAGCTAAAGAGACCTGTATAGCTGGCGAAAGCAAGCACGTTGGCTCTCATTAGCATGGGAGTCATCGTGACAACCGTCGTGGTTCAGGGAGCTCTTACTCCTAAGTCAGAGCGTGGTTCCTTCTCACCCGCCCTTTTGACTGTGAATACCGGCATCTTTGAAGCCATCGGAGTGATTTCTTTCGGTATATAAACTCCTCCCCTCCCCCCTCCCGATCCCCAGACTATCTCACCAAGAAGCTCCTCTGACACTCCTCAGCCTTCGTTTGCCACCACAATTCCCTTCTCATCTATGGCTCCCTCAAGACGCCGACGATCGACCGCTTTTCACGCGTCACGCATTACTCGACCGGCATCTCCATGGTTGCCTGCCTCTTGATGGCCCTGGCAGGGTTTCTAACCTTTGGTGATAAAACGCTCGGCAACGTTCTCAACAACTTCCCCTCGGACAATGTGATGGTCACCCTGGCCCGCCTGTGCTTTGGTCTGAACATGCTGACGACGCTTCCCCTCGAGGGATTCGTTTGCCGCGAAGTTATGTTCAACTACTTCTTCCCGGGCGAGCCTTTCAACATGAACCTCCACCTCATCTTTAGCTCTGCCCTCGTTGTTTCTGCCATGATCATTAGTCTTCTCACATGCGACGTCGGCGTCGTTTTTGAGCTCGTGGGTGCCACCTCGGCGTGTGCGATGGCATATATTCTCCCGCCGTTATGCTACATCAAGCTCACCACCAGGTCGTGGAAGACATACGTTGCCGCTGGCATCGTCGTTTTCGGCACCTTGGTCATGGTGATCAGTTTGGTACAAGCGATCGCCAAGATGATTCGCAGTAAGTCTACTCCCCTACGCCCGTTTCCAATCTGCACACCGTTTCGGTGCTAACTTGTACACAGACGATGGCGGACCGGCGCAGTGCATGTAACCGGATCGTACCTGTAAGAGTAAAAGGAGCTCCTCTGTTTTATTTTAGACATGGCAAGAGTAGGGAAATGACAGTCTTCTGATACAGACTGGGACAGGACGGTAGAAAGCTCAGAGAATTTATAAGCAATACTATGGGGAAGGGGGGAAGGGGGAAAGGGGGTGTGTGTTATTGTAACACCAAAAAGCAAGACTTTGTTATTGAAGAAGACGCAGAGGAAAGTCTAGAAACAACGCTCGTCACAAAAAAAAAAAAAAAACACCCACGCGTCTACTTGTTGGATTGCGGCGGCTCCGAGACACTTTGTGAGCGTAGACGTTGTACCAGCCGAGAGTTCATTCGCAGCAACTGTTTGTGGCTTGTTGTAATGTGGTTACTCTCCTTGACAGACGTTTGCACACCTGGAAAAGCAAACTCGGCCAGGGCAGTGACAGGGGCAGCGTGGTAGAGGACTTAACAACAAAGACAAAAGCAATAGGAAAAGCGTATCACAGGCTTTGCTTTTTGATCGAGTCTCCATCGTATTGCGACTAGGTTTGCCGTACGTGGCCTTAGTTTTTGCCAAAACATCAAGATCTGCCGAGGAGCAGAAACCGGCGAAGACTGCCTAATTAAATGAGAGGATCGGAAAGAAGCCGTGATTTGACCAGAAAGAATCAGACGCTTTTATTTACCATTACAATTTATATCTATATCTACAATGGCCGTGATGTAAGGGGCCGTCTGTGTCGGTCCCTGAGGGGGGGTATCATATGCACGTAACTATCCAGTTTCCCATTCGGGTTCGCGATCGTCAGATCACTGCGCTTAAAAGTCAAAAAAATCTTACTCAGTGGAATCCCAACAAGGCAACAAGGCAAAACGTCGCAACAGTGGCTGCCTTGACCACAGTGAGAGAGGCAGACGATGCCGCACCGGAGTGGGATACCGGTGAAGTCTGCGCAGCGGCAGTTGCCGACGCAGTAGTCTCATGACCGCCCAATCCGAGTCCGGGTTTGGACGTCTGCACAGGGGTTCCAATGTTGGCGTTGTCAGAGTTACCGACCACTGGTGGCGTGGCCGAAGTGTCGCTGCTGGACGTGGTCGTCACTGGCGGCGGGTCGACTCTCTTGGCGAATCCTTTTGAAATGTACAGTTAGCATATATCAACATACAGCACAAGAGTACCGTTGAAACTCACCAATACGCTTCTGATCCGTATCAAAGACGGCGTAGACATTCTTGAGAAAGACATCGCCCAGGAGCCAGGCTCCCGTCACGACCTCGTGGCCGTAGATGTTGCTTGTGCAGGTACCATCGGTGCCGGGGACGCCTCTCCAATCCTTGGCGGAAATAACATAGCTGATGTTGGAGAAAGTGTACGTGACATCTTTGTTGCTGTCGCACGGCACCTTGTAGGTTGTGCCGGCCTCGTCCGCAGTAGATCCGGGGATGTTCTTGTGGAATGCGGCAACATCGTCCTTGGGACCGAAAACATACGAGGTACCGGTGTCAATGTAAGCAAGCTTACCTGCCGCGCCAGATTTTAGGCCATCATAGGCAATGCCGTCCAGAGGAACCGCCCAATCACCAAGTGCGTTCCCAACTGCGGTGTAGGTGATATCGCCAGTGTACTTATCAGGGTTGCATACACCGAAACTGATTTCGCTCGTGTTGGGTCCGTCTGCTGCCCTGCTCAGATACACGCAGAAGATGTTGGCGGGAAGCTGCGTGGAGTTCTTGACAACTTGCATAAAGTTTTCCGTCTCGCCGCCTGCCATTGAAAGCCCGAGGATGCCGTCAAAGGGGAAGTGGTTGAAGTCGTCCGAGGTCTCATTGGCAACACCAAACTGGAAGTTAAAATTCATACCAGCAAAGGATAAGGTATCGGTGACCTTGTCGCCCTTTACAGAGCCAGATCCGTAGGCGACGGAAAAGGTTTCGCCGGTGGCCTTGTACGTTGCAGAGTCGGGAGGGCCAAACGAGCCGTGCTTTTCACACGCTGCTGATTTGCAAGATGAACCCATGACCCAACTGGTACCGGCTCCAGTATCCATGAGCATCCACATAGGCTTCTTGTTGTTACCAAGCTTGACCTGGGCAAAGTAGGAGAAGTCGGTGCCATCTTGGGCCACACCGACCGCGTTCTTGAGCTTGGTATCGGCAGCCTTGACGATACGGTACTGGCTCTCTCTCTTGGACCTCAACGCCTTCTCACGGACGGCAGCGGATTGAAACCTCGCATATTTGCGGGTGAGGCGTTCAACTTCGCGGACAACGCGTTCGGATTCAGCATCTTTGGTCTACGAGTTGGGTTATTAGCTTTACATGACATCGGCGCTGGATACAATTACACAACACATAGTCCCCAAAGCAGTGTCTGAGCAGAAGGGAAGCATTCGAATGGAAATCATTTAGACAAGGCAACTCCACTTACCGAGAAATCATGTGTGGCTTGAGGGCCGAGCTGGGAGGCGGGGAGGTTGATAGCCTTGACGGCATCTACAACATCAGACCTGAGCTCATCTTGACCCTTCAACTGCCTCTTAGTTGGCAAGACGCAGTCACCCTTTTCGAGACACTCCGGACTAGGCCAGGGAAAGAAGGCGTGTGTGGATGTGAAGAGCAGCGAAAGGTAGACCAAGGTAGCGGAACGCATCGTATGGCTGAACAAGATGCCGGTCGACTAGGCAAAGCATCAACCGTGACCGAGAAGACGGGTGGCCAATGCAAGGCCGGTGAATAATAGAGCCGCACGAGCAAGGTCAACGCTTTCAAGTCGAATCCAGGGGGGCAACGGAAGGTCAATCGGATGCGTGAGTGATCGGGAAGCGGTTCAAGCAAAAGTGATGCGTGCTTTATCGGCGTCGGTAGACTCAAACTCGGGCAAGGCAGCGGGTTCCAGACGCCGCAATGGTGTCGGACAGATTGTGATATTAAGAATTAAGTCGAGCGCATCGAGGAACTGGTAAGAGAGCGAGTATATAACGGCCAGAAGACGTGGTGGTATAAGGGGGAATGTGTAATCTTTGAATGTGAGCTTGGCGTATGGCTCTGAGAATGCTGTACGCGGGCCGGTCGAGCCAAAAAGGACAGGACAATGAAACAGAGGGACGGGTTGTCGAGGGAGGCGCCACCAGCAATAACTGCTAGATGCAAGACGATGAGACAAGGGCGAGAGCGAAGGAGCCAAGGGCAGGGGAGAAGACGCAGGCGCGATGGGCGGGTTCTCCTGGCTACCTATATCCGCGTCATACTACAAGACAAGAAAAACGAAGCGGCGACTGGAAAGAGTAGATGGATAAATCGACAAGTCGGAGAAGAAAAAGACGAGTCAGGTCCTTTAGGAAACAGGAGGAAGGGTAGAGAGAGAGAGAAGATGGTTAGGTAAGACGGCGATGTGAGGTGAAGAGGGAGAGGTCAAGCAAGGCAAGGCAAGGCAAGGCAAGGCAAGGCAAGAGGCAAAGAGAGGGGATGATCGTGGGGGGGAGTATTCGCAGATATGGGGATTTGCGAATCGGAGAGCGAGGAGCCCTGGATGACTAGCTAGACCCCGGCGAGCTAAGGCTCTAGCGACGATGGACTGGTCCAGGGATCGAATTGGGAAGTGTGGAGGTGCGCAACTTGGGTGTGGAAAAGTGGAATGGAAGGGTAGTGGCGGACATGGTGCATGGCCATGGTGCCTCGTGTATGGTGGTGATGAGTGGCTGGCTGACATGGATATATACTACGTAGTCGGCGAGTCCAGAGCTGCAGCCAAACAGGAGAGGTACAGCTGCATAAAGAAGTCAGACATGCTCAACCTACCTTGGAGGGCAGGTCTGGCAGAGCGAGTACTTGTTCTCTGCCGTACCCTATTCGTGCTGAATGGCCGTGCTAGGTATCTACCGGCCCGCCGTTGTTGCTCGACTATTGCCGTTTCAGCGCTCCAAGAGGCCTTCTTCATCTACGTACTCGGTGCCTTCTTAACCACCTCTGCACTAGTGTACCAAGTAGTAGTCGGCGTGGGACGGGTAACAGTCGCATGCTGCTCACCTACTGACGCCTTCGCCCCCTCTAGCGTACCTTACCTACTTACCTACCTAGGTAGGTAGAGTGTCGATTTTTCGTCAGTTCTGCCAGTGTGTCGTGTCCCGCTCAGTAAACGCCCGTTGAGCACTCGCTGAGGGTGGGGGGCCACCCCCTGGACACACCAAATGGCAACCACTTGGCTCAGTGTCACTCTTGCGGTGGAGACTACAGGGCCCCGTGGTGTCATGCAGGTCGTTCTCTCCCAGGAACCTAGGAGGTACCTACGTAGTAGTGGGCGACAAAGAGGAGGAGGAACCAAGGAACGATGAGCCGCGGTATATCCGTACTCCCTCACCCAAATGTGTCTACCTAGGCAGTGCCTGCGATAAAAGGAAGGGGGAAAAGAAACAAAAGGAAGAAAAAAAAGTCTCTTCCTTGTAGCCGTACAATCTTGAGATGAACTCCTGCCCTCTCCGGCCAATTCGGCTCGTCCACTCAAGTCATCATGTCGCACTGATTGGTCATTTGTTTGGCGTGTCGTCCCCTCCGACCGTTGATTCTTTTCTCCTTTAGAACCGTTCTTTCAGGGGCCCCAAATGCCTCGACTCCGGTTCTCTTCCTCGGCGCCCTAAATTGCTACGTATACTATCCGTACACTAGACGGGGATGGGAATCATCGCCATCTCCAGACGCATGCGTTCCTCGCGCTTGTTTCTTCGACTATCTGATGCCACCTCCTGTCTCGAACTCCTCCTCGTTTTCCCGTTGCTCTTAGCTACTTGGGTGCCGGACCCCACTCCGGGCGGGACAAATCGACCTGCATCTCGGCACAACCATTGTTTGCGTCCATGTCTGATACGATGATGATAATGATGATGATGGAACATCGACATCACCACCATCTTCATCATCAAGCTGCGACCTCGTAGTGCAACGCTTCTTACCCAACTCTGCTTGGCGGCTACCGTGTGGAGATACGAAAAGGCATTTGATAGCCGTAGCCACCATATGACGCTTAGCCTTCTTTGGCGCCTGGAAAACCAGGGTTGTCCTGAAGACTCCACTTCCAAAGTTGCCTCGATGCTACTTCGGGCGACCTTCTTCAGCGTCTCTCCAGGCCGTGCCCCTTGCTAGCACCGTCGCTGTCCCTTTTGGGAACTCGTCCAAATTGGCCTCTCACTGAGGTTTCTTGTCTCACTCTCTCGTGACTCGCTGCACGTTTTCCGTGGCTGCAAAAGCCCACAGATCAGCCGCGATCCAGGAACTATAATTTTTTCTCGACAGAATCCTGACGACTGTTTGCAACCATGAATGACCTGTCCAGAAGGATCCTCGGCCGCAAACGTGCACGGGCAGGCGGACTCGAGCCCGCCATATGTTCGACTTGCTCGACCGCGCATCCACGTCAGGCCAACCATCAAACCAACTGGCGGACGCCGTTGAGGCTGGCTCGTGCTTCCTATGGAGATGGTCTGGCTTTGCTCCTATTAATTTATCCTCGCTTGTCGCTGGAGCTGGAGCTGGAGCCACCACAATGCCAGTCGCCCCAATCTTGCTTGTCTTTGCCCCCTCGCTTTCTGCTTTCGACTTGCGACCTCTGGGAGTCCCTAGCTGGTGTAGCCTGCGAAGGCCCGACACTGGAGGGCCTGTATCCGGGGTCTGATTGATGGACGACCGGCCGACTGAGCAAGACGTCAAACAGGGCACACAGGCAACTGATGCTCGATTTAGGTCTTGTGAGAATCACCGGACCAAGCAGACCCGGGTCCCCAATTTCAATCTCTTGCCTGGAGAGCCACCTATTCTGGTTGCTAATTACCCGGCCCCGTCCTTTCGCCCAAAGATTTTCCTTGTCAATTCCGCAACACCTGGCAGCTCTCTTTACCTGTACGGATTAGAACCTCGTTCTCGTTGAACCGAGAAAATGGCACTCGTTGAGCCTGTCACCCCGAGTTGGCAATGCTCTTGTCTCAACAGTCGTTATACGAGCAACGGCTCCCTGACCCGACTGTGGCGCCACATTCACTTTAGCCCGACCGACCGCGTCGCTGCAGTTTGTCACTGGGAGAGTGGACGCCAGACCAAGAGCGGACAGGCGGACAGACGACGTTGGCACGACTGTTTGCAGTCGGTCTATCCGTACTTGTCTACCCTTCTGACATGCCCTATCCGATCCCAAGAAGGAGGCGATGTCATCTATGGGATGCTACGTCTCTTAGAACGTCTGTGCAAACCACCTCCGTCGTCCCGCCCGCTCACTAGTAGGTCCCGATCGTCTCGCAGGCGCACGAGAGCGTCCGGATGTGGGTGTGATTGGCAGGGGTCGAGGTCTCTGTGAGTTTCAGCCTCTGAACACCGCCGTCTGCTCAGCTCGGGTGGCTGCCGGCTGAGCTCTCCAATAGTGTGCTCTAGTCCCAACATGCATTCCACAGAGCATCTTGTTGGCTTTTTGCAGAGTATGCAACGCTGCTGTGCATGTGCCGCATCTTCCCATCAATTTGGGACTGTCATGCAGCAATGTTGCCAGTCACACGCGTCCTTGCCAGCACGCTGATCTTGATACCCTTCACTTGTGTTCTGCTAGCACTTCCATATATGTCGGTTCTCTCGTGCAGGAACCGATTCCAAGGCTCAACCTGGTAGCATGTCACAGTGGCTTCGGGCCTCGACGTAAACTCCAAATTTGGATGGCATTGCTGCAAGTGCCGACCACGCGATCCCCGCCCGCAGCATCTATTTCCACCCACATCTATCTACTTCAATGCGCCAGAAAATCCCAAATCGCTGTGGAGACCGAACAACTCGCACCAGTGCTGTGCTGTTTTCAGCACCATGGCTTCTGCGCAATCATCGGCGTTCACAACCAAAAGTCTTTTCTGAACAGCTGCGAGCTCTTCTCGACCGGCCTGCCCCATCGCCGCTCTCAAAGCTACCGTGCGTAAAAACCACCATACTGATTCGTTGCACCATCGGAGAGACTCCGTCAGCCTTAAAGTTTCCTCGAAGACGGGCAGTGAGGTTTGTTGCGTGCCGCAACCGTCTAGTCTCTCCATCAAATGGGCAAGGAACGACCAGCCAGAGACGTCGACATGATGTCTAAAAGACCACCTCTTGACGCTTTGGATAAGTGATGACAGCTCTTCAGGCTCGGCATCAGCCAAAAATGTTCTCGTCAACCAACGTGCGTGAGTCCAAGCATAATAGTTGCGCGGATGCCGCTCTCCGGCTACCATGACGATCAACTCGATGTCCTGCTGAACCGCAACTGGAAGTCCTGCAAGACGGCGCTGTTCCATTAACCACCGCCGATGACTCCATAACGTGGGCGATTTTGTATGTCGATGCAGCCGGCTGGTTAGCAAGCTGTCGATAAACCATTTCTCTCTTGCCAGACGCACATGTGCATTGTCTCCCGCTGAGATTGCGTCAAGAAGGATGCGCTTTCTGGTGTTGCTGGCTGTTAGGTGCTCCGGATCCATAAGTAGCATGACGCTTGTGGCAGTGAGCAGCAACTCGATACCGACAACCTCTCCGGCCAATTTCTTCTGAAAAATCTGCCTCGCAAAGAGGAAGGCCTGTACTATGCGGAGTTTGGGCACCGCAACGGCGTTTTCATCCCGCAGCAGGTGTTCGGCCGGCCCCAGAGGATGGCTTGGACCCAAGATCTCGATCTCGAGAAGCCGATCATCCTCCTGCTGTACAAAGAGACCGGAGATGTCGTCAAATATTTTCTGGTGGTCGCCTTTCTTCAGGGCAGCGATGACATGTTTATCCAGAGCTCTTGACATTGTTGTATCGTTGGGAACCGTGAGGTAGTGTGGTCTTGACTCAGAGCATGTCTGTAAAGCTCACGGCGGCGCGTGTACACACAACTGTATGTGAATAGTCGTATACCGGCAATCGAAAGTGACAGGTGATCCACGGAAATGGGCCAAGTCCAGTTAGTGATCCTAACCTTGGAAGACGTTGGTGAGTTGTACTCCGATGGTATGTAGAGGCGGGAGCTTGAGATGATTGGTTCCCAGTGTGTGTGGTGTAGCGGACTGTGGCTTGCTTACCTGCCGCGCTGCGTGGCTCAGGTCCCCGCTAAAGATGCAACTCGCGGGGCAATGACATAGGGACCACGTTTTCGCCGCGAAAGGGCTCAGTCAGATCCCGTCACGCACCGTTTGCACGACAAACCTCAGTTCAGCTTCGCCCTGCACCCACCCCAAATCAGTGCAGCGGCATGCGCTCATAGTCACCATAACCGCTCACGAGTTTCAAAAGGGTATCCGCCATGCCCTCTCTACTCGTCATCATCTTTGTGCTGGAGGTGTTCTCCCACCTGGTTAACACCATCGGAGCTGCTACCATCAACAATCTGGTCCGTTTGCTCTCTGACACAACACCCAACCAACTGGCCTCCTGAAGGATTGTTCATGACTAACTTCCGAGTAGCTTTGGGCATTGCTGAACTACCTTCCCATATCGACCTCGAAGGCCGCAAGGCAGCACCGTCAATTGCAAGCCGAGTTTCTGAAGACTCGAAAGGAGCTGAACGCAACCAGCAGCCAGGATGAGTTCGCCAAATGGGCAAAGCTTCGCCGCACGCACGACAAGCAGCTGGAGCACCTGGAGAAGAGCAGTAGGTTGACGGAGACTGTCTTTCGTTCACACTATGGGAGAAACCATGCTGACGTTTCCCTTCCACAGAGCAAAGTCAAGAAGCAGCGAGATCGAAATTCGATAACTACCTGACCGGTTTCCGATGGCTCCTCACCAAGGCGCCGCAATACGGCCTGCCCTTTTGGTATTCAAAGGAGCCTATGTTTTGGCTGCCCTACGGGTGGTTCCCCTACTACGCCGAGTGGATTTTGTCATTCCCCAAAGCACCGATTGGCAGCGTCAGCATCGCTTCGTGGCAGCTGGCGTGCTCGGGAATGGTCACACTGGTCACCGAAATGATCATCTCGGTCATCGGACTCGCCTTCGCGGCGAAGCAGGGCAAGGCGCAGCCGGTAAAGACCCCCGCGGTGTCGGGCAAAGCTAAGCCCGCGGCCGGTTCGGCGGAGGAGAAGAAGGAGCTCTAAGTAGCTTAACAATGCGTAGCACTAGGGCGAGTAAGCAAGTAGATACCAAATCTAGAACATGCCTGCATTATTGGCGCCCATGGTTTCCAATGCATTTTTCTTCATATCCCGTTCGAAGAAGACTTTGCTAGAAAGACATAACATGACATGACGACCCTATAGCAAAATTGTATAACACATGTCATGGGATGCAGAAGTGCAAGGTGTCTGCCATAGACATGAGTTGCAGCTCATACTGGCCAGAGTGGTACGCATTCACTTTTGCATAGATAAAAAAGATCAATAAGGAGGTGGAATGTATCTCTTTGTAAATTGACGCAAAGTTCTTAATTGCAAACGCTAAGACTTTGTAACACGACGGAGAATGACCCTTGGCAGGGTACTTTGGATTTGCTCTAGGCGTCATATTGACTTTGATTGACCATTGGTATCCTTGCGGACCGCCAACAAAGCTTCGAAAGCGCCATAATCACATACATCTGTAGGCAGCTGAATGAACGTTAGTTGGAGATGCAAGCTGATTGGAGCTGAAGACTGCTTCAGAAGCTCGAGCCCATAATGGCTGGGCTGCCGTCAGGGATTTGGAAAGAGAAGGCAGATATAGCTGTCATTGCAGCAAGCTACACGATGGAGAAAACAGAAACGTCAGTTTGAAGGCATACAGATCGCTGCAAATTAGCGACTGCCTCTTGTCTCTTGTCTTGTCTCGTGCGCCTGTTGGATGTTGTAGAGGAAAGAAGTGAGAAGATTTTGCCTGTGGATAATTCGCAGAAATATTTAGGAAAGTGCACCGCCACGACCCACCTACAGTTCGCGCCACACTAGGCGGAGGGGCGAGTCAGACTTTGGATGGAACAACTCTTTCGCCGAAAGTCCGGTCCAGCCCCATTGTTCATTCGGAGGCAACGACATCAACTTGGCAGCTCCATGTTTAGTCCTGGCATCGAATAAGCTTGATCATTACCCCCTCGAACGGTTCGGAGCTCCCGTCATACATCAAGATGGCTCCGGCACAGGATACCATGTTTCGCTCTGCGAACATGAGTATGGTGCAGCTGTACATTTCCAATGAAATCGGTCGCGAGGTTGTTACAGCCCTTGGAGAGCTTGGTCTCCTCCAATTCCGAGACGTACGTTACCAGCCCTCCGTTCGCAGTATCGACGACAGTCGGTTCATCGAAACTGACATCGTGCTCCGCCTCTAGCTCAACGGCGAAGTCAGTGCTTTCCAGCGCACTTTCACTCAGGAGATCCGAAGACTTGACAATGTCGAACGCCAGTTGCGTACGTCATCACTTGCGACCGCGCGCCCTTTCACGATACAGCAAGAAAAAAAAAACTAACAGCGCGTCAGGCTACTTTTACACTCAGATGGAGAAGGCAGGCATTCCCCTCAGAAAGTTCGATGTCGACGCTGAGCGACTTGCCAACCCGTCGACCTCCGAGATTGACGAGCTCGCCGAGCGAAGCCAGAGTCTCGAGCAACGCGTCTTCCAGCTTAACGACAGCTACGAGACGTTGAAGAAGCGCGAGGTCGAACTCACTGAGTGGCGCTGGGTTCTCCGCGAAGCCGGTGGTTTCTTTGACAGGGCTCACGGCAATGTCGAGGAGATCCGCGCGTCTAGCGATAACGATGACGCTCCCCTCCTCCAGGATGTTGAGCAACACAACTCCGCCCCCGAGGTTGAGCGGTCTTTCTCTGGAATGAACATTGGTTTTGTCGCTGGTGTTATCAACAGAGACCGTGTTGCCTCGTTTGAGCGCATTCTCTGGAGAACTCTGCGTGGAAACCTGTACATGAACCAGTCCGAGATTCCCGAGCCGCTCATCGACCCTACCAACAACGAGGAGATCCACAAGAATGTCTTTGTCATCTTCGCTCATGGCAAAGAGATTCTGACCAAGATCCGCAAGATTTCCGAATCCATGGGTGCCGAGGTGTACAACGTCGACGAGAACAGCGACCTTCGTCGCGACCAGATCCACGAGGTCAACGCTCGCCTCAACGACGTCCAGAACGTCCTTCGCAACACCCAGCAGACCCTGAACGCTGAGCTTATTCAGATATCTCAGGCTCTATCTGCATGGATGGTTCTTATTACGAAGGAGAAGGCGGTTTACAACACCCTTAACCTCTTTTCCTACGACCGTGCTCGCCGCACACTCATTGCGGAGGGTTGGTGTCCAACCAACGACCTACCGTTAATTCGGTCCACATTGCAGGATGTGACAAACCGAGCTGGACTTTCGGTGCCTTCCATCATCAATGAGATACGCACCAACAAGACCCCGCCGACGTATATCAAGACCAACAAGTTCACCGAGGCTTTCCAGACCATTGTTAACGCCTACGGTACTCCCACTTATCAGGAGGTCAACCCTGCCCTCCCGGTCATTGTCACCTTCCCTTTCCTCTTCGCCGTAATGTTCGGTGACTTTGGACACGCCGTAATTATGGTGTCCGCGGCGTTGGCTATGATCTACTGGGAAAAGCCTCTCAAAAAGGTCACTTTCGAGTTGTTCGCTATGCTCTACTATGGAAGATACATTGCCCTAGTTATGGGTCTCTTCTCGCTCTTCACCGGTCTTATCTACAACGATGTCTTCTCCAAGTCGTTGACTCTGTTCGACAGTGCCTGGAAGTGGGATGTTCCCGATGATTACAAGACCGGACAGACCCTCACTGCTAAACTCAATGATCACGGCTACCGATATCCCTTCGGTCTGGATTGGAGATGGCATGACACGGACAACGATCTCCTCTTCAGCAACAGTTACAAGATGAAGATGAGTATCGTTCTGGGTTGGGCCCATATGACCTACTCTCTAATTTTCGCCTACGTCAACGCCAAGCACTTCAAGAGACCCATCGATATCTGGGGTAACTTTGTTCCTGGAATGATCTTTTTCCAGTCCATTTTCGGCTACTTGGTTATCTGCATCATCTACAAGTGGTCTGTCAACTGGAACGACCCGCAAAACCCGCGCAACCCGCCTGGATTGCTGAATATGTTGATTTACATGTTTCTGCAGCCCGGTACTCTTGAGGAAGGAGCGCAACTGTATCCTGGACAGGCCGGTGTCCAGGTCTTCCTTTTGCTTCTTGCTGTTATCCAAGTTCCCGTCTTGTTGTTCCTGAAGCCGTTCTACCTCCGCTGGGAGCACAACCATGCTCGCGCCAAGGGTTATAGGGGCATTGGCGAGAGCTCTCGCGTTAGTGCACTCGATGGTGACGACGAGGACGAACAGGGACTGAACGGCCGCCCCAGCTTCGAGTCTGATGGCGAGGGCGTCGCTATGATCACGCAAGACCTACACAGTGATGAGGAGCATGAGGAGTTCGAGTTCAGCGAAGTCATGATTCATCAAATCATCCACACCATTGGTAAGAACCTCGGTCCCTTGCACTGGAGGTCACATGCTCACACTACACATAGAATTCTGCTTGAACTGCGTTTCCCACACGGCTTCGTATCTGCGTCTTTGGGCCTTGTCGCTCGCTCATCAGCAGCTCAGTGCTGTGCTTTGGTCCATGACTCTCGGCCCTGCGCTCAAGTTCGAAGGCATCGTTGGCGCTATTGCGATTGTTGTCGTCTTCTACATGTGGTTCTTCCTTAGTAAGTTGCTGATGCCATCCTGTCACTTCTCGTTTTTGCTAACGGCCTACCCAGCCATTGCCATTTTGGTCATGATGGAGGGTACCAGTGCCATGTTGCACTCTCTCAGATTGGCTTGGGTCGAATCCTTCTCCAAGTTTGCTGAGTTTGCCGGTTGGGCATTCACACCCTTTTCCTTCAGCACTACGTTGGAAGAGTCCGATGAGCTGAAGGAGTATCTGGGTTGATAACTCATTGCCTTCTCGGGCCTCGACGTTGCGATGTATTGCATCTTGTTTTTTCATTGTAACTTTAGTCCCTCTGTAACATAGCTCGATGCAAAAGAACATTCGGCTTTTATTCTCTCGCATGCAACCGTAGGTCTTTGTGATTGTGACTGCGACTGCATGACTGCAACTACTCTACACACCACATCAACGCCGTAACAGAAGAACGCCACACCCGTCCATTTTGAGATCATCAAATCTATCCCCAGAGTGGAGCCGTAACCTCAGCAGCATGCTCGCACACACGTCTGACGCGGTCAGCGAATGCCTTGTGGCTGCACTCGACCTCCAAATCCTCCAACCAGACGACGGCCTCCATCTTGTCGACCTTGATGCGGATTCCGGGCACGGGGATGCCGATCTTGTGAAGGCGCTCAATTTCGGCCCGGCGGCGCGCCGCCAGCTTATCCTCCTGCTGGGCGTCGTCACCCGAGACGTCCATCGAAGTGTCCTCGCCATCTTCCTTGATCGCCTTGACGGCCGTAGCGTCTTCGTCGGCGTCTCCCTCGCCCTGCGACGGGAGGCGCGGCTCGGCAACGGGGTTGACGTTGTCGGCGCCGAACTGGGCCTCGAGGAACATGAGGAAGCGCTCGAGGCGCTCCGGGGCCGAGACGTTTGCGTGGGGGTTCTTGGGGAGCGGGGAAGGGGCGTGGTCGTGCGTGTGAGAACTTGCGGAGCCTGTAAAACTATTAGACTTTTCTGCGTTGAGGAAAGAATTGAAGACTGGGGAATAGGAAAGCCAAGAAGGGAGGGTTAAAGAAAAAGACGTACGTTTGACGGCGGCGGGACTGCTTTCGATAGAGAAGAGGCATGCCATGACGGCGTCGGCGATGCCGTCGTTGAGCATGTTCCCCTCCCACTCCAGCTCCACCTCGCCGTCGCTGCGATACCGCACGGCGACACAGCCCATGACCAGGTATGCCGCAACGGGATGGGCGACCTCCTCGTCAGCCTCTTCTTGCTTCTGACTATCCTCCTGCATCTCGTGGTCCTCGTTGTCCTCGGTCTTGGTCCCGTTCCCGTTGGCGACCGTACCGTCTTTAGCGGCCTTGGGGACCTTGCGCATCTCGGGGAGCTCTTCGACGCTGCCGAACACGCCCTCAAGGCCCCAGCGGACGAGGTCGATGCCGGCGGCCGTAAGACGGAGGCGTTGCTTGCAGGTGATCGTTGTGGTGTTGAGGCCGGCGTACTCACGCAGGTCCTCCGGGGCCATGAGGGAGAGCTTGAAATCGTTCTGGACGAGAACGCCTGTAACAAGCTGCTGCTGCTGCTGCGTGGGCGAAGACAGGGAGGTCGGGGGAGGGATAGTAGCGAGCTTACCGACGACCTTGGCCATCTTGTCCTGCTTGAAGGGGATGCGGAGCTCCTCGCAGTTCTTGGGGCTGAACACCTTGACCTTTTGGGTCTTGCCGGCATTCAGGGACAGAAGCTTGGACTTGAGACGCATCATGTTATGCTGTTCGCCGTGGACGAGAATCTGAAGGGCGTCAGTCGATTCGCTACGTGCAGTTGGGGAACCAAGGAAAACGACTGCTTACCACAACGGGTGCCGCGACCTCCTCAATAAACTCGCGGTTCTCCGTGCCGTCGACGTGTGCGGCAAACGAGTACTCGGCGACGCTGCACCGGCGTGGGATGAAGAGCTTCTCACTTTCGCCGCCGGGCCCGCGCCGGGCTCCAGCTGTCGTGCGGCTCATGACGGCCTGGATCTGGTCGGGTTCCTGCATAATCTGCTTCGCCATGGTGCCCTCGACACTGTAACCGGTGATAATAACGCCGTTCTTGTCATTCGGGGCCCAGCGCTCGAGAAGCTCACGGCTGACGCCGTTCTGTAGCATACCAGGGCTGGCCAGCATGACGCAGCCGCCAACGTCGTCGAAGCGGTCGAGGTTCTTGAGGGAGCGGATGTACTTGAAGTCCCAAGGACCCCCCTTTCCGGAACCGTCGCCTGAGGCCTCGGCCTCTGCCATGCGCTCGCGGAAGAGGCGCTTGATATTGTCGTTCATGGCGCCGACGTAAGTCTGGTAGACGACCATACACTTGCGGGCGAGGTTACTGGCGTAGTAGATGGGGAACTTTTGGAACTCGGCGTGCTTGCCCCAGTACTCGTCCAGAATCAGAAGCAGCTCCTGGGCTCGTCCGAGAGCGAAGACAGGCATCAAGACCCTGCCGCCGCGGTTGAGGATACTGGTGATGGACTTCATCAGAGCCTGTTCTCGTTCGAGTCGGGGCACGTGTGAGGCAATGCCGTAGGTCGACTCAGTGATGAGGACGTCAATCTTGACGCCCTTGGGCACTTCGGCGGAGACCAGATGCCTATCCTGTTCGCGGGAGTAGTCTCCGGTGAAGAAGATTTTGAGACCGGCGATTTCAATGAGAAACATGGCAGCCCCGAGAACATGGCCGGCAGGATAGGGGGTAATGCGGATAGAGGAGATGGTGTGTGTCGTATGATAGTCGATAGCCTCAATTTGGGGGAAGGTGTTCAGATGGTCTGCCTCCGTATATACTGGTTGTGAGGTCGGGTTGGACGAGGTGTTTCCAACACGAACACTGTCCTGGATGAGCCATTTGTAGATAGCCTTTGTGGGATGGGTCATGAAGACTCGTCCTCTAAAGTTCGTCTTGGACAATACATATGGTAATGAAGCAGCGTGGTCGACGTGAAAACTATCGTCCCATTAGCAACCTGGATCAGCGCAAAGTATCTACAGCGACGCCCTGGAACGACGCCGAGAGCTATCACAATGACGAGGACGACAAGGCAAGGCAGGGTGAGGAAAAGAAGTTTTGTATTGTTTCTGTGTACAGGAATGAAATAGTATAAGAGGCGTAGCAAAAGGCTCCATCAGGGTACCAGAGTCACCAAAGGGCGCCGTCCCGAGCCAAGGGCATGATCCCGTATATTGTTTTTCAAGTCGTTCACTGCCTTGCCCTGTGATCCAACAGCATATGGGGGAAAAGGGGGCTTACTGGCTGATTAGGAGCACGTCGACGGTACTGAGATCGAAATCGTCGAAGAAGGGAAGCGCCGCGAGGCCGTCGTAAGCTGGGTGCTGGCCGGCATCGAGCTACGAGAACATCAGTATCTGCTCGTCTGGCGGGAAGGGGGTTTCGTACCATAACCGTCTTTCCTTTGTATTGGATGATATGACACGACCTGCCGACTTCGTTTCCACCCCCGAGGCAGAGAAACATCAGCTCGTCTGCAGGATCTACTGGTTCGTCAGAGACTGTAGCCGCCATGGCCGAGGCTTTTCTCTTCGCCGCCATGATTGTAAGTGCGATTGTCGCAGACAGCGAGGAAGAAAACTACGGTGTGCAATTGTCGCACCGAATGGTGACCGTCGTTGACCCTATCAGCTCATCTGCAACAGCTCAGCCCTGTGCGCGATGTTTCGTCAACGGGAACGGCCCTCCCTCAACGAAGAGCAGAGGAGTAGGGATGTGGAGCGACACAAAGGCGAGGATGCTGGAGTGACGCGCAGGTGCTAAAGGGGTCGCGTAAAAGTTGACCGCAGCTCTTGTTCAACTGGAGCTTCAGCCTAGACGCTCAGGCCATTCTGCGCGGGATTGGAGAAGAGGCTGGTCTGTCACGTGACTTTAAATTTACGCGGTTCTCAGTTCCGCCTGGAAACAGCGCCTCCTTCCAAATACTCACCATCCCGTCACGCTTGATATCACCCAACGATCAACAGTTCACAACATCGCGATCGCGAAAACATCGAGCTCAAGCTGTAGCAAATAATCAACAGATACGATTCGACCTCGAGAATTCATTGTCTGGGCGATACGACACACAGCAGATGGGCAGAGTCGCGTAAGGATTGCCCAGGCTGTTTGGCCTGCTGAGCTTCATCGGAGCGGCTTCTGATTAACCTCTTGTTTCGACCTACTGGAATCTATTCCTCGACGTATTGTAATAACGCAGAAAATATGGCGCAGTCGCAGCCTCAGATGCCGCAGAGGGCGTTCTCACCTCCTCAACCCTCCCCCTCTCCCGCCGCTACGCAAGCCGGTTTTGCGCTTCCTCCTAATAAACGACCGCGTCTTTCACCTGGCGCAACCCCACAACCCGAATCTCCTTACTCTACTTCACCTTACGCGGCAAGCCCGGGCGCTCCGGTGACACCTTCCACGGCTGCGACGTCCGCCGGTTCTCCCATCTACCCCAACGCGGCGCAACAGCAACAACAGCAGCAGCAGCAACCTGTGACACCAGGCTATGCGACACCATACGCGAACGGCACCACCACCTCAGCTCTTGCTTTGCCGGACACCCGACCGACCCCTCCTCCGCAAGTTTCTACCCCTCAACCGCCGGCGCCACCTACCCTCCCTCAATACACCACGGCGACTTTGGCACTCGGCACCAACACACCAGGCACGCCAGTCATGCAGCAACCGTCGACCCCCGGAGCTATGGGTCCACCCTCCAGACCCCCCGACCGACCGCAAAAGGAGTACGAATACGACGTGACCGACTCATTGGCCGGTACTGGCATCGACCTGCGCGCCGAAGAGCAGTTTCTCTCTGAACTCTACGTCCCTGAGTCGAGAACCGGCTATCCTCCTTACCCCCCAGGCAATAAGGGTAGCTTTTATGGTGCAGGTCCAGCAAACCAGCCTGCTCAGCAGGCTGGCACTGATTCTCAGAATCAACTGGTGGCACAAGCGGCGGAGAAAGCTTGGCAGGAGTCCGCGAAGCGTCTGGCTCAGACTAGGACTATGGAGCTTAACAACGCGTTTCTGCAAGTACCCGTCGTCTTCCGAAAGGCGGAGAAGTTTGCCAAGGACCAGGGTCTATCGCTTAACCTAGAGGTTAAGAACAGCAACCAGCCGATGGGTCGGATGCGCCTGCCAGAGGAGTTTCCGGCGCCTAATGTGACCGTTAGCACTAAGAGCGGGCCCGACTCTACCGTGGTGACGACTTCGGGGACATGGATTCCTCAGGAGGCTTTCTTGGTGGACCAGTTGGCTCTGCTTTCCCTCGCCACCAAGCAGCGACTTAGGACCCTCATGGAGGACTCGAATCGGATTGCTCGGATTCGACAAGCATCGTCCCATGGCGAGGTCCCCGAGGAGTGGCAGACGGCAGCGGCTCCGCTGAAGAGCATCCCGGAAACGCAGGGAGAGGACGTGACACAGCAAACAGCAACTGAAGACGGCGCTAGCCCCCGCACAAGCGCTCAGAAGCGTCAGTACATATGGTACTCATATGCTTTCAGTATGTTGACTCTTATACAGGCCCTCTTGAAAACGCTTCCTCCAGCCAGCCCAGCAAGGTGCAGAAGGTCGCAGCCACGAATACAATGAGCCACACTGTTCGAGAAGTGGGCAAGGCTGAACGAGAATGGGAAGAGAGACGGTTGCGGAAGCGCAATGCCCGCAAAGATGGAACTACCGAGGCCGCGTCAACGCCATCCCGCGCCGGCTCGGTTGCGCCTGGTACCCCCGGTGGTTCAGCGCCAGATTCGGAAAAGTCCATCTCGAAGAAGGAGCAGAAGAAACTCGATGCTGTTAAAAAGGCAGAGGCTAGCAGCCACGCCAATCAGAACATCACGAGTAGCATGTTCGTTGGCATGCCCAAGACGGGATCACTATTCGGAAAGAAGAAGGGCGGCAAGTCGTACTCGTGGATGACGGGCGGCGCCAGTGGTGCTAGCACACCGAGAATGGGCACGCCCGGAAAGCCGGGTGGCGCAGCCGCTCCGGGGCCCCCGGCGCCGGTGAACCACGCCCTGACAGTCGAGGGGAGGGCACGGCTCGGCAGTTGGCGCGAAGACAAGGAAAAGGGCAAGAACATCCAATTGCGAGACTGGGTGGCGGCCCTAGAGGGTGACGAGATTGAGTTGCGAGCTATGCAGGCGGCATACGACAAGCTGGACACATCGGACCCCAAGTAAGGACTGGATAACGTTCGACGCGGTCAGCAATCTGCGCTTGGCAAGCCTTCTCGAGACATATCGGATTCATAGGAGTAGCTCAAACTCCGTGTTGTATTTTTATCATTTTAGCATGGCGTTACGCAGAAAGCATGGTCAAGACGGACGGTCGGCTGCATAGTAGCTCTTTACGGAAGGGGGACAAAAACGATGCCAACCAACTGGGGCCACGATGACGCAGAGACACCAGGCCTTCGGATCATGGGGAGAGGATGGCCTCTTTCTTACCTGTAATGCGCCTCAGAGGCAGACAGCGAGAGCTTCAGTTAGTGTCTGATCTCACAAAAAACAAGAAATTAGTAAATACCTTCAAATACTCCAGCTGTGCCTGCTAACTACCTATACATACCACCAGCCCGGGAGTTCGGCGTTCAGCGATGGCTGGGATGTGAGTAAGCAGCCACCGAGTATCTCATCCAAATTCTCGATTTGACCGCTCATCCTCAGCCGGCAATCTCGACTGCAGATCTGCATCCGACTCGCAGTCACTGGTCTAGAGGATTTGTCAAAAAATTTGTCATGGCATAGCACACCTTTGTGGAGGACCATGATGTCGTGACGTCCGGATGATCAATGGTCATCGTCGTTCGAGTCTTTTCGAGATCGCGGGTCAGCCTCCTTCCTGCCCGTCTTTTCCGCTTTGAGCAGTTGCAGAGCCAAAAAGTTCATGTGGTTCGGGGCTGACATGTCAGTGTGTATCACATTTGTATTTGAATAAGAAGCGTGCTACATTATCAATGGCTGGTTGCTGTGGAGGAGAATGGCCACCGTGACTTTGGTTTTCGTTTTGGTTTAACGTAGGAGATCGGAGTATTACATTGGCCCGAGCGACCATTCGGTTGTCAAACGCCGTCTTCGGCTGACTAGTACTCATGTGTAGAAAATCTTATCTCATGGCGGAGTTCCTCCGGAGAACGTGAGAGGGGATGACTGAGCCTTCTGCAGCAGCGCCGCCCCTCGGACTCATTCCAGAATTGGTAAGCTATGTGGGGACACAAAATGCAAGCTTCGTGGGGATCACAATGTCTTAGCATCGACGGCGCTTGGTTGGGTTGCTCCCGCTTAGACAGGGCGAGGCTAGCGAGTCTCCCTCATAGCTAATCATGTTCTACCTTGCCATTCGGCGCAGCTTCTGCTCTGCTGGAATCTGCGGCAATCTCAATGGAGCCGGTATCTGGTTTATCAACTGATGCTCGTCGGAACGGTTCCCTCCTCCCTCCTCCCTTGGACAATGCTTGAGGACCGGAGCCAAGACCGACTCGAGTACGGCCTGCGACCATGCCCCGAGGAATGAGATCATTTACGGAGCGAGCTATGCAGTAATTTCGGGTTCTCTCTCTCTCTGAGAATGGCGCTGAGTGAGTTGTCGCTTATTCTACGCTATTGTCCCTGTCTTGCAAGATAGACTTAGGGGCTGCAGAATGCTGAGGTCTCTGGGCTCGCTTCGGCACGCTTGGCTTGGCTACGCCGGTTCTTACTTTCTGAGTGCGTTTATGGATACCGTAGGTTCTTAGTATTGGTACGTTACAAATACTATCATGTCTAGAGTAGGGCTAGTGATTAGGCAGGGTGGGTTAGGGTTCGCGTAGGGTACTAGTATGAGTTTGCGTCAGGAGTATGTTATATTATCGGTGAGGAGACATGGTATCAAAAACGGACTCCTTGTTGCCCTAGTCGCCGCCTTTCTAATAGGCCACTAGTAAGCCCGTTGAGGATTCCAATTACATGCTGACATCGCGCGTGCATAAGCGGGCGGCGAGGGTGGAGGATCTGGTCGGCCTTCCGTATGGGCGGGTAGTGGTTTCTTTCCGGGCCATGCCGTCACCCTAACACAATACATTGATATGTGTGTCCTCGGGAAAGGATTGGCATATAAATATCTAGAGCATTATCCCTGAACTTTTGCTAGATGTTTGAAGTTGCCCCAACCACTACGACACAGTCAACCTTGCGTGTTCATACGCCTATTTCTGCTGTACATACAACCAAAAGGACGAATAGCATCATGGTGAACTTGATCTCACTCACGCTGCCGTTGGCCTTCGCAACCCTCGCAGCGACACGAGTGTGCCAAGACCTCACTGTCGAGGTATCCATCACAGCGAGGAACGGCGTCTTCAATATCTCGACCCCTGAGAACAACATCGACGTCACAAACTTCCTAGTCGGATCTGCAGAACAAGGAAGGAATGTATCAGCAGAGCACCTAGTTGGCGTAAGAGAAATACTAAATTTAGAATTCCAAGAAGCAGAAACAAAAATGAAGCCCTGGAGCTAACTTGCACATCTCTAGTACGCAAATGTCGGAGGTACTTACCAGCTTGCGTCAACGTACTGCAGCCCGAACTCTGGCCCCGGCCGCGTGCTCCAGATCCTAACCCACGGCATCGGCTTTGACCGCAGCTACTGGGACTTCCCCGCCAACGGCTACAACTACAGCTACGTCGGCTCAGCTGTGGACGACTACGGCTACTCGACCTTCTCCTGGGACCGTCTCGGCATCGCCGAGTCCTCGCACGGCGAGCCTATCAACGAGATCCAGGGCTTCCTCGAGCTAGCTGCCCTCAAGGCGCTAACGGACAAGCTGCGCGCTGGCACTCTGCCGGGGCTGAGCTGCACGTTCGATAAGATCGTCCACGTTGGGCACTCGTTCGGGTCTATTCACTCGTACGCGCTCACGGCAATGTACCCAGACATCTCGGACGGTGTTGTCCTCACGGGCTTTGCGGCAAACACAACCTTCTTCAACAACTTCCTGCTGGGCGGCGCCTTCATCCAGGCCGGCGGCGTCCCCTCGCTGAGCGACTACGCCCCTGGGTACCTGGCGTCCGCGTACGAGGGTGCTACACACGTTAACTTCTTTGCTCCTGGCAACTTTGACCCCGAGATCCTGACGGCGGCGTACAAGAGCGGTCAGCCGGTGACGTTCGGCGAGCTGCTGACCATCGGGGGAGAAGCCGGGTCGCCCAGCACGTTCGCGAAGCCCGTTCTTGTCATTACCGGTGGTAGGTTAAGCACAACAGTCGTGTGAATTTGCGCGCTGACTACGGTTTTCCTCTGCAGAGAAGGACCTTCCCTTTTGCGGAGGCAACTGCCTTGCAACTGGCAACCCCCAGCTGCCATCGATCCCGGCGGCTGTTGCTGCGGTCCTGAAGAATGCGACTCCGTTTGAGGCTTACGTCGTACCTGGCGTTGGCCACGGCCTGGCTCTCGTGAGATAACCTTTCTGATTTATTGTTCCCGCGCTTACCTTTTCATCTCTTTCCAGAGCTACTCTCATGTCGAGGTGACCAGCAAGATCCAGGATTTCCTCGCCCAGAACGGCCTGGGCAACTAGTCTCGACCCCTGAACATATTGTCTCGTGTATAATATCTCACCAAAGCCCGTTCAGTAGCAGTTAATTTCGGGAGATAGAGAAAGCGGGATTACGTACATAACCCAGAGCTGTCCCGAGAATGGAGCTCGCTCTATAGTAATCAACGATGCGCATGTAATGTTTCCGTCTAGCCTCGTAGGGTTGATTACACATGCGATGAATATGGTGTTGAACGCAACAGCGTTGAAATCATGCTTATTATCTCCAGATGCGTCACTGGCCGTTGGAAGAATGACGTTGGCCTAGGTAGCCCGCATTTGGCTCGACGAATCGACGAGGCTACTAGTCAACCGGCTTGCCCGAATCTGACGTGAGACAGCACATGAGCGTGAACTCATTCGACCTCTCATTAAACGCAGTCACACACTACCACTTGGGTTCCAGAGTGTTTTCACAGCCATCATAAACCTTCTTCCAAAGGCTCTCTCTCTCTCTCTCTCTCTCTCTCTCTCTCTCTCTCTCTCTGCGGGTGTGTGTGTGTGTGTGTATGTTTCGGATGCGAGACGTCTACTAGCAAGTATACAACTCTGGTCTCAAAGGCAACCCAAGACGCCACGGAGCAGGATTTTGAAACCCGGACCGACGAAGCTCAGGATCTACGCAAGATGCTCGCCAGCAAACTCCAAGAGCCTCGCGGGCCATTGTCGCCCGCGATACCCGTCGTGGTCTGCGGAAAGATGGAGCAGGTCGGTGGCAAAGTCATCGCCGGTCTGATGCCGGAATACGACGGTAAGCCAGGAACAGACGGGCGCCCTTCCTAACCTTCCGACGATCCCTCCCCCCTTCTCTCTCCATATTGTTCGCGACATCTCCAATGATTACATATACGCAGCACAATCTGGTGACTGGATTGACACTAACACCTCTCCAAAAGTCATCCACTTCGTCACGTCGCCTGCTTCGGGCGCCGTGATCCTCCCCGCCCTCCTCGCCTCCCGACCCTTACCCTCCCATCCGGACACCAGCACGATCGGAAGCGGCAACTACGCCGCCGCCCCTCGCGCCGTGATTCTCGGCGGCGCCTTCGACGACGCCGCGACGGCAGTTCTTCAGGAGGCGGTCGCCGACGCGCGGGCGCGGGCGTCGGCGGACGTGCGGACGGTCCCCTGGCTGAGGCAGGACTCGAGCAAGCCGGCGCCGCCGCGGGGAGGGCCTGGGTACGGCGAGGCCATAGTCGCGAGGGTGAGGAAGGCACTGGCGAGGCTGGAGGGGGAGGGGAAGCTCGATGGGAACTATGGAGGGGACGAGTGGTACTGAAGCGCGCGGTCGGTCGTGCGCCCTTCTGGCCGTTTAGTACTGGGCGTACAGAGTTCACTTGAACTCGACGGTATGAACAGGCTTCCAAGAGATGACCAGGCATAGAATTCAAGGTCTTGTCGAGATCTAGCTTCGTTCGTCTCATCTTGCTGAGCGTAATGACCGGGGGGATGGACGCCGATGGGGGTTGGGACAGCTCTTTACCCCGCTGCAACCCACCGTGAGATAAGTGATAAGATGGAGGGGTCACCGCCCGAGAATCAACGTCGATGGGCGCTTCCACCATCCAACCAACTCAGACAAGTCCACGTTACATGGAAGATTGTCACCGCTCATAGCTGCATACACCACACGCACCTAACCCATAAACAGCCCGAGTCGTGAACGCCACGTGGACGGCCTAGACACCATTCAAAAGGTTGACAACTCAGGCATCCCTCCACTTTCCCAGATCTTCCCGTCCCAAGGAGCATCCCGGACTCCCGTCTCATCTCGTATCATGGCGATCGCGGTAACGGCCATCCCAAAAGCCTTCAGCCACGTGGTCGCCGCGGTTCACTGACATTCGTACCATGATAGGCTGTTGGTCAGATCTGCTCGACGGCATCGCTGTCGCACAACCTCGAGCAATGCGTGAGGCTGGTCGCCAAGGCGGCCTCAGGTGGCGCAAAGGTACGGTTGCTCCCCCTTGCATCTTGGTCCAACAAGAATGCCTATGGCTTGCTGCACGACACGAAACCCCTCCCAGGGACAGTGAGACAACTGGAGCCTAGGAACACCCGCGGCTGACACGCCACCTTAGGTCCTCTTCCTCCCTGAAGCCTCGGACTACATCGCCTCGAACCCCCAAGAGTCCCTCTCCCTCGGCCAGCCGCAGTCCAAGTCCCCGTTCGTGCTAGGTCTCCGGGAGGCGGCAAAGACCCACTCCCTCGCCGTCAGCGTCGGGATCCACGTGCCCATCCCCGAGGCCGCCCCGGAGGCCTCGACGTCAGTCTCGAAGCTCCTCAACCGCAGCCTCTGGATCAACGCCGACGGCACCGTCAATGAGGCCGCGACCTACGACAAGCTTCACCTCTTCGACTTCGGCGCCCTCCGCGAGAGTGCAACTGTCCAGGCGGGCACCTCGCTGACACGTCCGTTCCCCACCCCCGTCGGCCGCGTCGGCAGTCTCATCTGCTTCGACCTTCGATTCCCCGAGCCGGCCCTCGCGCTGACGCACCCGGGCCCGAGGAGCCCCTTCGTCGACCCCGCTGTCGGGCCCGCCCAGGTCCTGCTGTACCCCTCCGCCTTCACCATTCGGACGGGCCAGGCGCACTGGGAGACGCTCCTACGGGCCCGCGCCATCGAGACGCAGAGTTGGGTCATCGCCGCGGCGCAAGTGGGCGCGCACAACCCAAAGCGGAGCAGTTACGGGCACAGCATGGTCGTCGACCCCTGGGGCCGGGTGAGGCTTGAGCTCGGTGGTGTGGACGGTGAGGGCGGGGCGGTAGAGGGCGCCGAGGGGGCCGTTGGCTTCGTGGATGTGGACCTGGACGAGTGGGCGAGGGTGAGGGAGGGCATGCCGCTGGCCAGACGCACGTGAGTCGTCTTTCACTTTTTGTCCGCAGCTTTCTTCTTCCACCGCCCTTACACCCCCCCTTGGGCATCGTATCTCTTCGTGTGAGGGAGCGAGTGGCCCACCCCCCTACCCCCCCTATGGGTGTGTTGTCTCGTTTACCACCATCTTCCTCCTTTTTGCTTCCCCGTCGGCCGGGTGTCTTCCCCATCGTGCATTCGTACCAGTGGGATGGTTTGACTAATCTCTGAATAGCGATGTGTACCCTGAAATCTGATTACCCCTGGAACAGGTGATCTGTCACATTCCCGACAGGCAGGGCCTGGTTCGGGAGCCGGTACTGCATATAAACTACAAAGTACTACAAAGTACTATAGTACGGGCACAATGCGCGAAGGGACTAGGTCTCAGGAGTCCATGCTAGTGAGCCTCGCCGGGGACGACGGGAGACGAGCACGGGTATGGCATCGGGCCTGGCAGTCGGTAACACCGCAGCGCGGGTCCTGGAAGCTCCAGGGCAGGGTGGGGATATCTCCAGGGGTGAATGCGTACCCGTAGTTTGGGTATGTAGTTTAGTGTATAAAGGTAGACTGTTCCGGTCAGCCGGCACGTATGCGGATGTTCCAGAAGGGGAGCCTCGATATTCCAAGATGGGGACACTCGAGATGATGAGTTGTGGTTCCTGGCCGGGATACTTGTCGTACTGTACCTTGACAACAGGCCCAGAGGGTCTCCATGCTTGCAGGGCGGAAAATGAGATGGGATCCACGCCGGTGAGGCCTCACCGAGACAGCGACGTGCCACTGAGATGCTGGATTCGGTCCGGTGGACGGTCCCGGCAGAGCAATCAACCTTTTCCCAAAGGCCAGGTTAGGCCGGGCTCCTTTGGGGGGGGGGAGGGGAGGTGTCGATGCGTCCCCCGGCAGTTGCCAGACCGAAAGGAAGCCCAATTTCACAGAAATATCCATGGCAACGTCCCCCGGTGAGCCGGTGAGTCAACATCCCAGGGTGTTTGTCTCTCTGTGTTTTCGCTTCCCAAAGCCCCATGTCACCGGGGGAAAGGGGGCCGCCGGCGGATTCGGCGCTGGGTTCGTTCCAGCGGTCCCTTCACAGTGGCAATAAGCTCCTCCCAGCACCGGGGGGAAGGGCCGTAGCGCACCGCGCAGGCATACGTGTACACCATGGTAAACTGCTACCAGGTATGTATAAGCTAGTAGCGTAGTAGGGCAGGGGGCCCCCAACGGTTTTGAAATTTGGTGGTCTCGGTCAAGGGAGGGGCGTGCTGTCGCTGTGCTGAACCACTGGACTGTTGGGCGGGTAATTTTGGCCAGACTACCCAGCCCTTGCTGGAGCGGTTGGGTCTCTCAAGCCCCCCCACTAGAAGAAGGTGAAGAAGGAAAAAGAGGAGCGAGCTAGAAGGACAGTCTGAAATTCTAATCAACATGGTAAAATTAAGAAAGACACAAACGAGATCCACAGCTTGCTTCAGCCGGGGCGACGCGACAAGGGGGAGGGGTGTGGTATCCGGTATTGGGTTCAAAGTCGCCGTCGGAGCCATGATGGCAGCTTGTGCGGAATGGAGTTCGTTTAGGACGGCACCGTTTCCCACTGGTTGATGTTGACCGGGTCCCTCCTTGTCTCCCAATGATCCGTCAGGTCCCCTCGGCAGCCCGGAATCCATGCCCCGGCTACGGTGACCGCATGACGGGTAGAGAGGAGGATAGCCGTAAGAGACCGGAAAGGATTCGGGGCAAATGTACTCGGTACAGGTAGGTGGTACCTTCTTTACGGATACGTCATGGGTAACCCGTCTTTGCTTCCCCCCCTTGATCCCGGAAATCCGAGAAGGAAAGCAAAAAGAAGCGGATAAAGGAGCTTTTCCAAAACCACCGCCCTGGGAGATTTTGTCGGTTTGGGATATGCAGAAGTCATGACTACCCCCTCCCCTGTGGATTTTCAGTCATGGACACATCACAGGGTCACTTCTCGAGGGGGGCTGTTATTTTCCCGAGACCAGGGCAAGGAAGGACGTAGAGGTCACCTTTGTCTCTCGCTTCTCACCGAATTTCCGGATTCCCTTTATTCCACCTGCCCCCCGTCGTCAAGGGGACCTTCGAGAAGGAAGCAAGGACCATCACGGAACAAACATTTATAGAGGTTGGGGACGACGGAGGCCGGGTATAGGACCGGGCTATGCCGTACGTTTGGGAAAATGTGCTCGAGTACGTACCGGACGACCCACGGCACCCAGGGGCCGAAAGGGGTGGCGGAAGATGGGATGAAACGTTCTCTTGCTTGTCAAAATATCCCGTCCACTCAGTCTCGTCGACCACGGCCGCTCTCCTTGGCTGAGCGGCGAACAAAATGGTCGGAGAGTTTGTTGGGTGGGGGCCAGATCCGTCTTTGTCGTCTCCCTCGGATGAGACTTATGAAGAGTAAGGACGAGGACAAGGAGAAGGACAACCCGACCGCTTGGTTGAGACGTCGCATTCCCCCGGAACTACCTTAACGTCCACGCCCCCGAAAGCGAGACGGGGAATGTTGCGTACACGACACGTCCTTCTCCAAGCGAGCCAAGACCGCCGCATCGAGGCTCTTGGGTGGGGGGAGGAAGCCACAGCCACCGCGTCAGGGCCCCAGAATAGAATGACTGACAAGAAAGTCTCATGTCGCTGGGCTGTTTCCTTCGTGCCTTCCCCGCTCCAGTGGTGCCACGACGAGGAGGTGGTGTCTGAGGCTGTTATGGAACACCATGCGACGGCCATGTTTCCATGCTCTCTCGACCCCGGCCGCTACGTAGACCACGGCGGGATGTTGGGGCACGGCCAAGACGGGACACGCGAGGAAGAGCTTGCGACCATATGGGGGCCTTGCAGGCGGTACGGCCGGGCTTTCTTTTCTTTTTTTCCAAGCTATTGCCGCCGTTGTTATATGATGACATGTTTGACACGCCGACACAGGGCACCCGAAAAGGGATGAGGCAGGGACGAGGGTTGATGCGAGGTTGAGGCGCGGCAAAGTACAATCGCAGCCAAGAGTTCCCAAGTTTTCGGTTGGGGTTTGTCGCACATGCAGGCGAGAGAGAGAAAGAGGAAGGAAGAAGATACGTACCTCAATGTGGTGTGAGCACACAGCTGCGACTCTATCTAGGGTCCTGTGCATGTAGCCAATGGTACGGACCAGGCAAGTGACAAACAAACCACATGTGTCTGTTGGTTGCCACATGGCACAGTGTGTGTGTGTGTTTGTTGCAAACTTGCATGTTTCTGTCGGTTGTTGGTCGTTGATTGACAGTTGGTTGTTGATGAGGAAAGTTTGTGCAGGTGTCATTTCGCACAGCCAATGGCGGGCAAACAAGCCACCAACTGACACAACGAGCAGGAGGCTGGGCGCGCCAAATAACAGACTAGATTCTCGAGCAGCGTAAACAGCTGCAGACTCGGTCAGTCATTTGCGTCCGCCGGCGACGTACGTACAGCGGAGAGCCATGACACTCGGTTCCCACGGGCTCTAGAACCGGAAAGAGGTTCCGCTTAGGGGAACAGTCCTCGAGGGGGGTTTTTTTTTTTTTCAAAAAAAAAAAAAAAAAAGAAGAACAGACGAGGAAAAGAAAGAAAATCAAGCGATAAACAAGGTCGAGAACAGCCCTAATGCTTTACTACTGTGTTACCTAATCACCTACTGTACGTACAAAGAGTGCAATCCCCGTTGGAGGCATGTCAAACAAAGGGGATCCAACAAAATATGAGATCGACAACAAGGCGCATGCCCCCCTGCATCTCAATTGCCGAAATAGGTCAGCACCTTACGCAGCCACGCAGTAGTCAGTGGATGTACATAGTACATCGCACCTGGAAGCAAGGTGAGGGTCAGGTGAGGTATGCCAAGGTGTGCTCGAGGTGTGCCTGAGGTAAGCAAGCAAGTTTCTTCTTCTTCTTCTTCCATGTTTGTACAGTACATTCATTGCCTCGTACCCACTCAAGGCATACTAGTAGGCATTTGTCCTGAGACCCTTGCACCTACCTGCCCGGTCATCCGTCTGCGAGCTTAAGCGACATCTCCTCGCTTCCCATTGGTCAGTTTGAGAAGCTCCTTTTCTACGATACACGTGTGGGTGCTTCCTCCCCCCCCCCCCCCCCTGGCCCACCACGGGTCACTCCCGAAAGCAGCAAAAGAGAGAAGGGAAGAAGGTCCCAGCGCACTGGTTCCCGGGGCCGCTGCTGCATTAGCGCAGCAATCGGTGACCTTTTGCAGGTCGGCGCGACCTCGTAGCCACGCAGCCACGCAGCCACGCAACCAAAGCCATACATAGTAAGCTCCAAGCTTGAGAACTGCTGCTGCTGCAGTGCCAGTGACAGGAGCTTGCTCTTCCTCCACACACACACCCACCTACACACACACACCACCACCACTATGATCACCACGCCATGCCAGGTCACCCCTTTCTTGTTCCTTTTCCCACCCGTCCTTTTCCTGTTCCTGATGGTGTCTAGACTCCCCTCCAATTTTCGTACTCGCACATCGTTCGTCCCGTTTTGTCGCCGTGTCCAGCTCGGCGCCATGATCGAACCCAAAATATATGCCGCCCCAACCTATTGCGCAATAGTCGGCGACTAGTGTGGGACCCCGATCTCACACGGGGCGGTGATGGCTCGCAGCCGCCTGCCGTGATACACGCCGCGTCCGAGAGAGAGAGAGAGAGAGAGACGGAAAAGAAGAAAAAGAAAGAACACCCTGCAGCTTGGTCCTCGGGCAGTTGCACAGGACTAGGCATTCGTACCCGATCAGAGGTGTGTTTGCATGCGGCGTTCCTGCGGTCGAAAACGTCTTGTTTCTTTCTCCCCTTGTCGTCCCACGCGTGGCAGCAGCCCATCCGCTACCCACGCGCGCACGCGACGACGCAACACCTACGACATAAGGCAATTCACCCGCAACCACACCACCTTCGTGCCGGGCCCTTTCTGCCGTCCGCCCGCCGCCATCTTATCGGGCCTGTTCTGTTCTTCAACCTCTCCGGTTGGAAGAGTCGTGCTGAATACGGACTTCAGTGCCAGATTGCGAGACAATGAATCGCAAACAATCTGGCCCATATCCTGTATCCCATTCCCCCCTTTCGAGTACCTTGCAGCTCAACACCATCAGCTCACTTCGGGAGGGAGGGAAAACCCATCCGGCGTCGTATCTGTGACGTAACTAGTCCTGTCATCGAGATATGCTTCGTTTTACTTCTTTTGTCGTAAACCAACATTGCGTTCGCTGTCTGCGTGTTCTGAGTAAGGAAATCGTTGCCGAACCTGGGCACGAAAAGCAAAAATAAAAAGAGCAAAGGCCGGAAATAGCTTCGTCCTGGAACCCCCTTCCAACGTCACACCCGACGCCAGGTCCCAAAAAGGGCTTGGCGCGGACAGGCTCTACGCGTGTATTGAAACACACGTTAGCACAATCAAAGTGTCTGCTACACACATATCCGTACACACACACTTGCTTACAAACGCCACGCTTCCCATGCATGTCCCATGCTCCCTACATGCTTTTTTCACGTCATCCGAACACTTCTCCTTCCTCGCAGGTTCGCACTTGATCATGTTTGCTTTTTACCCTTTCTTCTTGCTCCAGCACCCCCTGCTCCCTCAGACTTTGTTATTCCATTCAACCTTGAATACGCATGGCCTCTTCGTCAGCCATCTGCAACGCCGGCGAAATATATAACCACAGGGCCGCCTGCCCCCGGCCGCCTCGGGCCTTCAACCGGCCTTCCCCGGCCGCCCGCGCGCGCATGCGCCCCCATCTACGACAAGAATCGTCAAAGAAAAGGGAGGCCAACCACCAGATAAACGTGTCACTATGGGAAATTGGGAAACGCCAAGGGTCAAGGCCTTTCTCGATTACTTTTCTATCTGTATTTATTTTTTCTGTCGTTTTCTTTCTTTTCTTTTTGCTCGTACTTTTTCGTTCTACCGTGGTCATTTGCTCTAAATTTCTTTTCCTTTTTTTCCCCTTTCTTTTTACAGCCTTCACTCCCTCCCCGCTAAACGGATTGACGATGCAGCGCATAAGCGCCCCTCCCGTCCGTCCGTTCGCTAGACTAGGTCATGAAGGCTGTCTGTCTCAAACCAAACTCCTTTATTTGGTATACGAATTTTTAGCCCATCTTTTTTTTTTTTTTTTTGCCATTAGTTAACCAGCACCGGCAGGCTACAGGCTCGTCCCTCTCGGCTCTTCACTTGCCAGCGCACGCACGCTCCGCTTCCTCGCGCGCCCCTGGGTCGCCGGCACGCGCCGATCACAGGCGGGGAGAGAGGGGATTTGCATTTTGTCATCTCAGACACCGACGGTCCCCTAACCATTCGGTTTCGTCTTGGCCACGATTCGATACTTCAGTCAGGCTCGGCCACCTCTCTCTCCCTTATTCTCCCACAATTGGGGGCCATTCCAAGCCTCTCTCTCGCATCTGCTCGCCACCCACCCCCCCCCTTTTCCTCCACCCCGGCTTCCGATCTCCCCTCGCATCTGAGATTCCTTCTCTCCCTTTCCCCCCCCCGGATACGTGACCTGTGTGATCGATGCTCTGCGACTTTCCTTCTCCCTTTGCCCCCCGTCCCCCCCCAAAAGGTGCCGAGTCAGCAGCTGCTGTGCTGCTCTCCATTAGACTCGTTTGTTTTGAGCGAGTCACCAATGCGAGGCTGACGCCCTCATCATGTCGAGGGAATGCTCATGTCCCATAACCACCCCTGTACGTCTCAGATGCATCCTGCACACACTCTCCACGCACGTCTGCCAGATCCGGCATGTCTCTACGTCAACATTGGGCATTCTCAACCTTGGAGGGGGTTGCCCAACCATCGGTGCGTCAGTATCAGCCAAAAGGATGCAACGTTATCAAGCGGGTTTTTGTTCAAATTCGTTTTTCCTGGTCTACTTTTCGATGCGCTGGCGCTGTGTAGCTATCTTGGCTCTTGTAGGAAGAGACTAGACTAGTAGTAGAACTATACATACAGTCTAACGAGGGCCAAACCCGCGGGGTATCTTTTGTCGATTCCTGAGTCCAGCCCAGCTCGTCCACCAAGGAGAGGACGACCGACTGGCCTTGGTGCCCTAGGTCTCGAGTACACTAATGAGAAAGCAAATAATTGGGAATAATAAACAGCGTGGTTTGACAATCCGTCGATGCCATTGCCTTGTTCTGACAAGGGGAAGGGTGTGATAATAAGTAGGAAAGCGTTGCTGACATATCCTTGGCTCTCTCTCTCTCTCTCTCTCCGTGTTCCCAGGACCGCGAGGAAGCTGGTAACGAGTAGAGAAAACCAACCCAAGAGAAATCAAGTGTACAAAGTTGGTACAGGGCAAAAAAAAAAAAAAAAAGAAATAAACACCAAATGCAAAGTCTATATGCGCAATCAGTTCTTTTCCCAGCCCGCATCCCAGATATTTTTTGTAGCCCGTCCCATATCAAGAGTGCCCAGTAGCAAACACAAGGGAATAATGAAGTAGGAAATGAATAAAAAGGAACTCAAAGGCCCGGAGCTTGCATATTTCTTTTTCGCCCGTCCAAAGAACCCTCCAAAAGAAAAGTGTCGTCTCACACCCTCAGTGACGCTTGAGGCGGCATTGTGCCATGTGCGCCGAGGGTGGTGGTTGCGTTGTCATGCGTTGCTGCCCGACCAACTGGCCGTGAAGGGCTCACCGACAGTTTGGAATGGATCCGCCGGGGATATAGAACCGTCGCCAGGCGCCGTGTGGTACGACGTTTGAGGGTCCCCAGATGCGGGATGTGAGAACTGACAGGGAGGCGTCGAAAAAAAAATAGGACAGAAATAGCCCCATGTCCAAATGGTTTAAAAAAAAAAAAACTCCCAAAGCCGTCTATGTTGTAACGCCGTGCCTTTTTTTGATCTCCAATACAGGTGGGATGGAAATGAATCCCACAAGACGCAAAAGCAAAATCAATGCCACATCATGAAAACCGTGTCGGCGTTCCCAATCGCCTTGCTGCTGGGAAGCAAGTTGTGGCTGCGAGCCGGTATGTTCTAGTCTTCGAGGGGGAATGCGTATTAAATGGTGTATGATAAATGTCGCGAAATCGGCCATGGCGCTGATTGTACAGGCGTGGTGGTACAGGTGGAAAGGGACCGCCGGTATTAGTATAGTCGTAGAGATAAGTGGGTGTAAGAGAGTGCATGCGTATGCATGACACATTAGAATGAGACGCGGCAGCCGAGAGATGGCGGTTGATGCTCTCGAGTGCGTGTGGATGCCATCACGTCGGCCGGAGCGACGAAGGCGGGCGTGGGAATCATGGTGGATCGTGCTCGCGGCACGTCGGTTGCGTCGCTCGTGAGGAATAGGCACAAGACGAATTTATCGAGGCTTGGGGCGAGGGGGAGGCTTGGGCACTCCAGTCGTGTCGTAGGCACCACGGCCCATGTTGGAGAAGCTCGTGATTTCTCTGACAACCATTTTGAAAGATTATGTGAATGTGCTTGCGAGAGCGCGAGTTGATTGGGATTCGGTGTCTTTGTGAATCGTCTGTTAGCCATGATTCGATCAAAACTTCAGGATGGGTGAGGACAAAGCGGCAACTTTATATGAAATGAAGGCGACGCGGCGATGGGAATCGACAGGGGCTAATTTGGGAAGGGACTTTTTGGGAGGATGGGCTCACAGAGACGTAGAAATTGGCTGGGGTGGGCGCTGTAAGTTTGCTGCAGCTCTGACTCACAATTCAGACCGTAGTAGTGCAACGTGTTGGAGGTTGCGTTCAGGACTTGGGTTCAAGTGCCTTTTGGATAATGGGATTGGCGAGAGGCGACGGGGGTCAAGAAGCGGTGTTGATGCGAGGCCTGGGTTACTGCCGAATTGGGCGTCACCAATGTTGCTCGGTTGTTTCGCGGAAGGGAAAAATAGGAGCAGCTGAAGCAGAACAGGCGAAGAGTGGGAGCGTATTATCGGCGCCGTTGCATGGGGATGGCTCGAGCAAGATAGGCTTTGCGCAGTCGCAGACCGGTCAAGGTGTGGTTGAAGGAAGGGTTGGGGCCCGGCTAGTTTGGCGGGACGTTGGGACGGACGGGTGATAAATTGGTTGCGCAGGTCTCGGAAGGCGTTCCTGGATGGGGGAGTTCCTGGCTTTTGTGCGTGTTTCGGCCTTGTGATATATTATTTGACCGAGTGCGGGATCGGGTCTTGGATTAATGAGATATGTGAAGCTCTTTCTGTCTAGAATTCGCAAGCGGCGGCGAGTGAGTCCAGAAGAAGGGGTCTGTAAGATAGAGGCGAGGATTCCTGGTACGGCACGGTACGGTACGGTACGGTGCGAGACGAGGGAATGGGTTGCTGCAGCTTCTCTCGCTAAGAAGGACGAGAAGCAGTGGGTCGAGCGGACGAGTCTCTTGTTGTGCGGGTATTGCCAACGGTGTTCAGAGACTGCGGTAAAGTTGCAGCAAGAGAAAAAGGGGGGGCGCGCGTGTGTGAGTTGTCTGCGTATGCAGGTTGCTAGTGCTGGTCGGCAGGAAGGCGGGGAGTAGAGTGACGATAGGCAGAAATGTTTACAGAGAGAGGGGGAGGGAGAAAGATAGACCAGGGCGTAGCGCCGGGAGGACGAGGAGATGATGAGAGGGAGAGATGGTTAAAAGAATGGGAGTCCAGGAAAAAGGGACGGATGGGAGGGAGAGGGCGATGAACTCTTATTATTTCAGACCGATGGATGGCCCGACCGAGAATGGGAAATTTTTTCTCTCTTGTTCGCAATGTAAAGTAGGTAGGTAATGTAATGTCAGGGCGGGTGGGAGCGCAGGGAAGGGGAGCCATCTATCCATGGCCTGGCCTGGCTACCTATCTACCTACCTAGGTAGGTAGGAAGGTACTTGGTGTACTGGACCACGTAGGGCGTACGGCTAGGTATGCAACGGCAATGTCAACGAAGGACAGGCCATGTCAGACACCTCTTTCCCTCTCTCTTTCTCCCCCCAGTCTCTTTCTCTCTCTCTGTCTTTCTGTCCCGGGATGTGAAGGGGGGGGGGGGGGGGGTATGTTTCTGGCCTGACTGGTCATGGATAGTAATGTTCCTTACCTAGGTTTGGTTCCTTTGCTTTTCCAAAAGATTAAAGGGCAGGGGGGAGAAGGGAACCAAGGGAAGGGATGGGAGGGGGAAAGGGGTCAGGATGCCGCTGCTTTGCTTTCTGCTGCAGGTGTGAAAACGCACCCCCCCCCCCCCCCGGCCAACACGGCAACTTGCAAGGCCCAAGTGAAGTACCTACCATAGTACCCAAGTTCCGGCACAGGGCCCCCCCCCCCCTTTCATATCCTCCAGGGGGGAGGGGGGGGGGCAAGCAGGGGAGCCAGAATGGAGAGGAGCGTGGACTTACCTAGCCATGCCGGAAGTGTGGCCTATGGCCTTCCCTGCAACTCGCCCATCCCATGCCACGCCATGCCAAGCCAATGCCAGGTACCCGTACCGCTCCCAAGTTTGAAGTGCAAGGCATTGGCGTTGGCGTTGGCGATGGTGTTGGTGCTGGCGTTGCGTTGGGTACCCAGCTCTGCGCGCTAGGCAACTGATTACCCTTACCCGTTTCCGTACCCAGCTGGCTCCCTTCGCAGAGATGATCGACTATGAGAGCTTACAAGCAGAACCAGCGACGAGCGGGCCAAATTGAACCCTTGCTCAGGTGGTCATACGAATGAATGGCCCGGTGTTTGTCGATGGTCGAGGACGGCGATGAACAGCAACCGCCGGCCCGCCTTCGGTCGTCCCCCTCGGGGCCCCCTCGGGGCCAAGCAAAGAAAACGTTCCTATCTGCCAAGTGGGAAAAGAAGAAGAAGGGGTGATGGGGAATGGGGAATCTGGAACTGCATCGATTGAGACTAGAGTAATGCCATACATAGCTTCCCGCCGTCGCGCATGCCCAGGCTCGGTGTGGCAGAGAGTCAGCCCGCTCGCTCTCTTTCTCCTTTCCTCTTTAACTTGACAATTTTTAGAGACAGGGCGACTGAAATAGTAGGATAGCTTAGCCCGACTTAAGCGCGTGATGAGGCAGCCTACGACCGAGTCTCTTACTCTGTCGGCCCTTCCCCCCCCTCCGACAGGTCCAAGTGTCTTCCCAGAGTTTGTTTCGTAATTAGTGCAGCTCAACTCATGTTTTGCCGCAGCATTTGCTGTTGAGCCACAACGGACGCCTTGGTTCGCGTTTGCATCCGCGGCGGCGACGCCTGTTCGTGGACAGGAGAAGAAAAGATGAGAGGAACACCATCGTACTATGTAGGACCGATGACGGATGAAAACACACACACACACACACAAAACACATGCTGACTACGGATACAGTCTCTCGGTACGTTGCGTCGGCCCACTCTTCCTCAAGCAGCAGCACGAGACAGGGTATCCGCACCACGTCGTCGGTACGCTGCGTCCGAGGTACAAAGATATCTATCAATCAAACCCTACGTATCCCTACACGTAGTAGTACAATGTATTAGAGGCAGGCGGATCCATCCGCTTGGAAGCAAACCCGGACCAGTGAGGCGACCTTCTTCCCTCCCAACGAACAAGGAGGAGAGCGAGGGAGGAAAGATTAGGTATACTATCCGTACCTGACCTGGCTATGTACAGGTATACATACAAGCCGGCAGTGACGCCAACCCACCTACCTAAGCTACCGAGTACCCAAAGTACCTGGCATTGGTAGGTACACGGTAGTATCCGCCGCTGCAACCATACAGCACCATGAAGTATGTGGTCTACGTACCGGCTGCCACGTCCGACTCGCTCACCTTAGCTCACCGGAAGCCCATCCGCCCTCTCCAGCCTGGTGAGGTCGCGAGAAGAAGCTTGCCCTCCCTCCTGCTTATCTCTGCACTGCACTGACGCTCTTCGTTTCTGCTGGGATCCTCCCAGATGGCCACGCCGGACAAGGGGGGTGGGACAACCCATCCGCCCGTATCCTCCATCAAGCTCCATGTATCATCGTGAATAGGAGCTGCCCCCCTTCATCCCCTTGTTGCCATGCCCGTGTCTCTCTCTCTCTCTCTCTCGCGTCGCGGTTCGCCTTGCATGCTTCCCATCCTCCAAACTGCGGCTCCGGGAAGCCTTGCCTCCCCCTTGTTCTGCTTCATGCCGTCCTGGCATTCTGACCGTGGCCCTTAGCGCATGTCCTTGCTACCGATTGGACGGATCAAAACGCGCTGCTGTCGCAGTCGACTTTGGAAAATCCGCTGTTTTAGTCAGACGCGTCCCTAATTAGCTCCGTCCTCGACGTAGCAGCTCACTTCAGCTCAACTCAGCTCCAATGCGCACGGCATATTGCGTAACCCGGCGCTGTAGTCGGTAAAAATAGCTTGTCATTGTCTGCTGCCGTCATGTATCATCTCGCCCGGAAGGGCAAGGGGTTGGGAACGAAAGAGAGAGAGAGAGAGAGAGAGACGGGAAAAAGGAAAACCAAAATCAAGGTAAGCAAGCAAGAGAAGGTTCTTGGCGCATATCTCTCTGCGCTAATCGACCCGCCGAGTCCTTCGCCCGAGTCGGTTCTGGCAAACCACAACTCTGTGTCGCGATCCCTGCGACGCCTTCACCGAGACTGACCTGGCTGGGCCCAGCCTGACAGACAACAGCCGTCGGGCCACGGTGGATTGACCGGCTCAAGATAGTGTCAGGTGAGCACGTCCGTCGTCTCGAGCATTCCATCCCTTGGTTAGCTCCTTGCCCTCTTCTCGCGGACGCCGGCTTTGGGGGCCCGGACGTGCCACGCCTCTCCCTGCCGTGCTCCTCGCCTCCGAAGGGGGGGGGACGGTGGCAGCGATCCGTTGTTGATCATCGTGCCTCCCCCCGGCCCCCAGACCTCCCCCCCCCCCCCCCGTCCGGTGAGCAATTATCCCACCGGGGAGCCAGTCCCGGACCCTCTCTCTTTGCTTCTTCAGCTCGGTGTCGGTGAGCAGCGATTTTGGGGGGGGGAGGGGGGGGGTTGTTAGGGTGGGGTGAGTTTTCATTTTTATTTTTATTTGATTTATTTTTCTTTTCCCCTTTCCCGTTCTCCCCATCCCTAACCATCCAGGTATGCCTGTCGAAAAATTGTCATGTCGCTGCGGGTACGGGAATCCTTTCGCCGCCGGGTGCATATCATATCGTAACCGCATGTGAGGGTTTGATTGCCTGTCTTTTCGCTGAGACGGCCACTATACCGAACACGAGGGCGGGCCACGGAGACGACCTCGTTTGTCTGAGCCTTCATCTTTGCGTCGTTGGACAGAACGACTGCGACTCGAAAAGTGGCCAATCTGGGATAATTCGGTCAATGGCCAATCCGTGGCATGCGCCCCAAGTCCTCTTCCTTTTGCTGAACGTGTGTGCCCGTACCACCACCCGCGATGCCGCACTGCGTCCGATAATCAATTTCCCTGCTGAGTCGGGGGCTTGCAATACCATCCGTCTTCTGTTTGGTCCAAGTCTTGCTCCTTTCCTCCTGCCATTTTCGCCTGGGGACGGACGCCCCACGACCGCTGATCCCTCGATCCCAAATCGCCCCCGTTTGCCACAGTCTAGTGATTTTTGGGTTTGAAGTGACCGCTTACTTGGTTCCGTCAGGAGTTACACCAGTCGATCCCCCACGAAATGGGAAATGGGCTCTCGTGCGCACGTGGACGAAACGACTGCCGCTGTCAGGGCAGGGCGGGATAGTCTCTTCACGGTGCCGGTGCTGGTGCTGGTGCTGTGGAATGTCGGACCGGCGGGTGCCAGGAAAGGTTAACCTGCTGTCGTCATTGTCACGAAACACACAGTCGATATCTCTCCTTGTATAGAAATTTGTAGGGAGATAGATGGCCGCTGTCTGACGGCTAATCCGGCTCATCCTCCGAGGTGCCCAAAGCAGAGCCGCGGAAAGACGCGTGGCTCTCGGCCAGAGCACGGGCGACATGAGACTCGCTCGCCTAATGCTCCTTGGACGGAACGCAGCTGTGCACCAACATTGTAACGGATGGCAACTGGCATGCGTCCATGATTCACGAAGCCAAGACGTTTGCCAACCTTCTGACGACTCGTCTAGTCCATCGTGTGCTAGCCTTTGACCTGTCGAGCCAGACTGCTGTATTTCTTCCGACTAAGTGAGCGGCTGGCGCCTGTCTGGATGTCATCGAAGGGCGAACGTGAGCATAGTGGCAAGGCGATGCAGGAATCTGCGTCAGCTCTCAGACCGGCCTGTTTGATTGCCTATGGTTGGCATGATTTACAACGCCCCGCCACCCGGCTGGAATCTCGACAGGAGGGAAGAAGGGTCTTCAGCTCGCAAACCACGGATATATCGGGTACCTTGTCCGAAGTCGTTCCGTTCGGGGCGTCTGGTGTTTGAAACTCGGTCGATGACTGATTTCTGTCGCCAGTGTTTAGCACCTTCGGAGAAACAGAGCGATTTTCAGGGACGCGGGATTTGACATGGGACGGCAGAGGGGATTGTGGCAATGACCATTATGACAGAATGGAATGTTGCCCTCTTTTTTTCTCTACTGGTACAGGCCCAGGAATGTTGACTTTTTCCATCATCATCATCATCATCATCGTCATCGTCATCATCGTCATCGTCATCATCATCCTCAACCTTCATAGCCCTGCTAGTTGGTGGATTTGGAAAGCGACATTAGGCCAGCGACCTTCCGCGTTTGTCAACTCCGAGAAGGAGTGGAGGACCTCACCGAGAAGATCCGCGGCGGATTCTGGACTACCGGTAGCCTCTCCCATAGCGAGGCCCCCCCTCCCCCCTTTAGACGAAGATCAGTTCCGCGGTAAGACTGTTTCATCTAGGAGCGATCGGTGCGGCTAATTCTCTCAATACGGCAATGCAACAAGACTGGAGGCCGCTGGCCCGAAAGAGACAAGCGGCTGGGCTTGAGTGCTTGCATGAAGGCAGCGGATCGATCCCGTCCGCTCGCCTAAGTCCCAGCATAGGTACGGATACTCCGTACAGAGTATCCGTACACATAAAATCCATGTTCCACACCGACTTCTAAATTCCATTCTACCGACTGCGCCCACGAAGTTAACAATGACTTCACACATTCGCTTGGCTGCACATTACCATATAGTGTAGTTGGATCAGCCGAGAAAACAATGCACTGGTTGCAGTGCAAGAGTAATACTCCGTAGCTTAGACGACATTGGAATCTTTTCTCCATGACCCACAATCTCCTCCAACGGAAGCCCTTGAACGGGGCAGTGGTGTTCCAGTTTTATCGGTGGAGACACGTTTTCCATCATATGAAATTAGTGGCGTTCGGTTCGCAAACTCAACGGCTTCCCTGTTGTCGAGGATTACCAAGAGAGTCGTTTGGCATATGCCGTCGGTGGTGGTCGGCACAACCCTGCTACATACATACAGACTGTTGTTGTTCAGAGCAGTTCTGCTTGACGCCCAAAGATGACTGATGGTTGAATCAAACCGCCGACGACTCTTTGATTGGCAAGCATGCGACAACAAGTCCTGCGTTGCTCAAGCCGGGGCCGTATGAGACAACTTTCCATCAATCAAATATGGAATCCTGCAGCTGAGATGAAGCCATCTCCTGAAGCTCTTGCTCGCTTTTGTTCGTTAGCCCCCCCCCTCCGCCCGGTTGAGAAACCCCCCTGTCAGATGGCAGACGTCGGGACCTTTATGCACCGCTTGGGCTCGGGACCAGGGGCCGTGGGCACTGTTCCTCCAGTGAACTGAGGATGCATCAAAAGCTTCCAGAAGCTGTGGAAGCGTGGAAGCACGGAAGCCCTGCGACGGCCTGGCCGGGAACCACACGGCAAAACCAGGCGATGGAATGTGCCCTGGGCCGGTGTGGGTATACCTACCTACCTATACAGGTACCTACCGTACCGCATTCTCTGACCTGGCATATTGTACGGTGTGAGTACTCCCTATTCCGTGGCGTAATCGCACAGTAAGAAACTGGCATCTCGTGCGATCTTAGCCGTGCGTCTGGGGCTCCTTAAACCGGGTCCTGCAGGCCGATTCTCTTGCTCCGATACGCCACATCGAGGGCTTCCAAGGGAGGCATCCGGGTCTCTGGTTCTCAGGGATGGCAGAACGGAGTGCAGCTAGGAACAAAAGGTCGCTTAGCTGACGGGCTTGGCCGTAGTAAAGGAGCGTTTGCAATAAGACATGCTCGACTTCGTTGGACTGTTCTAGCTTCTAGGCACTGGGTATTCCTAACTTCAGTACCGATATCCCAGGGCCAGGTGTAACAAGTAGTATCCGTATGTATGCATATATTCAGTAGGTACACTAAGTAGGCACGTGGTGTTGTGCGTGCCGTGGTCGCTGGATATGGATATGGATACCGGTATTGATGTGCAGGCCGCGGCGGCAGGACGATGTCATGGTAATGGGGACGGGGTACGTACCGTATGCCCCGGGCCGCCACCCAAGGCAGGGTAGGTAATCAAAACTGTTCGTACCGTCGTCGTTCCTGCATTAGCCCATTTGGCGACTTGGGTCTGCTGGGGAGAATATGCGATGAAACAGGGGTAAAATTGTGACCCTCCTCGGCTGGATACCGACGAGCCGGTCGTGCTTCAAGAAGCAGAAGCTCGTGCTTCCGCCCCCTTTTCGTTAGGTCATCTATGAATATCGTTCAGCGGCAGCCATTGGCTGCCCTAAGGCGCTGTCTCTGAAAATCTGTTGATGCCTCTTCGATGGCCAGCGGCAATAACATGCCATCCATCGACCTTGTTCGGTCGGTACCTCTGCTATCAAGCACTAAAGCCCCTCCCCGTTGTGTCCAGGGACTATCATGTGACTTCTTCCGCGGTGGATTTGCCAGGTGGCCAGCCAAGTGGCACCCTGAGGTCTGATGAGGTTGCACTTTGCCACAGCCCAACCCAACCCAACGGTCAAGGCCTATCGCTATTCAGACGCGTCGGCTAGCTCCCCCACGTCAGGGGCCGACGGTCGAAGCCGTTGTTCATTGTGTCCACCTTGCATAGCTTGAGATCGCCCATCAATAACCGTTGTCACAAAGGTGGCCGAAGTCGAAGCGAACACACCCATCGTGAAACCTTGTAAACAAAAACAGAAAAGAGGATTACATTGCTGGGGGCCTGGGTCCAGCGAGACGCGGCCCTCTGATCAACTTAGACATCGCTGGCACTGCGATGCCGACAAGGATAGCAGGGAGGCCTCGGGTTGGGCCTACGGAGTATTCTCAAACTTACAGCCAGGGTCAGGTCAGGTGAAGACCTTCCATGGAGGCTTCCCTGTTGCTCATAGAAGCAGCCGAAGTCCGGGGACCTGCAGCCTTGGGTTATTTCATGTATGCGACCCTTTCAGGGAGGACCGTTCAGGGAAGAGGGCACCCGCAGTGGACGGCCAGTGAAAGCTCATGTCACTACTGTATGCCAGAGTTCTGGGCCGGTAGGGTAGGGTTGCAATAATCACTTATGGCTAAATCAATTCGTATCACAGTTGTCGACTTGGCTAACCCAACCTTCGTCCGCGTTCAAATAGTTTCAGACGTGCTGGAAGTTTCTTGGGATCTGTATACGGCAATGTCTAAATAGGAGTCATGACATGAGTATGACTAGTGATTTGACGCGAAGCCATGAAAACGTTCCAGAAGCTTTCTGCTTCGTAAGTACCAGGTTCGAAGAGACAGGTCATGACTCAGCCCTGTCATTTGAGCAGGTAGACATACATTGTACGTATCGTACACTATTTGCAGCTAGCGTGGTAGAGCAGGTTGAGTGGCATTGGCTGCACTGACCACGCGGCAGTTTGGAAAGTTTGAACTGGTTGATTGCGACTGGCCGAAGGGGATGAAGATGTTCGGGAACGAATTCTACGACGAGTCAGGGCGGGCGCCTGCATGCTGAGCGAACGAACGTTTCATTGCATGACCCGTTCGACCAACATTGTCGGGTAACCTTCTAAGCTCAGGCACCTCCTACCTTACTGCCTTACTGCTTGTAGTATATGCGACTGCGTGGCGGGGGATGGGTGTCTTTGGCAGCCGAGCGCATCGGTCGTCCGTAGCTCGAGGGAGCAAAATCTCGCCCGCCTAGCAACTCATTTTCGTCTGGAGTTTTATCAGCCACGCAAGCATTCAGCAAGCTGTTAGGTTAATGGGTTGGCCGATCGATGCTGCGACCATTTCCTTTCGGGGACGAGATGGGACGGAGGGATGGAGAGGGGGGAACTGGCCTCATGGCACCGGGGAAGGGCTTCCGCTCGCTGTGTGCGGAACCCTGCCGGTGAGGGATCCATGATTTGCGGTACGGCGTGCTATGCGAGCAGCATCTGGTACCCTGAGCATACAGTGTTCAATGTCGCGGTGGTGATTGTCGTGTTGAATCGTCTTCTGGACCCTTGCTGAAGCGCAGGCAATTTTAAAAATTTTCTCGCCTTTGTGATGACAATGTTCCGGAACTGCTCAAGCTCAGACGAAACAGACATGGGGTCAAGCGTCCAGGTGATGCTGTGGACCCCAACCTTTGTTTGCGTCACCCCCCGTTCCGAGTGTATTGGCTTGTTCTTCTGCAAAATAGGATCTGCGGTGCCACCCTGTCCGAGGCGAAAGGAGAGCGTGTCTGCGGAGCCGAGGAAAGTATAGTATGATGCTGTTTGGGACATGTTGTCCCCGTGGTCCGGGGGAGCGGAAGGACTCTGGAAAAAATGGGCTCTTTGTGGATTGCCCTATCGACGGGGGATTCCGGTGCCATTGAGATGTGTTCAAGAGAAGGGGGGGTGTGCGAAGACAGAAGACAGACGAGGTGGGAAGGGCCGAGGCAACAAACATGGGCAACTCGGGGGGACGTAGAGATATTTTAAGAGAGGAGAGAGGCGGGTAGCTACGATGCCGATACCAGGTGCCGGAGTGCCTGTCAGTCTAGTCTGGGGCAACACCACAACCGTGGGTACTTTACTACTTCTAGATACCCTAGGTAGGTACCGGTACAAGTCGAGAGCGAGTTCGCTCGCTGGCTGGCCATCAACCTCGTAAATCGCGCCTTCCGAAGGTTTCGCTGTGTGCGCGCCAGAGCCTCACATCAAGACGAAGTGAAGGTAGGTAACGGAAGGACGTGCGAAGTAACTACCTATGCTGGGTCGAGCCTGCCTGCTGTCGGCTGTGAGATTGCACATGGAAAGAACCCACCCCACCTTTGCTTTCTTTCCCGACCGAGGTCAACAAGCATTTCCAATTTTTGCCTCGCCGCATTAAGGAGAGACTGTCCTCATCATTTCCCCACACATCAACACCGCCGTCACTGTCGTCACCGAGGTGAGCCCGTCAATGAAACATACGAGAGACCTTCCGTACGTAGCCGGCGATGCGCAGGGTCGTAGCGAGATGGCTGCTTTCTTCCGGTATCGTCATCTTCTTATTGCTCCGCCAATCGCCCTTGCTTGTGAATTTGAGATCCGCCGCAACGAGAATAAGGAAAAATCGTGTCTCATCGTGTCCACGGCCATTGCCGGTAGTCCACAATTGTACGGGCGGGTGAGCTGGCTCGTCCTGGATGTCCTTGGTCGAAATGGTGGTGTTTGCACCGTGACGCCTACACTTCGAGGGTGACACATGATTGCATACCAAATATGGTTTCCATTCGATAATGATATCTTAACTGCCTTCTAGTATTGTAATCTGCGGCCCTGCATGACGTACATAACGAGGGGCCAGTCAGCGTCTCTATTGCTCTCCGTGATGTTAGGCAGTTGAGCAGACCCCCGGAGGCGCTTGGCAAGTCTCTCGATTTCTAGAGCTGAGCTCGGCAGGCCTGAGCTCCTTGGTCTCGCTGGAATCCTTTTCGGGTTTCTTTGAGATTGACAATCATCGCCATGGACTGGTTTTCCTCTTTCTCGTTCGCATATGTAGAATGCCGCTATATCAATATCTGTAGTGGTCCATGGGTCCCTACCCAATGGCGCCCATTCAAATACACATCCGTCCCGTATATCAATATCATCTTTATTGATCATTAAGAGTAACATAAACTTCTCGTTATTGTGCTTGTCAATCAATATCGTCTCTTAGCCTCTGACGCAGACGAGGTTCTGCTAAACATTGTCGTCTTTTTTCAGGCAGTTTCCAAATAGACGTATATAGTCTTGTCTCTCTTCAGGCTCCGTTCTCGCTATAAACCAAAATCATCAGGCTATTGGTGTCTGAAATACTAGTACTTATGGAATTTGAGTTCTCGTCTGCTCTCCTGAGGCCGGAGGAGCCCTTCTCGCTTTGATGTCAAGGCTACTCATTGCTGGTGAGCATGTGGCAAGTCCCTAATGATACCCTTTGAGGCTATCCAAAGACTTCACAAGTTCAAGCATGGACTCACATAGCCTCCCTGTCTTCGTCGACGCTCGTGATCCCGCCCTTGTTACAGGCTGGGTCTCTCAAGACTTTGAAGCTTGGTTATTGCCAACGCAGTAACATGGTTTATGTGAATCTCCATGTGCCACCAGGCTGAAGCCTCGTGAAACTCAATCCTTATAGTATATATCGACTGTTGTGTGATTCTAGCCCTTCAGGTCACTCGGGGAGCAATCTTGTCATTACGGATCCAGAATAGAGGGGGCCAGTGAAGGAAAACAAAATCAGTTGCAAGATGATGCGAATTGCCTGACCATACAGGTGCAATACGGCCATGTCTGCCCCCAAAAGCTCGAAGGCTAGGTTTATCACTTTTCCACCACCCTTTCGGTTCGACACGAGTCTATTCTCGAGAAGCCTCGCCATAGGCTACTGCGAAGAGATGATGTACTACATCAGCTCCCGTTCACTGATTCGAGCCGATACAACATTCCTTGATAGTGCTCTGATAGCGCGGAGACAGCAACGTTGAAGAAATCGGAAATCGCCGAAATTGAGCAAGTTTACGGGGCCGACGTCGTCCCGTTTCTCGAAACTGCTAATCCCACACTCTCTGGCCAAAAAGAAAACAAACCCCCCCCCCCCCCCCCCCGAAAGAGCATTTTGACTGTCATAAGAAAGAGTCTTGGCTGCGAGCCTCAAGGCCATCTCCTATTTCGATGAACCGACCCGTCAAAGGGCCCACTAACTCGGTCGCTCACCATACCGAGACCTGCCCCTATATACCCCGCCAGTCTATCAGGTTTAGATCAACGGCACTGAGAAGCCCTCTGACCCGTCGAGTGTCGAACTTGATAATGTAGAAGATCCAGTTCATGTTTGGATCGACGTCAAGTTCGTCAACGGGCTGTATCAGAGGTCAACCTCGCGATAGCATCATGGCGAAGGGCATCTATCAAGGCTTTAAGAACTGAACAGGGAACAGGATGTGGTCGTAAACACGTTTGTAACTTTAACTAGCCTTGTGTTTCTATAACCGTCTTGTGCTACCTCAATGTATAGATCCGAGAGAATACTTTCTCCTGTCGTTGGAGGCGAAGCTAGCACCAGCCTCCAGGCCGTACCACTTCATGAAATGTATGCTACTAGTAAACAATGGAGATTTATTTGCCGAAGAACCCAGAAAGTACCTGAAATCCCCAGGCCGATGCGGCTTTCGTTACTAAAAGCTGCACTTAGACGACCGAGGTCATGGCGGGTGTCCTTGGAAGCGGCTGCGCCTCCCTGGAGACCGAGTTGAGGACAGCATTCGACAACCCCTTTTCTAGGTAGAGATTTCATATCTTCACAGGGAACTCTTATGACGAGCCTGTCGACCTATTCTTGACCCTTTGAGGGCCGCTACCAAGATACCTATTCGACTTACACACTTCTCAGCGGCGGGGCTGTATGCGGGGTCCCTCGTGGCAAAGAAAATGGGGGAACATACAAAGGCATCGCCGAATTACAAAAGTGAAACGATCATGGCTCACACACAGATCAAGCATAGGTTTAGTGTAATGGTTCAAGAAACTGCTGGCGTGACTGTGCAGTCAACTCTGACTTCGGTCACGACGAGTCGAGGAAGCCTAGGCCTTCAACTGCCAAGAATCTCAGTATCGAGTCTTTCACATTCTCCCATGAGTTCGCCCCATCCTGGACGTGTGGTCAGTCATCTTTCTCAGATTTCCTATTACAGTCTAGTATAGTAAAAAGGCCGGGTCCCAATAGGTTGGTCATTAGCTAACGAGGAGGCTAGTCATTGCTTCCCGAGATGTTGTCACCGATGCGATCCAACCAGTGTTTCCCCGGGAACAAGGTCTGCCTGTCTAGCTTCACCAACTAGCCGCTTGGATGATCTGTGGTCGCTAGTTGTCGATGCCGTGCGGGTTGGACAATCTTGTGTTGGGAGATTGGTTCCTCGGGAAGTCATGCCTACTAGGAATATAGAGGATGAAGCCGTGGTCTCCAGGACGACAGCGTAAACTGCGGGCCCCTCGTTGCAACACAATGTCGACCTGTGGGTATAGCAACTGCAACGTCAGCCGGAGAAAGAAAGCTTGACTACCTCGGGCGGAAAGGAGTCGAGAGGGGTCGAGGGAGGTCGGACAAGTGTCGAGGAACACTGGAGTGGGGAAACAGGGACGACATCTGGGGAAGTGGCACTAAAACCCCGCACGCCAATTTCCCCGGCAAGAGCAGCGCGGCACCTCCCAGCTCCAGCGGCATCAGACCCCCCCTGCAAGTGTGCTCACCTCACTACCTATCCGTGCTTCTTTGAAGCTGCGAAGCCATCGGGACATCGGGACCTCGGGAAAGAACACACGCGCACCAATAAGAGAATTCTCCCGACGGTGCTTGTGCGTCTTTCTCTTCCTTCCCCAACTCCCTACCCCGGCATCTCCGCTTCTTTAATGCCATCATCGCGCCTAGTCCGGCCCCAACCCCGGACTTTTGCCATCTTGTTTCCCTGCCGTTGGACCTCGACTCGTCCCATTCATCTCCAATTGGAACTTTTGGCTATTGACTTGCCGTGTGTTCCTGAGGGACAACCAACCACAATTCAATTGACCCCGCTCGTCCCATTGGAGAGGGTGTCATCGGACCCTTTTCGACCTCACCGTTGGCCGGCCTCGCTCTGCTGCCGTTGCTCTGGGGCTGGCCCCTCCCTGCAATGCAGTCACTCGTTGGTCCTACAATTCATTTGGACTCGCATCTAGGTTCGCGCACCGTTACGTGCCACTAGCTTTGGCTTTACCATCCTTACCAAGCTTACCCCAGCTACTGCGTGGTTTAGCTCAGTCAGTATTGTTTGTTCGTTTCTTCTCTGGGGCAGCAGCGCCGGAAAAGCGAAAGGATCCCACGGCATGTTCGGCTAGACGCTCCAGTCACATCTTGCCCTCACCTCCAAAGCGTCGATCGTCCCCTGCTTGCTTCATTTCCGCATGTGTGTCCCGTCCGAAGCCTTCCCTTCCCCAACCCGCCGAGTGGGTGGGGCCAGTTCTCTGCACTCCACGGTCTTTCCTGTCCTGCATAACGTAGCTGTGTTGGTCCGATGGTTACCATCCCATCCTCGCTGTCATGGGCAAGTCTCTACGCTCCTCCCGCATGAGAGGGGGAGCACCTTTGGAATATAAGCTCCCACTTCACCCCATCTTCCCCTCAAGCCGATCCTGTTGTCCGTCCTCCCGTCACCATCGTCTGCTCTGGCCCGCGCTGCTCTGCGCCTCACTTATCTGTTACCTCGTCTGGCCCACTACCCTCACGATGCGCTCACTACTCCCCGCCGCTGTCGGGGCTCTGCTCCTTCCGGCTTCCATGGCCCAGTTCGTCGGCGCATCTGATGGGAACGCAACAACGCCCATTGGGGCCCCCGACGCGGACGGCAAGTACTGGATCTCCAGCAAGTACCTCAAGGCTGCCTTCATCCCCTACGGCGCCTCCATATCGAACCTGATCATCGAAGATCAGTACGGCATCCCCAGAGATATTGTTGCCGGTTTCGACAACGCCAGCTATTACAGCATTGACACCCAGCACCCTCACTTCGGCGGTGTCCCCGGCCGCTACGCGAACCGCATCAAGAACGGTACCTTTGAGATTGATGGCGAGACTTACCACACTGACCTCAACGACAATAAGGGCCTTGACACACTCCATGGAGGCTCTGACGGCTGGGACTACCGCAACTTTACCGTGGTTTCCCATACCAACAGCAGCATCACCTTCTCCATCACCGACCCAGACGGAAAAGAGGGTTTCCCCGGCGAAGTGGTGTCGCTTATCACCTACACCATCGTTGACTGGAACTGGGAGCTCAAGATGGTTGCCACTGCGACCACCAAGAAGACGCCCATCATGCTCAGCAGTCACACATACTGGAACTTGGACGGCTTCGCCAACAACGAGACCAACACGGCTCTCAACCACACTCTGCACATGCCTTACAACGGCCAGAGAGTAGCTGTCGACAACATCCTTATCCCTACCGGCGAGATCCTCGCCAATTCCAAAGGCTCCGTGAACGACTTCTGGAGTGCCCCCAAGCAGATTGGCGCCGATTTCCTCAAGCCCGAACTTGAGAACAACTGCGGCCTGAACTGCACTGGCTATGGTAAGTTTCCTCGGTAATCAATCGGGGGGTGATGAGACTCTAACCAAGGCAGACAACTGCTGGATCGTGAACCGCAACGATCTAGGCCTCTACAACTGGCGCACCGAAGGATACATTGCCCGCCTGCAGTCAGCTTGGTCCGGTATCCAACTCGACGTCTACTCTGACCAGGACGCCTTCCAAATGTACAGCTGCAACCAGCAAGATGGCTCTATGGCCCTCAAGAAGACCCAGGGCCTGTTCGACGACCCCGACTACCCTCGCATAATCCCCAAATACGGCTGCCTCGTCCTCGAAGTCCAGGACTGGATCGACGGCATCAACAACCCCACATGGGGTCGCGGCAAGAAGCAGATCTTCGAGCCCGGCGGTGACCCCTACGTCCTTCAGGCTAGCTACCGCTTTAGTGTCAATTCTACTTCCGAGTAAGGAGTTTGCAATTGAATGCGTGGTATTGGTTTACAGGGAGGGCAAGAGAACGTGGGTGTCGGGGGAATTCATTCCCACCCAACATATTAATGATAGATACAAGGTGAAGGGACCACTCAGCTTCCAAACTGGTCACCCATCAGACTTAATGAATTCTTCATATGCCAATGACTTGTTACACCCCTTTGAGCTGAGTCTGACGTGCTGGTACATACCTAAGCCAGTATGTTACAAAGTTTTCAATGTGTGTTGTGAATCAAAACATCCGATGCTGAAACGTCAGGGAACAATCATAGGTTCGAACCGCTTGGTTTTCAATGTTGGATGAGCATGGACTCCTTGCTCACGACCACACCCTTCCACCTGGACCCTCGTTTAGTCTTAATAACAAAACATCGCTCCTTGGACCTTGTCTTGTTGATACATGACTCTGGTGGGTATGCATTGTTGGCCAATTTTTTTATTGAAAAAAAATTATGATAAAAAAGGACCGGCTTGTTGAAACGAACTAGGATTCGGGATTTTGCTTGGTAGCAGTGCTTCTTATGGCGGGCTCATGAGGGGAGTGGCCTAAGTATGACACCAGCCAATGATTAGGCTGTCATTCAAATGTCCCGTTACTTGCATGTTTCACCTTAGTCAGCAATCTTATCACCTCGTCTTGCCCCGCGAAAAATTCAGTTAGCAGTGATTACGGTCGCGGGGCGATTCCCAGGCGGACTTACTCACAAGCAGCAGGCGACAACGCAAGAACTCCCATCAAACGTGAATCTACCTCATACAAGAGTCGTCCGAGAGCTCGACACAAGATCCAGGCCTCTATCCAAAATATATTGTTTCAAGGGCCTTCAAATATCAGGACGACCGTCTCAGCAATGGAGGAGGATCGGGCGCAAACGGATCTTGGCATAGCCGCCGATATTGAGGCGTCTCATCGCGAAGAGGAGGCGGTAACCCAGCCAGTGATGAAGCAGCCGAAGAAGCGCTTCGTAGGCAGAAGAACTGCGGCCGAGGCCGCTGCGAGGAACGGAGGCTCAAACGGATCTATCGAGGATAGCAACTCCATTCAAGGTCAGGCTGCCCTTCCCTGTTTTTCCCGGGCTCGCTTTTCACAGGACGGAGTGATTATATGCTCATACCCACCTCATAGTGGCACAGCCAAAGAGAGGCCCTCGTCTTCTGAACCAAGTTCCTCCAGATATTCTTAACGACCCGGCACTCAAGTCTGCTATTTCCATTCTCCCCTCGAACTACAGCTTCGAGATCCCCAAGACAATCCACCGCATCCGCTCCTCTGGCGCCAAGAAGGTCGCCCTCCAGATGCCCGAGGGCCTCCTCCTCTTCGCCACGACAATCTCGGACATCCTCACCGAGTTCTGTCCAGGTATCGAGACGTTGATCATGGGAGACGTCACCTATGGCGCCTGTTGTATAGACGACTATACCGCCCGTGCCATGGGCTGCGACCTTCTGGTGCACTATGCCCACAGCTGCCTCATCCCCGTCGACGTCACCAAGATCAAGACGCTCTACGTGTTCGTCGACATCAGTATCGACACTTCGCACCTCCTCGCATCGCTCGAGCGCAACTTCGCCTCGGGCAAGACCATCGCCATTGTTGGCACCATCCAGTTCAACGCCACAATCCACGGGGTCCGTGGCACCCTAGAGAAGGCGGGCTTCAAGGTCCTCGTGCCGCAGATCGCGCCGCTGAGCAAGGGCGAGATCCTGGGCTGCACGAGCCCGCAGCTCAAGGACGACGATAAGGTCGACATGATCCTGTACCTCGGCGACGGCCGCTTCCACCTTGAGAGCATCATGATCCACAACCCGAGCATACCTGCCTACCGCTACGACCCGTACTCGCGCAAACTGACGCGCGAGACGTACGGCCACGACGAGATGCAGGACCTGCGGCGGACGGCAATTCGGACGGCCAAAACGGCGCGGAAATGGGGTCTCATCCTCGGCTCGCTGGGCCGCCAGGGGAACCCGCATACGATGGGGCTCATCGAGAAGCGTCTCAAGGAGCGCGGGATTCCCTGGGTGAACCTGTTACTGAGCGAGATTTTCCCGGGGAAGTTGGCCATGATGGGCGATGTGGAGTGCTGGGTGCAAGTTGCTTGCCCGCGGTTGAGCATCGATTGGGGGTACGCTTTCCCGCGGCCGTTGCTGACGCCATACGAAGCACTCGTTGCACTCGAGGTCAGAGATGACTGGGGTAAGGGGGTGTATCCCATGGACTACTACGGAAAGGATGGTCTGGGGCGGACGAAGCCAGCTCAGCTGGAGGCCAATGCTTGAGGACAGCGTTTTGAAGGGTCTTACTGGCGATCACAAGTTTACGAAGACACATGGGAGCACGCAATGATACCATACTCGAACGAGTACAAAATTCGTCGAATTCACACATACATGCCCCGCCGTGAGAGCCTGTTGAGTCCGTAGGTTCCTCGGCTCGGCAACATCTCGAGTTTATCATCATGATTACGACACAATGTTCACCATAGCTCACCACTGTATTTCTTGGCATAACTATAGCTCGTGATTTCATAGACTCGAGGGTTCAGCATCCAGAGCCGAAAGCAGGCAAAGTCCGCTATGCATCCAAGCTTAAGGGACACGCCAGGCGTCCAACCCTACGGGACTGTCCAGCCTTTACGGCGAAGAATAGCCCCCCTCGCGCGGACCAGCCGGGACGCTGCAAGTACAGCACATACGAAGGTGCTCGCTACACAGGGATGGCGGATTCAAAAAGCGGGAAACAGGCTTACATGGAGGTGTAGTTACGGCTGGGCGCTGTTACACAAGTGCTCATCCCCGGGATGCTGCAGCAGTCGCTACGCAGTACAGGGAGTGTCTGCCTTTGCCACCTTGGCGCGCCGGTATACGCGAATTTCTCAACACATGTCATCGGTTGCGTACCTTGGAGGGTGAGGTCGAGAGCTGTTTGTTCCCATTTTGGTCGTCGCTATAAGCCCATGCAGCTGACAAAGACACGTCCGAAGATAAGCATATAATGGACCAGTGGAGGATGCTTACGTTGGATTTAACTATACGCCGCTTACATGGGAAAAGAACTATGTAAGGCTGACTCCCGCCGGCAAGGTAGAGAGACAGCTGGGTCGATCGGCCTTTTCTCCAGTGCACAGCATCCTGGACCTTGACAAGAGTCGCCGTCGCTGTTTGACTTTGTCAATCTAACTCCGATGCTCCTCTTCAAGCTGCCAGAACAAAGCTGTTGGAGATGCATTGGTTCGATGCTTGTCGGCGGACACAAGAACGGCTCCTTGCCTATGTATTTGCACGTAATTGGTTTGCAGTTGTTGATCCCTGATGATTCCGCCACGTCCGAGGTCCCGGATGGTCACCTGGACCGGAGTTGAAGTGCCAAGGCTCCACTGATGCCAAACTTGGGGGCAATGAGATGCAGCTCTTGCAAGGGGGACACATCAGCCTTGGGTTTCTTGACTCAGTACCTAAATAAAATGCCATGCCAGCTACATATGGGCCAAGAACAAAATTCAGACAAGAGTCGCCGTCGCTGTTGTACTTTGTCAAACAATCCTTACCGTCACTTTCCGACGAAGGATGGCCCGAAAAGGCAAATGCAAGGTGAGGACCGGGTGTTTTACTTGCAAGTAAGTTCACGCAGTGATGTCACGGTTGATTCGTCATCCCCCCCCCCCCCTGACTCTGGCAAAATCGATAGAATTCGCAGGGTCAAGTGCGACGAGGCCAAACCGGACTGCCTCCGATGTTCGAAAACCGGCCGCGTTTGCGATGGCTATCCGGACCCGGCCAAGCCCATTTCTCTTCAGCTCCAGCTGCTGAAGCCGCTGAGCCTGTTCCCGGAGACCGGCATGCAGGAGAGCAGGGCGCTGGAGTACTTTTGCAACATGGTTAGCCCGAACCTGCCCGGCGCCACCGACCCTTACTTCTGGACGCACCTCGTCGTGCAGTTTAGCCGGTACGAACCCGCGGTCCGGCACTCCATCATCGCCATCAGCTCCCTCTACGAAGACATCGTCCGGGAGGAGGACAGCCCGCTCGGATCGCTGGCCCATCGGCGTCGGAACAATATTATCATCCTGCGGCATTACAACGCCGCGATCAAGGAGCTCAAGGAAATGCAGAATCCGGGCCTGGTCCTGCTGGTCTGCATCCTTTTTATCTGCTTAGAAGTTTTACAAGGCAACCGGGATGCGGCCTTACGCCACTGCACCCACGGCATTGCCATTCTCGCCGGTCCCGAGCCTTCGTCGCTAAATTGGGTGAGAGAGTACCTGATGCCGCTGTTCCGCCGCTTGACTACACTGCCATTCTTTTTCAAGTCCGAAGAGGCGGACAGGCTCGACTTGGACTTGGCCATCTCACGCTACACGCCGCCGTCGTCCTTCTCAAATCAGTCTGAAGCAGCGTATATGATGGACGACATTATGAACCAAGTGATGCTAATCATCCGGCAAGGCTTCTCAGTCCACATAGGACCCAGTCATTACGAGCCGATCTCGCCTCATCTATTGAAGGAGCAAGACAGGATTCTATGCCTAACGAGACAGTGGTACGCTATGTTGATGGACCTTGAAGCCAGGTGCAAGGTGCAGAAAACCAGTGTGGCGAGGGCGCTCATGTTGGCCAAGTACCGCGTCGCCCTCATGTGGGGCTCCGAGGCCTTTTCCCGCGACGAATTTGGCTACGACGACTACGGGGACGAGTTCCGCAGCATTTTAGACGACGCAGAGGAGGCGGTAGCCTTTCAAAAGGAAGGGGGCCTCAAACCGAGACCCTCATTCGAGATGGGCTTTATACCACTGCTCTTCTTCTGCGCCCATCGGTGCAGAGTACTGCATTTGAGGCTGAAGGCCCTGAGACTGATGAGGACCCTTGTGGCACCTCGGGAGAGTCTCTGGGAGAGGGAAGGAATGTGTGCCTTGGCACGACTGATCATCGAGGTCGAGCACGGTCTGGCTCTGGACGACAAAGGTCGGCCCCGTCCGGGGGCAGTGCCAGTATATTCCATTCCAGAGTATACGAGAGTGCTGCATTTCTGTCCCGGGGATGCGGACGAGTACGATGAGACGTTTTTCGGCCATGGGCCGCGCCATTCCAGAGTCGTGCTGTTCATGAGGAATCGTAGTGGCGATATGTACCTGCGCCTGGAGGTCCTGGGTGAAGTGTCGACTCCTCCAGTTACTGTGGGTGAAGGCCGTGCTGAGAACATCACTTTATGTCGTGGAGTGCGGAGCTAATCTGTGATTCGGACAGCGCGAACCGTGCCTTCATTTTGTGCCAGCCAAATTATTTCCCGTCTCGTACGTTGCCTGCGCTTCTCGAACGAGGCCAGGCTGCACTGGCACTGATGTGGAAATTGACGACCAGAGCTAGTATGAGATGGATACCCGGAAGCATATTCCAATCTAAAAGCAAACGTTTGGGAAGAAACACGGAATCCTTATAGAACATGTAGGCACTGTCACGGCGTTTTCCATCTGCCAGAGAAGCCACTTTTACGTATTGCAGTATTCAATTACGATGCCATACACGTAGCCAGCGGCCAAGTTGGACTCGGTTCTTATAAAGGTTGAAGCAATCTTGTCGGCGACCAGCTGACCCACTGGTCGACCACCACTGGTTACGAGGCTGTCTCCCGCAGGACACAAGGGCCTTAAATCTAGAAGAGCTTCTTGCTCTTGCCAGAGTCCAGAGTCCGTCTCCTCCTGCACGGCGCAGCAGTCTTGTTCTTCAACGCCTCGAGCACACCGTAGTAGGCAGGGTGCTTGCTGAAGTCGTCAAACCAGAGAAGGGCGGCGCCTTCACCTTCAAAGACGTAAGGAACCCAGCTGAAGGCGTCGTAGAAGTCCCAGATAGTAACACCGATGCAGGCAGATACCTGAACGCAGGCACCGACAGCCTATTACACGTGACGGTTAGCACCTTCGAAAGGAAGTTGAGGAGGGCAGTGCCTCGGATCACTTACGTTCTTGTAAGCCTCCTTCTGCCACTCGAGGTTCGTCTCGTTGACAGGGAGCTCAATGCGGACATCCAGCTCCGTCAGGGCAACCTCCACACCAAGCTCGGCGTACGATCGAATGACGGCAATTTGTTGGTCCAGACTCGGCGCGCGATGGGCAACCAGGTGGGCCTGCATGCCGACACCGTCGACCCGGAGACCATCATCTTGGAGCAGCTTGACGATGCGCCTGGCGCCCTCGCTCTTGGGGCCGATGGACTCAAGGTTGTAGTCGTTGTAGTACAGCTTCGCCGCCGGGTCGACCTCGGCCGCAGTGCGGAAGGCCAGCTTGAGGTACTCCTCGCCGAGAACGTTGTAAAAGACGGACTCGCGGTAGGTACCGTCCTCGTTGAGGGCCTCGTTGACGACGTCCCAGGCGTAGCACTTGCCCTTGTAATGGCCAGCCACCTCATGGATGTGGCGGACAATTGCATCGGTAAGCGTCTCGGGTGTCCACTCCGTCGTCTCGACCCAGGGGGCAAGCTGGCTGTGCCAGACGAGGGCGTGGCAGCGAAGGAGCTGGCCGTTCTTCTCGGCGATGGAGGTGACGATGTCGCCCTCGGTGAAGTTGAAGACACCTGGCTCGGGTTCGGTGAAGAGCCACTGGAGACGAGATCAGCTTCGGGGCCAAGTAACAAAGGCAGCGAGTGCCGATAAAAACTCACCTTCTGGCCATTGGTCGGGGTTGTTTGGCCGAACTCATTGGTGTCGTCGAGGATGGCATCGTACTGCTCGTAGGATGCCTCCAGGCCGGCACGCTCACGCTGCCCTGGGGTGTCAGTTGCAGCACCGAAGTACAGCAGACCGGCTTTCTTCGCGTAGTAGTCGAGCTGAGCAGAGGCGAGAGGAAGAGACGCCGCCAGTAGGGGCACGGTGAGAGATTGGATATGCATCGTGACCGATTGTCCACAGGTTCCTGGCGACAGTTGAAAGGACCTATTTGTGCCCGAGATAGGAAGTGTGGGTGAGAACGGAGATCAACAAGAAAGTAATCCGCAAGGAGGGCAATTCAATTCATATATGCAAGGTCCCGGCCTCGATACTACCTCACCATCGCTACGTGCGAACTCCCAGCCGACGGGACGTGGGCCCATCTCCAGATGATCCAGCGCGATGAACCGAGCTAGCGCGCAAGGTACCACTCCGGGTGACGTCCTCGAAGTGAGGAGATTCCTGCGGCAAAAGCACAGCCAGAGTCTTGGGACCAAGGCCTGCAAGGCCAGGTAGCATCATGTTGGCTGGATGAATAGGACGAAGGTGAGGTTGGGGTAATGGAGGCTGGAAGAGATGACAAAGAAGGCGTTCGAACACCCGGGACAAACGAGGAGTTCGTCCGAAGGGTAACCAGCAGTTTCCTACTGGCGGTCGAATAAAAGCCAACAGCGTTGCCACGGCTAACGGCTTGCAGGGGTCGACGCCGGCATGGTGCTTCTCCATTTCTTGCTGGGGCGGAAAAGGAACTGTTCAATCAGGATGTCTGCGGATAAATTAAGCTTGTAATCGGGGTCACTTTAACCTAATAGCCTCTTCGGCTCTTCAAAGGCCCCCTCATGAGTTGGTGCGGAGATGTGGAGAATCCTTGAGCAGCACAATACGGCTTGTTGACTTGAGTGGACAATCTCACGACGATTATTTGTTGCCCAGATTTGCCAAGGCCGCCACCATCTTTTTCGGTAGAAAGCTGAAGGCGTCGTATACAGCTTCCTCAAAAGACAGTCGCTGACGAGGATCACTGGAAAGCAATTGCAAGGGGACCAAGCGGTTAGTTACGCTACCAATGCAAAAACCCTTGAATGAGAATGGCTCTCGGTGTCTGGATTGTAGAATCCTGGCGTACAAGCTATGGCAGACGAGCTATGCCAACAGCCTCTCCTCGGCCAAAGTATATCCCCAAACTGTGGGACGAGGCCTGACGGCGGAATGATGCAAAAAAACTACAATAATCTGGTGGAAGAGGTCCAGATATGTGGCCCGTTGATGCGATCCAAGTCTGAGCCGCCTCGTAGGGTCGAAGCCTCGGCACGAAGTGTGCAGCTATGCTCTGGATGTCTGATGAGTGAAGTGTCGGATATTTAGAAGGGTATGCCTTCTTAGTGACGAGGGAAAGCTAATATTCTTCTGAGCCGGGTATCACTAGGCACCTTTCCAAGCAGAACCTTTGCGTGCTGATTACGGTATCGATGATTTCTTTATCGATATTTCCTGTCCACACCCCCAAATTGCAATGAAACAGATTGCTTAATGACCTGGGGGAGTTGAGAATGAACAAGGTTGTTAGGCAACGCTTTCGGAGTCTCTTTATCCGTAATGTATAGAAAGCATACTCTGCAATTTTTCAGAGAGGCAGCCCTGAAAAGATGATGTGACTGTGTCGAGTTTGGCCGAGTGTTGTAACCTAGTGGTCAGTCGGCTTATACTGATGCTGCATGGATCGAGGTTCGTAGGCATGGTCCAAGGGGCGATAAACGAGTGCTAGTAGTGATGCTATAATGGAAAGTCGCCAATGCCAAGTATGACAGTAACGTGGGTTTGGTATCATGGAATGTTGAGGCTCTTAGATCCGTGTACTCTTGCACCGATGGGGAGGACAGGTGCCTCTTGATTTTGGTCGTTGATCAGTGAACGCCACGGCGTACCCGAGCCAGGATGGACGGCACGCTCCCCTACGAGGCCTCCGTGCTAACAGGCTCAGGTCGGTTTCCGAACATAATTTTATACTTGACGATCTCGGCGACTTCGAGCTCCTCCTCTTTCTCACCATCCTTGCCGGTAGTCGTCTGTCCCCTCCGCCGAATGATAGCCATGGCCTTGGGGAGCTTCTTGACTTCGCCGTGAAGCCTCTGGTGCTGGCCAACGTAAAGGAAGACGCGCTTCATCCATGCCGTACTGCCGTCCTCTTGGGTGTCTGGGCGATAGTCAGGGAAGACGACTTTCCCAATGGGAACCTCCGGCCCAGATTGGCTGTTGTCTTCGTTGAAAGTGACTTGGGGCAGGTTGATGGTTCCCTGCATCTCGAGCAGTGCAAGCCCGGAGGGTGTCGTGATAAGGGGAGGTAGTGGGCTGTCTGAGGCTGGGGGTGCTTTCCTGGGGGGATAAATATTGACAGAAGCCATAACGTTTAACTGAGCCCGAATAGGTACGTAATGGAGAGCGCGTGGGAAGTGGAAAAGTAGCCTTAAAGCTTTGGAGGGTACATTATAACCGGTATGAACCACAAAAAGGTGGCACCCATATGACAATTGTAGATAGACACCTACAGATAGGACTGGAGCAGAGGTACGTACCCTAAGCCGTTGGCGTTCCTGGAGAGGGAGCAGCAAGGCACGTGAGCTGATGGGCTTCGGGCCCCAGCAACGAAAAAGCAGCGAACAAAACGAGCCAGTCGGTAGTACATTTGGCCGACATCTTTTAGACCAACGGGTTTTGATTGGCCAGATATGGGTTTTTCGCACGCCAGTCCCAAGCAACCCTAGGCACACAAATCCATATCTCGAAATTTGGTGTTTTTTCCTTCTCTTCCCACCCACTGAACATTTCCACGCCCAACGCCCAGCCGCAGTCGACAACTCTTGCACCACCCAACGCCGGCAAGATGAAGGTACGAAATTATCCCCAACTATGAGCATAGCGATGGATTTTGAAAGGCTTTACGTCAATGCGATTCTTTGAATGCTGCCGCTGCCACTCGGTTGGAAAATTTCGGCGGGGGAATTTTTAAGGCTGACAATTTTGACAGTTGAACATCTCCTACCCTGCCAATGGCAGCCAGAAGCTCATCGACATTGAGGATGAGCGCAAGCTCCGTGTCTTCATGGAGAAGCGCGTACGTTCACCCTAGACCCGTTCGCCGGAGACGAGAGATGCACGAACAACGAGATCCTCGAACCGATGGCGACCTGATTTTCTTCTTCGATATCGAGGCACGAACAAGATACTGACAACTTGGGCTAGATGGGCGCTGAGGTCCCCGGTGACTCTGTCGGCGACGAGTTCAAGGGCTACATCTTCCGCATCACCGGCGGCAACGACAAGCAGGGTTTCCCGATGAAGCAGGGTGTTATGCACCCTACCCGTGTCCGTCTCCTCCTCTCCGAGGGCCACTCCTGCTACCGCCCCCGCCGCACCGGTGAGCGCAAGCGCAAGTCCGTCCGTGGCTGCATCGTCGGCATGGATCTCTCCGTCCTTGCCCTCTCCATCGTCAAGCAGGGCGAGAACGACATCCCCGGCCTCACCGACGTCGTCCACCCCAAGCGCCTTGGCCCCAAGCGCGCTACCAAGATTCGCAAGTTCTTCGGCCTCACCAAGGATGACGATGTATGTGTGCTCCCTGTTGCGATGCACCCCAACAGCCACTTCGTCATCGCCTACCTGGTGCTGCGACGTAGGAACACCGAGCAGATCAGGTAGAGTGTGAGAGAAGGGACCGTGTTTCCCCTCTTTGCCCTTTTTCGTCAGACTTATTTGTTGAAGCCTTGATTCAAGTGCGCCAGATGAGACGTAACAAGGAAAGAGAGGGGTAATGCGTGCCAGGCTATATGTGAAGAACCAAAACATGAAGCGACCGCAGTGGCTAATACGGCAATCTTGCTGCAATCAATAGGTCCGCAAGTATGTCATTCGCCGCGAGGTTCAGCCCAAGGGCGAGGGCAAGAAGCCTTACACCAAGGCTCCCAAGATCCAGAGACTCGTCACCCCCCAGCGTCTCCAGCACAAGCGTCACCGTCTTGCCCTCAAGCGCCGCCAGGCCGAGAAGGTCAAGGACGAGGCCGTACGTTCCCTTCCCCCCTGCCAACTGAAAGCCCGAACCCTTGATGCTAATTCTTTGAATCAGAACGAATACGCCCAAATCCTTGCCAAGCGCGTCGCCGAGCGCAAGAGCGAGAAGGCCGAGCTCCGCAAGCGCCGTGCTTCTTCCATGCGCAAGTAAGCGTTTTAGCTCGCTGGCGTCTTTTGGGGTGGAAAATGAAAAAAGTGAAAGATTATTCCGGGTCTTCTGGTTTTCTTGCATTACGAGGCGTGGACGGGATTACAAGGGTGGAACTGGGTCAAAAACTCACCAGTCTTCAGTCATCACGAATGTAATAGGGCATTCAAAATGGAAATGCATCCTTGACGCGCGAATACCACCAGCAATTTGTTTATGATGACCTTTTATTATTCAAAATCTATGAACCGACATGCAAGCTGCGTGGACGCCCTTTCTGTGATACAGCCCGTAGGTACGGTCACTTCCATATATCTCCAGTCAAAAACTTAGTGAGACGACGCTCTCGACTTGCTTGCCCCACTCTTTAGCCTAGGGCTGAGAGGATCTGGGTTTTCCTTCCACCTCTCTGGCGGAGACACTGCCATCAGTCCAGGCCCGACTGGACCCTGTAAATCTGTGGAGGGCACTAGGTATGGCACGTGTGGCTGGCAAGTTGGTCACCCCGTCGTGAAGCTGTCACGACCTTCGCGGTAGGTTCATCAGAGCTATCATCACCGTTCAGCGTGGCTCGCCCGCAAACCCACCCGATCTTACCGATCTTATTCAACAGTACTATCCTCGCCGCTAAGTCTATCGCCAACGTTCCAGCCCAAAGGCCGCGCGCTATGGTTGAGGTGAAGTCAGATTTGGCAGTTGCTGCGTCAAGACATTTGAGATGTGGCACATGTTAGAGGTGCTGCGCATTGGGGCTTTACGTAACGTGATATTATTATACATGTACTGGGTGAAATGCACTAGACCGCTTTATGGGGGTTTAGAGCGACTATATCCATCAGCAATTGCTGCAGGTCTAATTGACCGGAGTGTCCAATTTTCAGTCTTACACTAAGCATTGCCTGGGGATTTCGAGGTGTCTGGTTCGTATACTCAACAAGTCACAGGAAGCTTTGTGACTACTCTCTTAGCTTTCAATTCGATTCTTCTATATTTTCTGACCAACACCGTTGCACACCAGTTTGGGGCTGTAGGATTTATGGCCTGGGCGATGGAGGCAGACACACGGAACCCCTCCCATGTCCGAGGCGGTCTCCACATATTATTTCTTAACCTCTCAGCGATCGCGGAACAATGACGGTGCTAAAGTTTTTTTTTTTTTCTTTTCCTTCCTTCTCTCCTGTTTCCGGTACCAGCCGCTGCAAGTACACGTGAATATACTACGAGTGGACAAGGGCGACTCTTTTCGCAGCAACCGCGATTTTCGCTTCTATCCGTACACCCTGACAACTCATTTTGTCTTACTTCTCTCGGCCGAGCCACTTATCACACCAAAACTACCGACAGATTCCCGACCGCATTGTGTGTGACTGACCGATAGCTATACCCCTCCATCGTGACCCCGCGCTACAATTCGATTCGCCCAAGCAACCCGACCGTACCTTACCTAGCCTGCCGTAGCAGCCCTTTATACTCGGCCGATCTCCCCTCCCCGAATACTTCCCTCTTCTTCTTTTCTTCCCCTAGTCGTCATACAACGACCGTCCTCATGGGGGATATGACGAACGACATCAAGCTCCTCAAGGGCAGCAGCCATGGGGAATTGTCCGAGAAGGTCGCTCAGCGGTACGCTTAGCCACGAAGATGGACGGATTGCTTCTTCTGTCTCTTCCGTTTTTCCCCCCAACCCCTTTCTACTCTACCTTAGCTCCGGATGAAAAGCAACGAATGGTGCTGACGCGCGAATGCGCCGCTTGCAGACTGGGCATTCCCCTCGCGAAAACCATGAGGTAAGTTTGCTTCTCAAGATTCTGCACATTCTTCCGGCGCACCCACGCGAGGTTTCGATTGACTGACCGCTTTGCGCAATCCCAGCCTGAACTACTCGAACCAGGAAACCAGGTAAACGAACAACCCGCCCAGCCCAACAGGGCTCTGAATGTTGAGTGCCCGTTATACTGACTTATCTACGGTGTCACTATTGGCGAGAGCGTCCGTGACGAGGATGTCTTTATCGTACAATCTAGCGAGCCTGGCAACATTAATGACGGCCTCATGGAGCTACTCATCATGGTCCACGCTTGCAGAACTGCTTCTGCTCGTCGCATTACCGCCGTCATTCGTTGGTCACCCCGTCTCCCCGGACGAGTTATACGGAATCGCTACATCGAGAAAGAGCGCTTGCTGACAGAATGCAGCTTGCTTTCCCTACGCTCGACAGGACAAGAAGGATAAGAGTCGTGCCCCGATCAGTGCAAAGCTCGTCGCGAACATGCTGCAGGTTTCCGGTTGCGTAAGTCTATCGCACGAGGAAGGACGGAGAAATAACAAAAGACGATAATCGGCTGACAAGCGCACGACCAGAACCACGTAATCACGATGGACCTCCACGCCTCGCAGATTCAGGGTTTCTTCAACATCCCCGTCGACAACCTTTACGCTGAGCCGAGTGTTCTGCAGTGGATTCGATCCAACATGAACGTTGACGACTGCGTTATCGTCAGTCCCGATGCAGGCGGCGCCAAGCGTGCCACTGGTATTGCCGATCGCTTAGAGACCGGCTTCGCGCTCATCCACAAGGAGCGCCCGCGCCCTAACGTTGTCGGCCGCATGATTCTTGTCGGCGATGTTACGGACAAGATTGCCATTCTGGTAGACGATATGGCCGACACCTGTGGCACCCTCGCGAAGTTCGTATACACTGCGGCAAAGAAACAGGAAGCACTGCTAACGATTCGAACAGGGCTGCCGAGACTCTCGAGACTGGTGGTGCTCGTGAGGGTACGTTTTCACCTGTGATGTACGACCTCAGAAGCCCATGCTAATCTCATTTCTAGTCATCGCCATCGTCACCCACGGTGTGCTGAGCGGCAACGCAGTTGAGACGCTGAACAAGAGCTGTCTGTCTCGTGTCGTCGTCACCAACACGGTGCCTCTTGGAGACAAGATCGAGCGCTGCCCCAAGCTGCGCGTCATCGACATCAGCCAGGTCCTGGGCGAGGCTATCCGGCGCACCCACAACGGTGAGAGTGTTAGCTACCTCTTCAACCACGTGCCGGTCTAGAGGATTGTTGCTTCAATTTTGCGTTAGTTTCGGCCAAGGGTTGCATATGGCATGGCATGGGTCCCTTATTTTTCATTTTCAGGGAGGCGTACTACGGTAAAATAAAAAACGGCATTAAGGGTTTTTTACAAACAGGCACCACCGCTATATAAAAAGAGAATCTCATGCAGGTAAGACGTTCAGTAATGCAGAACAAAATACCCTTCTGTATGGCTTGTCTTTGTGGTTTTTCTGCATTACGTGAGGAGGGTTGGGAGGAGAGGGTTGGGTACTGCTCGTCCACTTGGTATAAGGCTTCCTCTAAAGATTTACGAAGGTATGACGAGCACGAGGCGTTCAGGAGCCGACTTTGCCACCAAGATCGTCGAAAACCTGGCGTCTTGATTCACATAAGCGACAGATGTACCGGAGATAGCTTCACTCGCCAGCAGCAGCAATTTATTACTACCTGATGACCAATTATGGAATTGACTCCTCGGAATCAACCGAAGCGGTTTATTGCCAAGAAATGAGCAGCCTTGAGCCAACCCAACAACCATGGCCTCTGGATGAGACGGCGTGAAGTTCTATCATCTTTTCAAAAGATACTTGTCTTATTCACTGATCCGCTGTTATTGGCATGCCGTCTGATAGGCTTCTTGTTAGGTACTCTACATACTGGGCTACTTGCAGGATGAACAACAGGTTATGGCTCTAAGCGGCCTGCACTCCGCCAAGAACCGAACCAGTGTCATCTCGTGTTGAACTGCCCGAACACCCGGAAAAAAAGAAGAAAGAGAAAAAAGAAGCTACAAACGAATTCAGACCTAGGCCTCTTCAGTCTGAACCGCAGCCGCAAAGACTGCCATATGTACACGTGGTCCGGCATCTGTTAAAGATGCACTTCCACTCGAACATCACAAGTCATACATCCACCCAATTGTCGTGTCCCGTGTCGCCTGCCCTCCGTAATGCAAATGCTGACAAACTGCAAAGCCATGTATCTATGTGTGCGCGCTCCCATCTTATGCAAAGCCGAAGTAGTCGCTTCCCGCTGTGATGGCCTTCATGAGCTGCTGGCGAAGCATCTCATAACTCTCGTACTCAGGGAGGTCAAGTTCTGCATCGATACGTTAGCTCGAGCGCCGCTGAGTGTACAAGAGGACAACTTACGGTTGAAGCATGTGTGCGAACTGGGAAGGCGCTCCTTGTTGCCATAGTCTCGATGAATGTTGAAGCGGTTGACGCCGTTCATACCCTCGAGCTCTTTGAATCCGTTCAGCGGCACCTTACTGGTTCCCGTGACGAACTGTAAAAGCTTGGCTCGCTCTTCCTTGTCAAACGAGCGGACCGCTCGCCAAAACCACTGGATCTGTGGTGATGACGGAGTGTAGTTGTGGTATTCTGTGTTGCTCTTCCAGTCGTCAACGTCGATGTCGGGCAAGCCTGAGATCAGAAGCTCGAGCTCCTGCTCGTTGAAGATGGAGATGAGATCTGCAGGGATGATATCATGGAATCCTGATATCATTGTTAGCAAAGCAGCCCAGTTCCCATCATGACTATCTTGACTTACCCTTGAGGAAGTGTTCCATCTGCTCCTTAACAGACGACAAAAGCTTGTGTTCCACAACCAAGCGCACATAGTCGTGCTTGTTCTCCTCGGTGACGGCAATGTCGCGGCCGTTGGGACACAGATCGACAGTCCGGGTGACGCCGAACTCGTCGTCCTCAACTGAGAAGGTTTCGGTGATGATGTCCGTGATGTCGTTGTCGAGCATCCAGACAAGAGACTTGTAGTAGTCCGGGTCGAAGGATTCCATGTCCTTGACGGAGACAGACTTGCCGAGGATGCGCTTGTAGACGGCACGGCTGAAGTAGCAGTCAAGCACACGGCCTTCGTACAGGGCCTTGCCGATGATACGTCCAATGAACTTGAAGAACATCAGGTGCTCGTCGTTGATGCCGCTCAGCTTATTGGGGTGGAAAGTCGTACGGTCAGAGGAGACTGGGATGAATAGGGCGTAGTTGGCATCGAACATCTGTCTCGACAGAACCTGGAACCACTCGCGCGTCACGCCTCCAGCATCCACGCCCTCCTCATTGTGGAAGCGAATGTTTAGCTTGCCATACTTCATCTCGTCGCCAGTCTTGTAGTAAAGGTGCTTGAAGGAGTCGTGGAAGACATGCTCGCGACGAACTGCGAGTTGTAAAGCCGGGAACGACGGTCGTTGGTTGTTGCTGGAACGGCTATGCACGCTGCGGTTGAAGTAGTTACGCTTGTTATCGAACTCGAGCACCTTAGGGTTCTTTACGAGAAGTGCAAAAGTTCCAGACATGAGCTTAGGGCTGTTGCGGACCAGCTCATTCAGGATTCGCCGGTGTTCCTCGGTGAAGGTGAAAAAGAGACCTGCCATGCGGTTCTCTGGCGGTGGGCTTGACAGCAGCATCTCTTTGCTTGTTTGATTGACGGCTTGTGGATCATCGTTCATAGCGGTGTTCTTGCAGACAACCATAAGGGACTCGATCAGAGGCAACAGGATCGTGGCCACATTGACCATGCTCTCTCTCTCACGGATCGCGCTGAGACAGCCACTCAACTTCTCCCACATCGTAGAAAAGGTTGAGTTGTGGTAGAGGGACGTGACGAGATCCTGCTTTTCGTTGACGTTCGTCTCCGCCTCTTCGTCCGCCTTATCGTTCTTCTTTTTATTGTCGAACAAGTGATCCAGCGCGGTTAAAACGCGTAGCAGCTTGTTCTGCTCGGAAGCACCTGGTGAGAACTTGGCAAGCGCAACGCCTTGTATCTCGGTCCCAGAAGTAGCCTTCTCAATGTGAGGAAGAAGCTCATCAAGGTCTGCCACGATGTTCTCGCTCAGAACACGGGCTTGGCGAACAAGCTCCTGTCCAAACGTGGCCTTGGCACCGGGAATGGCGGACAGATTCTTGATGGCCGAGATGGTGTTTTGGAAAGTCTTGGAGCTGCACTCGCGGGCAACAAAAATCTTGATAACAAGCGTGAGGTTGTGCGGCGGGATGACGGGAACCTGCATTTGCCGCGGTGCTTTCTGGCTCACATCTGGCTTGTCGGCGTTTTTGGTGTTCTCAGATTGAGTGGCAGACTCAGCTCCGGGAGGCTTGGAATCCCCGTTGTCAGTATTGACACTAGTATCGGCAGTCGTAATCTCAGAAACCTCGTGGTTTGGCGGGTGGCCAGCTGCAGTCAAAGCTTCGCCAGCCTCAGCGGCATTCTCCGCGGCTTTCTTCTTTGCTTCCCGAGCGGCCTTCTCCAAAGCCTCGCGGCGGCGTCGTTCCATGGTTGCCAGCGGTACAGTAATCTTGTTGAGCAGGTCGGCCAGGTACGCCATGACGACTGAGCTCTCCATTACCAAGTCTCGGTCGAGCAGAGTCAGCAGAGAGTTGATCGCGTACTTGTGGGCTTTGGAGTCCTTGGCCTTGCCCTTGCGACTGAGCGTGCGCTTGAGAGAAGACCCTACCACCTCATGTTCTGTTAGGAAAAGCATCGGAATGTGGGGGTTCTTCGTAGACAGATCCTGCAATAAGTCCAGGCACTGGTGAACCACCATCAGTGGCGATATTTCGGAGTTGGATTGTTGTTGTCCAGAGGTGCTCAGCGACGTCAGAGTTCGCTTAAGATTCTGGGGGGTCTTCGGGTCCGCATCCTTGTCCTTTGGTTTCTTGGCTTTGAGGGAGAGCTGGCTGAAACTGCGTTCAACAGCGTCCATGTCTGCGCTTCCCTCTTGCAGAATTAACAGGATGGTGCTGATGACCTCGAGTCGGTTTTGCCGGTTTTCACAGACATCGGCGAGGACGCTGAAAAGGTAGTTGCGGATGGAGCCGATCTGGGCGATAAACATGAGACGCAGAAGAGTGGCGACACCAGCCTTGTCCAGCATCTGAACCACAGTCCGTCGCTGGACCTTGTTCTCGGCGCTCTCTCCAGACTCAGCCGGCGGCGCACCGGGTCGCCGAGCAGCTACAGGCGGGCTTCTGCCTGTGACAGCAGGATGAACGCCGTGTTGCTGGGCGAGGAGGCGGGCTTGGGCAGCCATTTCGGGCGGCAAGTGATCCATTATGTCCTCTCCCTGGTCCATGAGCACCTGCTGGCGCAACTCAGGAGGGAATGTCAACAGAATGCTTGCCGGGTCCATATCAACCGCAATCTGATCCTGGCCTGCGGTCACTACCTGGCGGCGCTGCTCATCCCGCTCCCGCCGACGCGCTTCTTGACGTTCTTGCTGAACGATCTCCAGTCGCAGATCTTCGGGCAGAGCGTCCAGAAACTCTTGGAAAACCTCACCTTGCTCGCCGGTGGCAGATTCGTCCCGGGCCTGCGAGCGTCGTGTGCTGACGGTTTGCGCAATGACCTCTTCCCTGAACTCCTCGGGGAGAGCAGCAAGGTACTCAGGATCGATGCCAAGCTCGGTGACATCTACTTCCTCACCCCGAATCGTTGTCAACACACGGCTGCCATCATCCGCCGTATCCTCAGAGGGGGGTGCAGAAGCCTCTTGCGTTTCGACGCCTTCCATGGCTTGGGGAGCGGCGGCCGCTTCTGACCGGTTTGTTTGGACAGACGCCACATCGCGCTCGCCGGTAGCGGCAGCAGCTTCGGCAGCCACACGCTCCTGCTCTTCGCGCTCTTCGGCTTCTTGCCTTTCACGAAGAACCTTCTCTTCAGCTTCCTTTGCTGCCTTTTCTCGTCTTGCTTGTTCTTGCTGCTGCTCGAACTTCTTGCGCTCCTCTTCTCGGACCTTGCGCCGCTCCTCTTCTTCGGCCTTGAGCTTCTTCTCGAACTCCATGGCGGGGGGGACCAGCTTCGAAAGAATAATGTTGACAAGCTTCTGGGCTTTCTCGACGAAGTGGGCACCACCAAATACCATCCGAGCCTCTTCCTGGTAACGTTCGAATGTTGTCTCGGGGGTAAAGGCAACGGCTTGTTGCGGCTCATGGTATGTGGTTTCGCGGCGATTATCCGTTCTGGAATCACGGGGTGCAACGTGGTACTCCCTAACCTCGCCACGTCCATTTTGGGTGATAGACAGGTGAACTGCAGACTGACCATGGCGCATAACCGGCAGAGATGCAACCAAATCGTTCAGAATGGCGATGGGGCTGTTGGAAAGATGCTGTCCGGCAGGACCGAAAATATCAGGAGGTAGTCGCAGGCCAATCATACCGGAACCAGGGGCAGGGCGAGGGGACGCCTCGCGACCCTGGCCGTTCCGGCGCAAGAGAGGGTTGACGCCATCGTCGGCACTGTTCGGCGCGGCATTGGGTCTGTGTCGGGGGGAGAAATAGCTTCGGAAGTCGCCTAGGGGATCACGACCACCACCGACCATGAATCCTGGAGGGAAGGGGCTACGGTGTCCATGACGGTGACGGTGAACCTGTTGAGGGCCGCCGAATGGCTCGACAACCAAGGTGTCCCATCCAAGGGCAGAAGGGAGGTTGGGGGGCGGGTGGTCATCTAGACGAGGAGTTAGCCATCGCGCCGAGATTGATGGTGATTTTTGCTTACGAGGATAGTCCTCATCATAGATGAGCTCGTCTTCTTCCATGTCCTCATCATCATCCTCGTCGTCTACAAGCACAGTCAGCGCAACCCAGGAATAGGAAGCGGTCTTCGTTCTCTTACCATCTTCATCACGGCCGTCGTCAATGTAATGATCTCCAAGGTCGTCCATGTCTTCGCCTTCGTAGTCTTCGGGGTCCATAACCGCTCGGGCCAGGTTGTCAATAATGTCGCCCGGCTCCATGCCATGCATGTGAGCCTCCTCGAGCTCCTGGGCTTCAGCCTCGTAATCGACGTCTTCGTCATCGTCGTCCTCTTCTTCATCCGACTCACTCTCCCAGTCCGACGCGCCATCATCCTCAATGGGATTGCCGTCTTCGTCAACGATCTCCTCCACGATATCAACATGGTCGTCCATGTCCTCCATATCGTCGGAATCCATCTCGTCATCTTCACTCAGTTCATCATCTTCGTCCATCTCGTCATCTTCGTCCATGATGACCTCGACGACACCTGGATCTCCATGAAGACCCTCGATCTCGCCCATTTCACCGAGCTCTTCATCTTCGTCGCTGACACCGCCTTCACCATCGTCAGACACGTCTTCGTCGCCATAGTCAAGTTCGTCGCCGTATTCATCATCGTACATCTCCTCGTCGTCATCTTCTACACATACATTAGTTATAGTTCAATATCAGTAGGGAACATTTGCCAACTTACCATCGTCCTCGTCAGACTCGTCATCACTTCCACGAGGCTCGAGCATTCCGAGAGTCGAGTTACGATAGAGATCAGGTGTCTCTTCTCGGTCATCATCCATGTCAGACATGGACGATGTTGAAATGATGTCGTCTTCCGTGTTTTCGGGAAGCGACGTCGAGGGAATCACTTGTGAGCGGCTCAATTCCTTGGCAGTATCTGTCAAGACACGAAGAACCCTGAGGACGTATTTGATAGCACGCTTAACACCGGCGTGGCTCAGGTCAACTTCAGCAATCGACGAAGTCAGCTTGTCGAGATAGCCCTTCTCGTACATCATCCTGCGCAACTGAGCGTACGACCGGCCTTGCGCAGAGTCGAGTGTGCGTTGAGACGTCGAATCCTTGTCCTTTTCTCCAATGATGTGGTTCATCAACTCAGCCAGGCACTGCATCTTGGGATAGCGGGTGTCTACAGGCTCTTCCGGAGTAGCCGCGCGCTCGTATGCTTTGAGAATGGTGTCCAAAACGAATTTGCGAACAAAAAGCAAATCGGGCTCATCATCGTATTCGAACCGATCTCGGTTCTTATCAATGACCCTTTCTCCAGTCTTGGCCACAAGCGCACCAAGAACTTGCTGAGCCTGAGCGGAGGTTGCAGCTTTCTTCTTAGACAAGATGCTGTCTCCGTTATCGCTAAGATTGCCTTGGCAGAGCAGATCGTGGATGAGGTAGTTCAGAACGTTTGACCGAGGCTTGACAGGCGTATTCGTCTGCATCGGTGCACTGCGCTTGAAGTTGATGAACTCGACCTTTGTCTGGTTGTAGCTTTGAAGGAGCTCGGCAAGGCAGTTGAGTAAGAAGCATCGGTAGATGAAGATAGGGTGATCCTCGGCCTTGAACACCGGTTTCGATGACTTCTTGTCCTTGTCCTTACCGTCGGCGGCATCCAGGGTCTCCGCTGCCCCATCCTTCGATCCAGCTTCTGTGGCGGTGGCGCCAGGCGATGCAGTGCTGTTGTGCTCCTTCGCCACTTGCAAAGGCTCCTTGTCGTCGACTTCCCGGTAGTTAAGTAATTCGCAGAGGAGGAAGTGGATGATGCCGTGGGGGTTTTCGACTACCGGTCGCTTCAATTCGGTCACCGGTTTCGGCGCATCTGCCATATCCTTGTCGCCTGTCTCCGTTGACTGCTTAACATCGTGAATCGACAGATCCTCTGTCGCTTGTACAGCCGGTTCAACGTCCTTGTCGGCAGGATTAGCCTTAGCTTCAGACTCGGATAGCTTCAGTGCCAGCTGATTGGCACGGCTGCTGCCCTCACTACCTGGAGTCCAGCGAGACAGCTTGGTCATTTCGTTGGTGACCTCGACGAAGAGATCTGGGGAACGCAGAGCAAGAGGGGCCATGTTGCGCAAGTACGTGGTGAGGTCCAGGTTCCTCTGGGTACGCTGAGGATTCTCAAACAAGTTGCGAATCTCAGCCCGCATGATTTGTTTGAGAGTCTCTTCGTCCTCAACGATATGTCTCAGAATAGCCATGATGCTTCCCGTCGTCTTGCTACCTTTCAGGCGTGCCGCACCCGCACCAGCGAGCTGCTTGGCCATGACAAACAGACGCTGAAGGTTCTTCTTTTCTCCGACCTTCTGTGCAACGGATGGCTTCCGCGTCAGGATGAGAATGACGCGAAGGACCGAGGTTGCGAGGGTCTCTTCTTTGCCGAGCACAGGAAGCAAACGAAGGATGGCTTCGAGAAGCTCGTTTCTTTGGTCATCCGACACGATCAGGTTGCGCTGAGGAAGCACGGGGGGGACAAAAGCCTCGTTGTCGGTGGCCGGAGGCTTCCACTGGGCTTCAAGGGGCTGCTCGTCGTATGACAAGAGCAGCTCGACAATCAAGAGAATGTAAGGGATCCAGGGAGGCAACTCTTCGGTCGATGTCGGAGGAACCTTGAGGCTAAGAAACGAAATGTACTCGTCCACCTTTTCTCTCAGAGTATCAATGTTGCACTTGAAGAAACTCTTGTCTTGCATCAGAAGTGCCAGCAGGTGGGCGTACGCAGCAATGCTGGTGCCGTTGGATTTCGAGTCACTGTCATCGAAGGACAGAGATGTCAGCGCGTTTGCTAGTGTCGCACCAACTTCGTCTCTAACTTCGTCATTTTGCTGGCGGAAAACCATGGCGCTGATGAGCTCCGAAATTTCAATGGCCGAATGCGGGTGTGCCCTGACAACGTCAAGGGATCGATCGATGAGGTTCTCTCGCAGCTTTGACCGTTCGTTGTCCAGATTCTCTTTGCTCGTCGGCTGATTCTCAGCCTGTGCCTGGTCTTCGGTAGTGGCCACTGGCGCAGAGGTAATGGCTCGAGCTTGAGCTTCCGCAACCCCGGCAGGGCTTTCATTGCCGCTGGCGCCCAACTCAGCAGGCGGCCTATCGCCAAGATCACCAAGCACAGCATCTCCAAGGAAACGATCCAACTCTGGTGTGGCAAGCTCGGGTGCCACATCAACTGCCATCGCATCAGCGTCAGTGGGAGCTGCAGGCGCAGACGCTTCGGCTTGACCCGAAGAGCCAGATGGCTCAGGACGCTCAGTGGTGAATGCATCTTCAGGGGGCACTGGGTTCCGTTGGCCAGCCTTGCCAGCCTTGTGGAGGCGGCTGTACTCCGTCGCAGATGGCTGATTGCCATTGGCCCTGAAGACAGCTTCACGGGCTAGCTCCAGGTCGGCGCCATCATCTTCAAGCTGAGAGATCAAGATATGGTGAGCCTGCCAGTTGAATGGGACCGGCGATTTCTTGAAAAGCTCAACGGCGGGCCTGTCTCGAGGAGATGGTTCGTGGTCACCCGCGGAGATGATCTTAAGGATTTCAATGACCTTGGCCACCGTCTCAGGCCGTAACTTTTCGATCAAAGCAGACTCCCAGGTCTCCCGGATGACCGGGAGAACAGCCATTCGCACATCCACAACAATCTGGTGAGAGATGGGGGCCTCTGGGCGTCTTTCGACTGAGCGAGGTAACAGTCCAAACTGAGTTGACGAATCGGAAATGTTCTTGCCGTTGACGAGAGCCGCAAAAAACTCAAAGATCTTCCCGAGACCAAACGATGCAACCCTGGCACTGGCAGTCGTTCCAGCATCAGAATCTCCAGTCTCCTTGCAGATTTCTGCCGAGAACCGTCGGACCATTGCCGTGAGAACAAAGAAGCCACCCTGCTCCAAGAAAGCTACCAGTACAGGCACAACGACCTGAACTGATGATCGGTCGGCGGATGATCGTGCGGAGTCCATTAACATCTCTGTCAATGTGTGGAGCATGATAATCCAGTAATGGTATTCCTTGGCCGTAGGCTCAGCCAGCCCAACTGAAGGAGCTAGTTGTCCTAAGATCGTGCCGGACAGCTGCCTGGCAAGGTCAATATGCTTGGGACGGGAATAGGAATCCCGCTCGCGCCTCGGGAAAAGGGCCTTGCCAAGCTGCTGGAAGAAGGGGAATGTAGACGGCACCATCGAGTGAAGGAGAATACGAAGCGTCTCGTAGTTGCGATACCGAGGGGTCGCTTGTTCCTGCTTGCTTGGGCCCTTGTGCTGAATGCCAGAGCCTGGAATCGAAACAGCACCAGAAGCAGTGCCTGAAGGCTCGGAAAGTGCCGTAATGCTGTCCACCTCGGGTTCGCCGGCCGTCTGGGTTCCAGCAGGTCCACTAAAAGAGACCATAACGTCACTGCCGGGAGCCGGTCTCTTCGCCCACCAGTGTTGCGGCAGGACATTGTGCTCTGCACCTTCCTCCGCCAATACAGCCTTCAGAAGAGGTCCCAATGACTTGACCAAGTCCAGATAGTAATCAAACACATTGATGGGATAGAGTTGAACTGAGTTGGAGCGTGGCGAGGACGTAAAGCACTCGTACAGAGTCTTGATCAACGACTGTGCCGTGAGAAGAGCCTTGACCATCTTGGTGCCGTTGTAAATTCGTTCTTGTATCTCCGCATCGAGATCCCGAACTTGGTCCACGGTCAACTTGTCGTCCGGAGCCAAAAACGGGCCGAAGTAAGGAGAGTCTTTTCTGTACTCGGCCAAGGGCTTGAGTGTTTCCACCGAAACCTGTGCGCGCTTGAGTAGTGAGGGCAAACCGAGAACTGGCGACTGCTCCACCAGCTGGGAAATGACCAGGTGCAATGTCCGAGACGCATGCGAATCGCAAAAGTCATGCGGAAGGCTGGGTAGTTCTGCGACGTCCAACAACAGTTCGATTCCTCCATGGTTAATGAAATAAGCCTTCAAAGTGTTGTTGTTGAAATAGGCAGAAAGAAAGCTAGACAAGGCATAGACGTAAGGCGTGATGTCATCGTAGGCCGTTGCAGAAGATGATGGATCTTCACCAGCCGATGCTGTCTTTCGAGTTGATGCTTCAGCCGCGTCCGACATCTCGATGTCTGCATCACCACTGCTGTCTGTCAGTTTGCCCTTGGGAGAGGGGGCAGCAAGCCGATCCTTCAGTGCCTCGTCCGCGGCGGCGGGCTTCTGTGCACCATCCCCCAAAAGAAGTTTTGCGCCCCAACCAGCAGTCTTGGCCTTGTAGATACCAAAAGACCTCACCCGAGCAACCATATCGATTACAGCATTCGAGATGGGACGTCTCAGATTGGGATGGTGCCGAGCAAGCTCGTCAAAGCTGGCTCCGACGTTACTGGCAAGATGGGGATCGGTTTCCATAGTGTTCACGTGAGCCGGGCTTTCAAAGATCTCTAGGAACGACTCGAGGGCACGCGAAGACGCCACCATTTTCATCCCAGCATTGTTCAAGCAGATGGAGTTGAGGACCTGGGGGACGACGTTGATGGCGTCAGAGGTTGGCAGAATGCCTTGTGCCAACGGACGGGCTTCGTGGGACGCAGCCAACTCATCTTCGGGAGGCGGATGGGGACGAGTGTCAGCCTCGATCTGTATAGAGGCATCGGATAGGCCAGGGCTGCTCTCGTCGTTGTTGTCGTCACGACTGTCCTCATGATCTCCATTGTCCGCCGTTTGCACCTCTGTATTGTCTGTTGTACGTTCCTCCAATTCTTGTGCGGGCGGAAGGGCTGGTTGAGACGCAACCGGGTGACCGGTAATGGCTTCGAGGTAGGTAACGATCATGCCAGACTCGGAGATGGCGGCAAAGCTCGTAGGGTCGTTGTTAATAAAGTCGCTCAACACCGTGACCGTGTTGGTCCACAGGACAGAACCGAAACGCTTCGTGTCCTGCATGACATCTCGGAGACTGCTCAACAACTCTGATTTATCCACGAGGTTACGCAGGAGTCTATCAGTGTTGCCGCCGTAACTGTATGAGTTTGTCATCATGTGATGGACGAATTTGAGAACCCACTTCAGCGTCTGCTGCTGGTTATAAGGAATCTCATAGTCCACGACCTGACACATGTGTTCTGGTTTGTTTCCCTGGCCAGACTCAACCAGCTGCTTCGACTCGACAACAGTCGTAACGAGCAGATCAGAAATGGCATCAAGACCAGAGCCACTGAAGAATGTCTGGAAGGCATTCTGGTAAGACCAGATCAGGCCATCAACGAAGGCCAAGATCATAGATTGATTGCGTTGAGCAACATCGGACCTGATCTTGAGAATCTCCACTAGGATATCCATGAGTCCAGCCGTAACCATCTCTGCTCCTATTCTGGTAGACATTGCCAGATGAGTGGTCAAAGAGAAAAGGTTGGTGCGCCACTGATCGACCTCGGTAGTGTGAATGCCACGGTCGGCTTCGTCCGTCTTCATGCCAGCTACTGCCTTGCGAATAACATATAGGAGAATGCCGTGGTTAACGTTCGCATTGAGAGCGGACAGAACATCCTGGTATCTCGCTGTGTAGTTGGAAATAACCTCAAGAAGAGCGAGGACAATGGACTGAAGCCAGAGAGGCACCTGGATGGATCCATCAGCAGGAGGGTGGATGAGTTCGGCCAGCTGATAAACCAGCTGGTAACGCCGGGTCTCGTCATTGTCATGACGCAGGACCTTTTCCATGAAGGTAGACTCAGGGTGGATATACGCCAGATTCGTGATAGCGAGTAAGCGGACAGCAAGGGCTTGCTGCCGCGACTCCGCACCGCCCAGGAGCGCTTTGGCAACTCTCAATCGGTTCAGAACCTCATATCTTGTCGAGGCTGGCAAATCTGCCGGGCATCGAGAAAGGAGCTCGTAGATGGAGGTAGACGCCAGGGTTGATTGTGGCAGCTCAAAGACCCTTTGGCTTGGGTTTGGTTGATCGTTGAAGTTACCCGGACTCCGAACGCTCAAAGGCGAGGTCTCCTCAGCTCCGGACTGACGAGCCGAGCGAGGAGTGTTGTATTGAGACCCAGCTGTTGTGCTACGTCGTAGGGGGGTGGGCGTAGAGGGCATGCTGGATGCAACACGATCTGAAGCTGCAGGGGCAGGCTGGTCCTTTGCCGTCAAGGGCACTATATAAGTGATTTTGATATCACCCCAGCCGTTCCAGCGGGTGTTGTCTGGTGTGAGAATAGCACCCAAGTCGTTGGCAATCATAACCGCTGCATTCTTCTGGCTGGCCGCGTGGACTTTTTCTTTACCTTTGGTGCCAGAGACGGGTGTGGCGGCAGCAACCGAGTCCGAGAGACTAATGATCGGGGTCTTGGAAAATGGTTGGGCGAGATTTTGCACGCGGTCAAGGTCAATCTGATAGTGGTTGCCCAGCAAGGCCGTGCTTACTGTTCGAGAAGCGCTGCCAATCCGCTTGACAGAAGCCTGGTACCGTTGTGCCAGCTCGGCACTAACTTGCAAAGTGGCAAGGAGGACCGACAGAACCGTGGCGTTGAGCAACTTATTCAACACCATACTGCTGGAATAGATGCTTCTGTTGCCGCAATGCTCCAGAAGCGTACGGGTGAAGTTCAGGACAGCCTCAACGAGCTGCCTGTCGCCATCTTCCTTGTAGCCCAGCTTGGACAAACTCTCGGTATCCCATGTCTGGTCGCCGTACGATTCAATCTTGGCTCCTCGATTAAGGAGAAGATCGCAGCCAAAGTCACGATTCTGGGGGCCCCGATCGAGGTTATAAGTGGTGGAGAAGCAGTCCAGGATGTCGTCGAACCGGTTGAGGAGAGGAATCCAGTGGTACAAGTCACCTCTCGGGAAAGGCCATCTCGTCGGGAACTTGGAGAGGTGGTCTGGAAGAAGAGGCAAAGGGGTCGAACAGGCCGACGAGACGAAGTCCTTGAGCCATGGAGACTGCGGGGACTTGGTTAGCCGTGCTAGCCGCCGAAGGACGCAAGGCGTGGACATAATTTACTTACCAAAGTCTCGGCATGCTTAGGCTGCATCTGCTTCGTTATCTTCCCCATCGTGGGCGAGCGCGGCAGGGCCGCTGGTTCATAAGTGCAGCCTTGCTAGCTAGCCGGGTCGGAAAGTGATGGTCTCGATGGCGCAACGGAGATCTTGTTAGCGTTGGCGCAAACGGAACAGACGCGTCGCCGTAGAGGGTGCTGTCCTCGATTTCCGATAGTATGCAGTGGAGTATGTAGGAGAGCGTGGAGGTAAAGGTTTCTGGCCTGGTCAGAAGCCAAAGGAGAGTGACCGGGGGATGACGGGAAAGCTTGGTTCAGGAAGGTACAGAGGTGCAAGGCCGGGTGCAGGACGTCCTTGCAGGCTACGGTACAGACAGCTTCGCCAAGCAGTTATGGTGGGTTCAACCGTCGTCGTCGTCGTCGTCGTTGTCGTTGTCGTCGTCAAGATGGTGCGCGTCGCTCGGGGAGGTATTGGTTTCCGTGCGAGCAGCAGGCGGCAATGTCAAGCCGTCGGTCGCAACGAGTGTCGGGGTGTTGGAGGTGAGGTGGAAGGTGGGAGGCGGGATAGGATGTTGGGAAGTGGTGAAAAAGAAGTTGCAAATGTCAAATCGGTAAGGAAAGGTAGGTGCGGTTACAGTGGGCCCTTTGCGTAATAGCAAGGTAGGTAGAGGTAGCTTCCCAGGAAAGTGCCCTCACTTTTTCGTGGAAAGTCAGCGTCGAGTGGTCAGTCAACGTGGAGGGACTAGGCGGGCAGTTTTCAGGTGGATCGGCTTTGCGCACTGTACCGTAGCAAGATTCTATGCCCATTACGGTGTTGAATAAACTGTTAAATACAGTGACAGCGGTATGACGGGAGGATAGCGGGGAGATGAGTGCACGGTTCACCTCTCACCGGACGGGACGCGGCGTGGTGTCAGGAAGCCGAAGGCTCGACGTGGAAGCGTCTTAGTAAAGTACGTACCGCAAGGCAGATGCGGCAACAAGTCCATCCAGTCTTATTTATTGCCTACCTAGGCTGCTAGGTACCTAAACTCTAGTGTAAGGAAGCCCCTGTGCCAATTGTCGCTAGATTTGTATTTCTGCTCCATGTCTTCATCCCCAACGTCAATGTCTTGTCTTAATAGTGGTGATGTAATTCTTCAAACAGCATAGGTAGGTAGTTGTATGTTGCTCAAAGCCCGCAAAACGGTCTCCGCCAGCCGGTCATGATGAGTCTTGGTCCTGAACTTTGCTTGAGGATTACTAGTAAATGACTCTGATCTTGTATTGAAGTCCCTCCTCACTGATTGAGATTTCATGTCACCTCTTTCTACTGGACACTTTGACACTGCACTACCTTTGAACGATATATGACAGCATACGAAGTCGACTTCCCACCACATCAGACCTTGGGTTAGGCCGCAATCTCCACCGAAGCACGTCGCTGATGGTGAAGATATCAAGTAGTTGTCAAAGTCCACCCAACACCTACCCAGAGGCATGGACCAACGACAGCATGAAGTCGCCGCCCTTGTACAGTCAATACTCGCGTTCGAGCATCCAGAACAGCGGCCTTTGAGGCCTTCCGTCTGTTATGAAGGCACCGAGGAGTTGGCAATTGCCTGTAATGATGAGGTCTTTATTGTGGTCAGAAGAAAAATATTGCCGCCAGTGACCTAGGTAGCCAGAAACATGTTCACAACCACGTGGGAGGGCGGAAGCCTTGGACAAGTCCGCTTTGCATCCCATGCGCTGGCTGTGTGTTTTGCCTAAAGACAAGATTGGACGCAGCCCTAGCCACAAGGCCTCAGCTAGTATTTCTGGCCGTGGCGGGAAGGAGGAATGCTTTCTGTACATGGCCTATCTACACAGCAACTATAACATGGCCGAGATATGATTTCCATTAGGCTCCTATACTAGTGGTCACGAGTACTTGTACGTGGCTGATGCCCCCTCTTATGGTAGGTATCATCCTCGAGTGTGGCTAGGTCTTGGAAACTGAGGCAGCGAAAGCACTTGGTAACATTCCAGCGCTCCAATGAACACAAACTTGGGCTCCATGAGGGTTAGTAAACATTGAGGTGACATCTGAAATGTCGGCCAAGAGTGTTGGTATTTGTCCCGTGCCATGTCTAGGAACTGAAGAATAGAGAGTTAGTCTTGATGAACGATGGATGTTTAACAAACGCCGCTCCTGATGCCGTAGCCCCGTCGTTTCCCGAAGCCCGCCTTGGAGCAGAACAGCCGTAGGACGGCGTAACGCCGGGCCTGCGAGCGGCTGATGTCGTTTGCGAAAAGGGGGGGGAGGCAATGCAAGGGGGGAGGGCGGCCGGGATCTGTGTGCCATTGATTGCAACGGCGTGAGGATATAGAGGTCGCACCAATAGGGGAAAGGTTGGCGTTACCAGCGGTGTACTCGGATCTCTGGTGGCGGGCTGAGACACGTCATGTACCGAGCAGGTATCCTACCATACCTACCGAATGCTCTGCTTCGGCAGCCGCCCAGTCATGGTAGCTTGGGTAACTTGTGCTGCAGGGTCTGATGAGAGAAAGAGAGACACACACATTCCCCAGGACTCTAGGAGCGCAGACAGCAACAAACAAACAAGACATGGCGCAGCGGCACTTGCTGCTGAGATGACCACTGCGGTGTTGGTTGCGTTGTACCTAGTGCCGCATGTAGTTCCCCCAAGGTCGGAAGAGGGCACGGTTTTACTCGGGGAAAAGGAGTGGGGGTATAGAAGGCCAAGTTCTCGTACTCATGAGATTGGGTTCTTATTAAAGATCGAGAAGCTATTGGGAAATCCAGACCGCTACATCGGACCACTTTGCTCGGATCCAGGGTTGCTCGGAGTAGTTTCTACCTGGGAAGAGGTCACTTAGCGAAAGCAACAGACGAACCGAAATAGGTAGCTTCTGAGGGGCTGAGAAGGACGTGGGACATGCTGGGTAATGATCAAGAAACAGCAGCTTCCCTGCCCCGTCGATCTCAGCCAATTTCGTTTGACTCGCCCCCGTGGACGGTTTAGTCTTGACTGCCAACCCAGAGGACGCCGCCCCTGTGACATGCAGATGTTATTTTTACAGTGTTTGGGTCTTCCCTTTTGGTTGGTCGACACCCGACAGTGTGCTGGGAGCGGCTGGCTTTCTGAGCTTCGGAGAGTAACTCGCGGCATCCAAAAACAGAGAGCGATCATGTGCCGTAAACGGCGCGCTAGAGCTATCAGCGGCTGCTCGCGCTCTTCTCTACCCTTCCCCTTCCCCCTGGCCGCCCCCCAAATGCAGCTTTGGATTGAGATACCTTAGCAGCAGGCCATGGTGGATCTCAAGGGTGCTGAGGATCGATGATTTGGGCGGTTGTCCACTTCGCTTCTCCTCGCTAGACTGCTTCCAGCTCCCAGCTAGGTAGGTGGGTAGTCAAGTACCCTATCACTACCTGGCGCTGTAGTTATACATCTAAAGTATCTCCCCCATCCGCGGTGAGGCTCACCTTCGTTCGATTAATTCCCCATCCATCCCCAGGGTAGAAAAAAAAAGAAAAAAAAAAAGGGAGGGAAGCACTGTCGCGCGCCACATCCGTTCCTCTCCTCGACTATCAACCCTCGGCCCTCAACCTTCGACCCTTCGACCCTGACCCTTCCTCTCTCGGCTCTCGGTCGTCCATTCCCTGGCAACCTCACCGACAAAAAAACACCACAACATCCAAGCAAACCCAGCCACGAGCTTGTCGACTCTGCACTCGTCCGAGGCTACAGACCTGTACCGTAGCTATTCTTCAGCAGCACAGACGACACAGTGTACAATCGCCTACCTCAGTGCTGGAGCGCCCCCCCCCCCCCCCCCATCTCCATGGCCATCAACTAAAGTTGTTTCAAGTCCGACCTTGACCCGGAGGAGCTCATCCCACCAAACCGCACACATACTCGCACACCGTCACATTCACACATAGGTCAGCGCAAGTTGACCTACCATCCTCCATCTCGCCATGTCCCAGCCAGGCGAGCCTGTTGTGGCTGTCTCGCCCGAGATCACAAAGGAAACGGAGGAGAAGAGACTCTCAACCGACTCCGACTCGGATAAGGAGAATGTACTGCCCCCCCTCCCCTTCCTTCCTTGATACACCGCCCACCCCGGCCATGAACCAGGTGCAGCACGGGAGAAGACCCGGGAAAAGGACGGAATTCGCTGACTGAACGGGCAAAACAGCAGGATGCCTTCGAAGATGCCGTCGTCGATGTCGCCGAGGTAGCTGAGGTCCGCTCCCTTACCCAGAGAACGCCGTCGTACCAGAGACCACCGCCCCCAGAAGAAACTGGCCCCGAACCCGAACCCCCGAAAAAGGAGGAGACCCAAGACAAAGTGGTGCCAGCTCCGCCATCACCGGCAAAGGAAAGCAATCATTTTGTTGAGGACGACTTCGTGAGTGACGATGACGATGGCGAGATCAAGCGGAAGGCGTCTCCCGTATCCCACCGTCTCTCCAATACCTCGGATTTGGACGATGTCAAGCTGGACGACGACCACCCTGCCCCACAAGAACCAGGTTTGTTGTTTGGCCGCATAAACTGACTGACGTGTATCAAATGTGCTAATTTCCAAAAGCAGAAACGAAACCTGCTAGCCCCGTCCAAGAGAAGGCGCCCCCCAAGAAGTTGTCCATTAGCAGCATTACCGGAGCTCTCCCGTCCATGCCATGGTCGCCGTCAGCCGAGCCATCGCCCGCCAAATCCCCCATAGCCCCAGTCGCTCCCCCGCCGCAAGGAGTTCCTGCTGCTTCCCTACCGCCACCTCCAGCCCCCCCCGCAAGGAAGCTCACAAGTCCCTTCTCCTGGTTATCTCGCAACAGCATGAGTAAGGAGAAGGATACCTCGCCGCCGCCCCAAGCCTCGCCCCGACGCAATACTGCTAGCTCCATTGCAACTTTGACGAGCAACCCCGAGATGATGCTTAGCAGGCTGGACGAAGAGGAGGGCGATGGTATCAATGGCGTCAATGGAGCGCCCCGCCATAGCTTGAAGGACCGCTTCAAGATGGTGCGGTTACGGGAGGAGGCAGGCATCACACTGCCGACCGATGACGACAAACCTGTGCCACCGCCCAAGGGATTGGGATCGAGCACCCCTCCTGCTCAGAATGGCAACGACAAGGAGCTTGGGATTGACCAAGCGCCCAAATCGCCCTTGCCCACCACTCCGAACCCGTCATTGGCCCCCGGAACGGTATCTGGAGTCTCGGCTGGCCCGTCAGACATGGCTGATTCTCAGGTGGACTGGGATCTGTGGCAGTCGGTAGTATACGAAGGCCCGGCAGTCGTTGCAAGGACAAGCGCCGAGGAATTGAACAGAGCTATTGCCAGTGGTATCCCCAACGCCATCCGCGGAGTCATCTGGCAGGTTTTGGCCCAGAGTAACAACGAGGAGCTCGAGGTAATGTACAGGGAGCTTGTGGCCAGAGGCACCGATAAGGAAGTCAACCGGAACAGTCAAAGTACTATCAGCTCGGGCAGCAACGGAAACCTCAGCATACAGAATGATGTTGTCAATTCTTCTTCCTCGTCGGTCCATTCGGAGCATTCCGCCGCAAATGGCATGTCGCCACCTCACGAAAAAAGCGCCGAGGCCGTGTTGAAGGCGCAGCAGGCCGCTGCCGTAGCAAGACAAAAGAAGCAAAAGGAGGACAACGCCATGCTGCAGAAGCTTGAGAAGGCCATTCGGCGGGACATGGGCACGAGAACCAGCTTCTCCAAGTACGCTGCTGCTGCTGGGCTCCAAGAAGGTCTGTTCGGCGTGTGCAAGGCGTATGCCCTGTTTGATGAAGCCGTCGGCTATGCACAAGGCATGAACTTCCTCATTATGCCGCTCTTGTTCAACATGACGGAAGAGGAAGCATTCTGCTTGTTGGTTCGCTTGATGAACCACTACCAATTACGCGACCTCTTCATCCAGGACATGCCTGGTCTTCACAAGAACTTGTATCTCTTTGATCGCCTTCTTGAGGACTTCGAGCCGGCTCTCTATTGCCATCTCCGCCGCCGCAGCATCTCGCCCCATCTCTACGCTACCCAGTGGTTCCTGACGCTCTTTGCCTACCGCTTCCCTCTGCAACTAGTGCTCCGCATTTACGACCTGATCCTGTCCGAGGGCCTCTCGGCCATTTTGCGCTTCGGTATCGTTCTGATGCAAAAGAACGTGGCCAACCTGCTTGCCATCTCGGATATGCAGCAGCTCACCGTCTTCCTCAAGGACAAGCTGTTCGACGTCTACATTGATACGGCACCCAGCGCAGGAAGTATCTTGGAGAATGGCTTCTTTGGAAGCTCCAGCTCCAGCATGGACAAGGAAGTATACCGCGCCGACCAGTTTGTCAGGGATGCTTGCGATATCAAGATTACCCCTGAGACCCTCAAGGCGTACACTCTCGAATGGGAGGAAAAGACAAGGGCGGAGAAGGAACGTGAGGCAGAGCTCGAGCAGTTGCGGACTGCCAACATCAACTTCGCGGTGAAGGTACGTAAGCTCGAGGAGCGTGTCGAGGCGTACGACAGTGAGCAGGCCGCGCTCGCGACGGAATTGGTCCATACCAAGGTCGAGAACGAGGAGCTCAAGGACGAGAACGAGAGTCTCAAGGGGCAGGTTCGTGAGCTGCGAAATGTAATTGAGAAGCAGCCCGAAGAGCTTGAGAATGCGTGGAAGGCCGAACGCGACGACCTCATGAAGCGCAATCAGAAGGTCCACGAGGAGAACGAGAGGTTGGAAAAGGAGTTGGCAGAACTAGAGGAAGAGCTTGTGCAAACGAAGATGCAGTATGCCGAGGTAAGTCAAATCTCGTAGACGCCACTGACACTTCATTCACTGACATTCATGACAGATAAATTCCCAGCACGAGACACTCACTCGCAAGTGGACGGACCTCAAGCGACAGTTCGCGTAGAGTGACGTGTCCGAAATAAACCCTGGTATAGCCAGAAACAGAATTCCCTGAACACCTTAATGTACGAAAGTAATTGTAGCATCCCATCAAGTATGGAGTTTTGCGTGTGTGCTTGCTGGCCGAACGCACATCTGGGTGCCAAGCTGGCTACAGGCAACAAGGAACCAAAAGGACCCGAAAAGTGGTCTTTCATGTTTGATATTTCAAGAAGCATTACGCAATAGAGAAGTTGAAGGGAATATGTCGGTTCGAGACGGGCTCGGGCATTGGGGGCGGCCAACGGCCCCCAGAAGAATCTCACCATGACAGCGTTCATACTCGAGGCAAGCCACGAGACAAACGGGGAGTTGGTTCATGAATGGTGACGGCTCTCGGCTTCGGTTGGCAGACTTTTTTAGACACACCTGCGACATCAACTACAGAACACAAGAGAGTAATAAAATGCAATTGAAACGAAAAGTCACGGCGCGCGCGGATGAAGACAGTATATATCTGTGAGGCAGGCAAAAACTTGGTGGTATAGTCTTTTTGAGTTCTTCCTAATAACCCATAATCCGTTCCGTCGGCCCGGTTTGCTTTTCCCGAGCCCACATATGATTGTAAGCTGATCACGCACCCCATCGGTGGCCTCGCCAGACTTGACGAAAAGCAAAAAACCTGTTTGAACACCAAGAACAACCTAAGAGCCCGATAAAATGTTTTTCTTCATTCCCGTTAACGTGAAACCCATTGTGAGAGTCAGTTATCTAGTGTTTTCCCCCACCATGCCGTTACCCCCAACGCGACGCTGGTTAGCAAGCAGAACATGATACACTCATCGTGAAAAGAGACGAAGAGCGTTACGTCTACTTGTGAAGCTTGCGCTGGTAGAAGGCGAGCTCCTCACCCTCAAGGATGTATCCGTCGCAGCGGCCGGACTGGCCGGGGCGGGAGGAGACGACAGCGTACAGGCGACCAGCCTCGAACTGCTTCTCGAGGGCATTCTCGACCTTGCCCTGGGCGGCAAAGCGCTCAGCCTGCTTCTTCTCGACAGACTTGGACTTCTTGACCTCCTCTTCCTTGGCGACGGTGCCGGCGGCCTGCTGCTTCTGCTGGCGGCGACGACCGAGATTCTGGCCGTAGTGGGCCTCGTACCACTGACGGAAGGGGGCGGCATCGATCTGGACGACGGCGGACTTGGTCAGGGTGTTGGTGCGGACGAGCTCGTTGTTGGAGGGGTGGTAGGCGACGCCGATGACACGGGTCTTGCGGGTGCAGCCCTCGGAGGCCCAGGCGAAGTTACCGCTGTCGAGACGGAGGGCGCGGTACTTGTGGTTGCCGCCACGGGTGCGGACCGTGTGGATTCGCTTGGGGCCGATACGGGTGTTGGCACCCTGGCGACCGGCCTCGAAAGCGCGCTTCTTCCCTGTTGAGCAGAAAGGTCAGAACGCATGCTTGTTTAGAGCATACGGGCTTTCGAATGTGTTACGCACGGTAGTAGGCGCGCTTGGCACCGGAGGCGGAGCGCTTGTGACGGGAATCTCTCGAGATACCCATGATTGCTTATGCTGTTCGGAAGAGGGGTTAGCACAGGTTCTGACCTAGGCTGTGATGCGACAAAAAGAAATTGGACATGATTCCCCCTTGACCACAACAGAGAGGTAGGGGGATGGGTCGGGAATAGGATTGAAGTTTTCGAACATGGCCAGGGCGATACCGCGAAATGCCTCTCTTTGCTCCGACAGAGAGCCAGGAGAACGAAGATTGGGAAATCGAGGTGTATCGTCCGTCACAACAGTCCGTCCGAATCAAATGAGCGCTGCTGATACTGCTGCTGAATATCGGTCAACTAACCTGATGGTGGCTCAGAGGCAATCGACTAGTGGCTGGCCGGCGTTGGGTGGTTGGATTGTCGAGGTTGTCGGGATTGAACTTTTTCGGGAGGACGAGAGATTCGAGAGGAAAGGACGCCTGGTAATTTTTTGTGCGGGCTCGCTAACCCCACTGCCACCATTTTGGGGACTGCGCACGGACCATGCTAGGGCATGTTTTGCGCCTGAGGCCGAGCTGCTGACGGTTCCCAGGGGATACAGGTACTCATTCTAGTTCAGGTCTATAATTGGTTGTACGCCGAAGTGGAGCTTCACTGTCGGTGAACACCCCGCGCACACCGACAGGTTCTACTTCGGAGCGTGATAGGGAGGAGCGCTGAACGGACAGTGTCTCTTCACGGTACCTAATACCCTTGGCATTTGAATAGCCAACGGATGACTCAACCCAGCATCTCATAGCTAACCTCGTCGTATGTCTTGTGCAAAGCCCTGTTGAGCAGGGGGCCACTACCAAATGATACGGTATGCTCTAATCCGGAACGAGCACTCCAGGACTACTGAGCCTGCCGATATACATCGCGACAAACTCGGCAGAGCGGCCCGTCAATCGCCGAACGAAGGAAGGTAGGGTCAATTTATTCCCATCCGCTAGGTCCTTACATCCCTGACCCCTTTCGCATTCTTGTGCGGGCTTCGCACCGGAAATTTGTGAGCGCGCCCCTTTCGCTCTATCAATCGCGAAGAGGCTATTTGAGTATTCGAGTTGACGATGCCCGAGTGTGCAGTCAGTTAAGACGAAATCGGAACCTTTAGTGTCGTATTGGAAATGTTCTTTTCGACTGGCATGATGGTCTCTAAAACAATCCGAGGATCTTCGTGCAGGTGAGGTTGGGCAATGCTTCGGTTGCCTACAGCTAAAGCTGGTAATGGCGCCACTCATCCGCATTCCCATGAACAAAAGACAAAGAAGGCGGAAATATGGTCAATGGAACCTCGGCTAGGTTTCAGCCTGCGCATGCCACTTCCCTGTCCTGGAGCCTATGAATCTAAAGCATGAAAGCTGCGGGCAACTTGTATACACAAAGTTTACCTCCTTCTGCCAAGAACATGACAGCGAACCGCATTTGGGGGTTTATTTCCTTTGTTGCGAATCCATGAGATGCTACAGCTCATTTGATGGTTCCTGTGGAGATATTTCCTCTGTTTCAATCCTTACTCGCCACGTCTTCTATCCGCGGTACACGCGTGGGTAAAACAGAGGAGGAGCCGTCTTATCTGTAACACAAGGAGACTGGCATCAAGACCTATTACCTCGTCGTATCAGGGACTCTGTTCATGGAATAGACGTCACACCCGCAACGTATCTGAGCCGCTCCCAAGGAACAGTTTGAGCCCCGCTTTAACGGTCGGATCTTTCAAGCATGGAATGTGTCAAGAAGATATGGATTGTTCACGACAGCGCTTGAAGACTTGTGCCTCTCAATGCCCGCATTGGAGTTCCCTGGAGTCTCTCATTTCAGCTGGCAGATGGTTCCACCTATTTCCTGGTCGTCACGGAACAGCCCTATTTACATTAAAGTGGCCGTCGAAGCCTTCGTCGACGGCATGCGTATGTACCGCGCAACTCGCCCAAAGTCAGTAGCATTAGAAGGGCGTTAGTGTGGTATCCAGCACGTGCCGACGTTCAAGCCCCCCGGCTATTTCGTCTAGCCATCGGCCGTCCTGCGGGAAAGTAAGGGTCATCCATCACGAACTCTGACGGTGGAATCCGTGGCGGTTGTGGAGACCGGGCGTTGTTTCTCAGCTTGATGATGCCCATTTCCACGCTGTGCGTCAACGATGGCTTGTCAAGATCCAACGTCAGGATGTTCTCCATGCTCTCGGTTTTGCCGAGTATCGTCGGAGGACCGTCAGAGCTTGAGCTCGTCGATAGCTTTGCACTAGCATTAGCCTGCGTCGCACGAGCAAACGCGTTGGGCCCTATGGGCGGCTTGGATCCGCCTATCGTCGTTCGCTGGCCTGGGTAGTACACTTTCGAGTACTTGTCTGTGGACAGGCCGAGAGCCTTGTTAAGGCCAGGGAACCTCGATATCAGCGGCCTCAGCGACGGCACGCCAGAGCAGATGATCAAGGCGCAGACCTCGAGTTCGGACCAGAGAAGGGGATCGGCAACCAAGACTACAATGGTTAACGGCGACACACGTTCCTAGTTGGGAGATACTTACAAGTAACGTCTTGGTCGAAGGCGTTGATATAGGTCACTCTGATGATAGAGATAACGCACGCACTAAACAACCCTTTAGCCGCGGAACAGTGAAATTGGCCGAAATCACTCACAGTAAGCCCAGAGAGAGCATGAAGATGACACCAATCCGTTTTGCAACCCGTACGTGCAACTTCCAGACGATCGGGATTGGTTGAATGAAGAGAACAAGGTCGGTCAACAGCTTAATGACGAACTGCTCCAGGTCAGCCGGGTGTTCTTAGGTTTTCGCTTGTCTGAACATACAGCAGAATAGTAGAATATAGTCAAGTCCAGGCACGTTCCGGGGACAGTTGGTGTCCAAGCTCGCTGAACAGGAGCGCATCTGAAGATCACTACTGCTGTCTCCTCGATGCCCTCGGCGAGTAACAGAAGAACGAGGAACTGGTTGATGCGTCGATAGACCTCGTCTGGAAGCAGTCGCAAGTAAAGCACCGCAAAAGACATCTTGACGGTCACAAAGGCCCAGATATAGGAAAGCTGTGTGGCAACTTGTAACTGAACGACACTCGTCAGTCTGGCATCCGAAAGCAACCTTCCGCTGTTCACCTACCTTGAGGAACTCGGCAAAGTCTGTGTCTGATACGTCTTCAAAGTGGGAGCCCAAGCCGACGCTGGTCACTAAATCCAAGGTGAGTTCCCGTCCCAACACCCGAACCATATCTTGAACTCACTGGCAATAATTGCGCTGCAGAGTGCCATGGCCAAGACCTGTTTCAGTCAGAAATACTCTATTGATTGGCACACAGGGGCAAGTACCCAGCTGGTGAGCACCAGTGCTATCGACTGTCAGCCCTGATGTTGTCGTAGTAAAGGAGAGCTCGTGGGTACTCACTGTCGTCCCATCCTAGACTTCGCAACAAGACACCTCGTACAAAGGTCCTCGTCGCGACAGTCAGCGTAATGAAGACCATCAGCAAGATAGTCACGCTCCTCGTTTGAGCGACTTTAGTGTCCGCCATTTTTCGTCGATGGTTACATTCGGGTCGATCGTGTTTCTCGACGGATCATCACAGAGCGGGAAACCGAGTATATTATCATCGATCAAGTGAAGCGGGTCGGACTGAGGAATTTTACAGGATGGTCCATGACTGTTATGTGACCCCCTACGTACGCATGTGCCTAGCAAGACCAACCGAGCTCCGATGCATTGAACAAGAACTACGTACAGATGTCAACCCGCTCTCTGCCCTTCACCTTCTGTCTGATGTCTTCAACGGTGTTCCCAGATAGGCCTAGGTCTGGACAGTTCCAACATCAAAACTGCCTGGATGTCGATTGTATATTCCGCAGCAGGGATGATGTTCTTCGCTGACGCCCGGCGACGTCAGTCGATGAGGAACGAGTTGCCGGGAGCCTCGCTGATGTCAACAGCTGGTCGAGCAAGGAAGTTTACTTACGACTCTACGAGTCTCTCGTTCGTGTGCTGAACTTCCAACAGCCAAGTTTCAAAATTCGAAGGCCGATCGATTGCCGCGAGATGTCCAGGACATCAGACTGTTGTTGCAAGGCGACCCACGCGAGTGACAGATCTATACGTTTGACGGGCAGCGTGAGACAAGAAATCCATTAGGCCGAAAGCGCCGACAGGTCGACCCTGCGAATGTCCACAGGGGAGTCCGGGGGAAAACACCGGATCCGTGGAGCTATGCGACGAAGAGCACATCATGCGAACAGACCATTCAGGCAATGGCAGGCCATGCTCTGCTCATCAGAGAGGCTAAAAGGCGATTTGATCCTTTCTTTTCTTGCCGAATGGCTGGCCGCCAATGACTCGTCCGGTAATCGGTTTAGCTACGGGTCCCATGATCCATGGCAAGGCCCGTCTACTGTTGTTGCTATCTTGAAGCTTCATATTATGGGTTCTTCCCAAAGCTTGATGCTGGAGCAGTTAGGAAATTACGCTCTTGTGAGTTACAGTGGCTTCTGGTTTGACTCTGTGGACAGCATTCGGGAAGTCAGAATAATCCACTTCTTAACGTTTCTACCGCAGGCGTGGCCATGTGCGCCGATTGCAATAATGTGACGACAGGACGCGTGGGAGAATCCACCCATGTCATACCTCGTGCTCAGGGACGGAAGCCACTGATCGGGGCCCTTTGCGTCTTCATCTCATTAATCCTTCAAAACACCTGAGAAGAGGCAAAGAGTTGGTTAGCTAGAGCAAATCTGTCTGCGGGGGTTCAACATACTGAATTATTGACAGAAATCGGCAGCAGACTGGTAAGGCCGGGTAAGCAAAGTGGTGCAAGCACAACGGCCATGACTTGCAGAGGATCTTTGTCTCATATTGCTTCAGCTTGACTTCGACGAGACTCTTACACTCCCCCGAGCCGGCCGTTGACGAAGCGTTTCATCACACTGAACCCCATCGACAATCACCAAGTCACCCCCAAACGAGTAAAGTTGACCTTTCTCCATGGATGCTACACCGCTCAGCCGACAAAAGACAGAAATCTATTGGTAAATTATTCTTCTTATGGATAAGTGCACATCGGCGAAGCGCACTATCCGCTAGTAGTGACGTGGCGTGTTGTGCCACAGAGAGATTTCATGTATTGGGTTTCAGCTCCACGACGTGGTGAAACCCGAAAGCTCGGCGTATTCCCGACATGAGGATGGGTGACGGATATGCGCTATTGTCCTGTATACTGGCGAGATGCCAATATCGGCAGATAAAATACCCTCCGTTACGGATTAAGGAAGAAAGGGATGGCTTGTATTATTTCCGACTAATGCCAGCTTGGGCAGTGCAGCAGATATGACTCGCTCCTTATCTGTGGTACGGTACATAGGGACGAGGGCCTGGTGTAGGGGCCCGTGCCGCTCTGGCGGAGAGAAAACACCCCTGTAAATGGTTATGGGCTTGCTCCCTCTCCCCGCCCTAAGCTACCCCGCACGCCAGTGCCGGTTTTCCTCCTTCATCTTACTTACGCTCACTATCCGCACTACACCACCCGCTGCTGTACGAAGCCCTAGCGAGGATGGCTACTACCCCCTCAGAGGACCGTAACAGACGTCGTCGCCAACGCCTGCGGCTGCTGCCTTTGCGTGGGTTGGCACTCTTGACGACACTGAGCCCTTCCCCTTCTTTGATAAACTCGACTCGGACCAGGGTCTGGGCGGCACGCGCTTCTACGATGAGCCGAACGACCACTGGTGCTTACTGGCGCAGATCACCGAGGTAGAAAGGTTACTTCGCGTCCGTCTCAGTGCAGTGGACCGCGAAGGCCGACCGTTCGTCATTGCCTTCTACCCAGCAGAGAAGAAGGCTGGCGACATCGATGTCAAACGACTGAGGGTCGGACATACCATTGCTATTCTGTACGCCAACCAACACTTCTTCCTCGACGGGACGGACGGCGTCCGCGTCGAGGACCTAAGCAAATGCCGCGTAGGTGCTCCTGTCCTCTGCCCCTCCGGCTTTGGTGTGCTTTTGACGTGGACTGAACGCTGGTGTGGCGCCTAGGTGTTCCCTGTTGACCTGGACTCCCTATTCCGCATTCACGCAGATTACCGTAGGTATAGTGGCCTAGACGGTACACCTAAGGAATGCCACGGCTGCGGAAGACAGGGCGTTGGCCATCTTAAGTGCGGACGCTGTGGTTTTTTTTTTCCTACTGTAACAAGGTAAGCTGAGGACACCTGGCCTGGTCTGCCTGACGTGGACCTCCCCTACGTTCTAGCCCGGCGCTGACTACGGCACAGGACTGCCAGGCGGTTGGGTGGGAGGAAGAGGGACATAAGCGGGCGTGTCGTGTTGTGGCAGACCCGGCCTTTAAGGCTCTCCTGACGCTGCCCGGCTTACGGGGCACTGACCGTCTCGAGTTTCCTCTGTAGGGTCCCGCACGAGCACGAGAGAAATGATTCGTGGGTTGAGAAAGAAAGGAAGAAAAAAGACTTTACGTGGAAGGGGTCTGGAACAGCCGGGTTTTAGTGACTGTGCATGGTTAACATTGTGTGTCTATGCAACCTTAAGAGGGGCCGCCTTGTAATACCTACTACCTAGTACCTCAGTCTGGAACAACCGGGAAAATGACGACGATTCGAGTATGATGTTTATCGTGGAAGGAGGAAGTCTAGACATTTGTTGACACTCCAAGACACCGTTCCGTGCAGCTGGTGCAGGTGGTCTTTTGTGGCGGTTTGAACGGGCCGCCTCGCCCAAACCACAGGAATGGGTTTGTACTATATTGACGGGATGCGACGTACGTGTGGAAAGAGCAGCTCTGTCGTCGTCGGGAAAGAAATCATGGTGTTTTGAAGGTGTTCCAGAGGCAACGAAGTTCTGTCGGCCCCACCCACCCACTTCATCGGCTGCTTCCTTCCCCAGAAACCCGCCTTTCTCGGAGTATTTCCTGACGATCGCCGCCTTCCTCCCACCCCGCATGGCTTCCGTTGGTCTTGCCGGGAAGGGAAGGAGATTTGGCCAACACACCCTAGCAAAACTGACTCTGGCTTGCGTTCGCAAGGCATCACCATCATCAGCACCTCTTCTCCTGATTTGTTTTCGCCTCGCCTTTGCTTTTCCTAGGATCCATCGAAGAACAATACGAATTGTCCTACTTCTTGAAGCAGTCATTTTATATTCTTCTCAGTCCTCCTCCTTGTTCCTGTAAACCTCCTACAGACATTTGACTCATGCTGTTTCCTACCTCTCTCGACAACACTTCTTTGACTCTTCGGGTTCACACCGCAACAAAGTCAACCACAACAGCTAGCCACCTTCGCGCCTCGAACAAATGAAGTCCGCAGTCATCGTCGCAGTCTTCATTGGCCTCGTCGGCCTTGCTGCGGCAAACCCTCACGCCTTTCTTCTTGCCGCCTTGGGCCAGCAAACCAGCCCCGTCGGCGTCGATACTCTCTGCGATGACTTGATGCCAGCCATGCTTGGCAACCTGACCAATGTCTGCCAAGGTGCCGACCTCAAGCCTGCATATGACGCCTATGCATCCACCTGCTCTGAGATTGGCATCAAAGTCGCCAATTTAACTTTGCCCTCGAACGTTAGTGCCGTGCCTACTTCAGCTCTGGGGTCTTCTGCCAGCAATAGCCCCGACGCGACTTTGGCGCCATCGTCCCCAACCACCATGTAAGTTCCGTTCCTTGTGTTGTAGGCAACCCTAACTAATACTATGATCAAGCGGCGATGACCCTCAGCAGTCGAGGCCCAGCGCAGCAGGCGCCATTGCTCCTCACACCTTTCTTTTCCCTGTCCTCGGCCTCTCCGTAACTGGCCTTGTCAGTGTGGTTTTCTTGTGATGAACATGGTCGCACGGGATTGTGGCAAGCAACCCGTTCTTTGCACTTGCACAACATTCGTGGTCAAACAGCACGCGAAGCCCCAGGCACTCTGATACCCAAACCCGACAGAGTCAGGATGGAACAGAACATCTGATATGCATTGTGGTTGGAGGGTAATGGAATTCAGGAAGAGGGTTGCATTCGACGGCGTCCGGGATACAAAACGGGACTGGCGTTTTATTCACAATCAGCATAGACGTTTGCGACAGAGTGTGGCATTAAAGCTGGTATTTTACGAATTGGTATCTTTTCCTCCTCTCTACGCTTTATCTTGGGGGCCTGTATGCAAGTTTATTTCAGGGTCACCAGCTCTTCGGCGCTGGTCGGGTGGATGGCAACACAACTGTCAAAGTCCTTCTTCGTGGCGCCCATCTTGACGGCGACACCGAAGCCCTGGAGCATCTCTCCGCTGCCGAGGCCGGCAATGTGAAGACCGACAACCTTCTCTTCGGGGCCCGCTACGACAAGCTTGTAGGCGGTGGGCGCCTTCTCCTCGGGCTCCATCATGGCATAGTACATGGCGGTGAAGTTGGTCTTGTAGACCTTGATGTTATCCTTGCCGTACTTGTCGATGGCCTGGGGCTCCGTGAGACCGATGCTGCCGACCTCGGGGTGGGAAAAGACGACGGAGGGGATGTTTGAGTAGTCGAGGTGGGCCTTGGAGTACTCAGGGCCACCAAACAGACGCTCGGCCAAACGACGGCCGGCGGCAATGGCCACAGGGGTCAGCTCGACCTGACCGGTTACGTCACCAAGGGCGTAAATGTTGTCCAGATTGGTGTTTTGGTACTCATCGACGGGGATGTAGCCCTTCTCGTTCAGCTTCAGGCCAATCTCCTCGAGACCAATGCTCTTTGTCGCCGGCGTGCGGCCAATGGCCCAGATGAGGTGGTCGAAGCCGCCCTCGGACGTCTCCTTACCCTCGGCGTCCTTGTAGAAGATGGTGAGCTTGCCCTCGGCGTCCTTCTCGACCTTTGTGGGCTGCGAGCGCTTGTGCAGGTTGACGCCCAGGCGCTCGTACTCCTTGGTGACGGTCTCCTGGATCATGGGGTCAAAGTTGCGCAGGAAGGTGTCGTGGCGGATGAAGAGGTGGGTCTCTGTGCCCAGGGCGTTGAACATCCCGGCGAACTCGACGGCGATGTAGCCAGCGCCGACGAGAGCGACCTTCTTGGGCTGCTTGTCGATGTCGAAGAAGCCATCCGAGTTGGTGCCGAGCTCGGATCCGGGGATGGTGGGCGGGATGGTGGGGTTGCCGCCGACGGCGATGAGGATCTTCTTGGCCTTCACGAGAGCCTTGGTGCCGTCGTCGAGAGTGACCTCGGCCTCGTTGCGCGAGGTGAGCTTGGCCCAGCCGTGGAGGTACTCGACCTTATCGTTATTGAGGTTACGTTCGTAGATGCCGTTGAGGCGCTTGATGTAAGCGTCACGCTTCGTTTTGAAGGTGGGCCAGTCGAAGGGGGCCGTCTCGGTGACGGAGAAGCCGTAGGACTTTGCCTGGTGGATCGTCTCCGCGATGGCGGCGGCGTTGAAGGTGACCTTCTTCGGGACGCAGCTATAAGGGGGGGGGAGGTAATCCAAATTAGGTCTCAGTCTCTTGGGTATAGTTGCTGGGGTTTACTCGGGTTGATAGACATACCCTACATTCACGCAGGTTCCTCCCAGCCGCGCGCCCTCGACGATGAGGGCTTTTGCGCCAAACTGTCCGCTGGCCTTGCGTGCTGAGGCCAGACCACCGCTGCCGCCGCCGATGACAAGGAAATCGGTCTCCTTGGTGATGGGGGCCATGTTGCGCGCTGTCGAGGAGAACTGCCTCTGTATGGCTGCGAGTCTTGTCGTGGGTGCTGCCGCTCGGGATGCTGCAACGGTGGATGTGCGGTAGAGTGCGGCTTGGAGGGCTTGCATGGAGTGTTGCGGTGATGAAGTGGTCGCGGGAGCGGAGGTAGGGAGGAGCAGTTTTCTAAACTACATATACCATGCGTGCCTGGTGGGGCTGACTGTGGTGACGTCTTGTAAGCTCGAAGATGCGCAATACGAGCGAAGCCTGACAAATGCTAAGCTGCAGGAAGTATAGCACGATGCGGATTCGGTATGGTGGGCTGGCTACCTAGGGAAACTGATGTAAGTTTTCTTTCGGGGACTATAATGCGGGTGCGGATGCGGGCGGCGCTGTCGGCGATTGGAGCTACTCACTACTGTAGGATCGGCGTACGGGCGGGGGGGCGATTTCGGAGGGACTGGTTTGAGCTCCAAGTGCATGTGTGATTGAGTAAGTGAGCGAGTCGCGCTATGCAAGTAATATTGGTAATGGGCAACTGGATAGATCATCGCCAATCAACCGTGAAGAAAATATGCCCCTGTACCCGCTAGAGAACGTCGTGGAACCGGGGATAACTAAGCACAGATGCGTACCTACCTACAGTAGAATAGGTACGGAGACTGTACTGTGGCCGTTGTCAGGCTCTCAATCCCGGGCGGATGGAATGCTACACACAAGATAGCCCCATAGGTCATCCCGCTGTCAGATCAACAGCCTTTTGACAAATTGGTGACGCCAACAGGGAGGGCGGGTATCATTCATCATTGCCTGCCCGCTGTGAGCGAACGGCGGCACCCAGCCCGACGAATGGATTTCAAATCGACAACACCACATCACCTCGGCCGAGGCGCCCATGTCGTTGCCGTCGTCTCATCGGCCCGGAAGCGTCGGTTGGTTGGAAAACCGATAGGGAGCCGGGCACAAGCTTTTCATTCCAAATGTCGCTTTTGAAAGCTTGTCACTTGCGTAGAGTAATCACTAGGTGGATGCCGTGTTAAACGGTATGGCTCCCCAAAATGTGCAATGTGGTATGGTTCGATGCCGCCAATCCAAAACACCCAATTACTTGGTTTCATTACAAGGCGCCGCCGCGTCTGGGTATCAACAACTGACTGGCGGTAAGTAACCCCCTGGCGCGTCTTTTCTGCCCTTATCAATCATCGTAATAAACTTCGTACCGACCGTACTCGGCCTGCGTGCTAACCCATTCCTCGTCTGCCAGACCTCGCATCATCCGCCTCTGAAGTCCTTGAGCGTCCTTGTGCCAGTCGCAGGCAAAGTCGCATTGCGGCACCTCGCTCTCGCCAAAATACCTGCAAATCTGCGCATGGCGGCAGGCAGTCGTGTTTTCGCAGTATAGCGCAAGCTGTTGCAGGCTTTTTGCCTGCGCCTCCCAGTTTGACCCATCGCGGTTCCCCTTCCTGATCATGCTCTGTACGCGTTGTAGGTCTTCTCGACTGTAGTACAGAAAGCAAAAACTCGCGTTGCCGTCTCGGCCTGCGCGACCCGCTTCTTGGTAGTACCCCTCAAACGACTTGGGCAACCGCCAGTGGACAACAAAACGAACATTGTTCTTGTCGATGCCCATGCCAAAGGCCGTGGTGGCCACTATGACATCGTAGCCGGGCTCATTGTTCACCCACCGCGTCAAGGTCTGCTCTTTGACCTCTTTGGTAAGCTTCGCGTGGAACGGCCTAGCACCCACACCTTCGTCTCTAAGTGCCGCTGCCAGAGACTCGCATTCATCCCGCGATATAGTGTATATGATACCAGACACGTTGTCGAGCCGCTCCCCGACGGCTTCCAGCTCAGCTTTGCGCGGACCTGCTTTCCTCCTCTCGTACACGCTACGTATCCATGCTAGAAAGTCAGCCAGGCGGTCGTCGTCTTGGTCTTTTGTGTATCTGATTTCAATGTGGAGGTTGGGTCGATAAGCAGTCATGACAAAACTCTTGAGCCTATCGGGCTGCTCCAAAAGGCCCAGGGTCTTCAGCAAGTCTTGGCGAACGGTGGGATTTGCGGTGGCCGTCAGGCACATGATTGGCACGCTCGGGAACGTCTCTCGAAACCATGATAACCGCTTAAAGTCCTTGCGGAAATCGTGGCCCCATTCCGAGATGCAATGGGCCTCGTCAACTGCGATGCGTGCCAACTCACACTGCTCGTGGACCAGCTTGATGCGTCTTCGGAAGGAGTCGCTCGAACACAGCTCCGGTGTCACGTAGAGCAGCCTTATGCGCGGGTGGCCACTAGCAAGGTCTTGGTTGATGCGGTCCCTCTCGGCGATTGGCGTATTGCTGTTCAAGGAGCTAGCATAGATTCCTGCCGATCGAAGCGCTTCAACCTGATTCATCTAGCGGAGCTGTCAGCTGTCGTGCGTGACTGAGGCTGCATGGGTTACCCCTCACCATGAGACTGAGCAGTGGTGAAACGACGATAGTGACTGGTGGAGGGAAATCACGTTAGTCGACGACGATGCGTGCATACGAGCTTGGGGCAGGCCCTGGTACTTACTCCCATGGTCAATGCAGGCTGGAAGCTGGAAGCAAAGACTCTTGCCAAAGGACGTTGCGGCCTGGACGAATACATCGTGGCCGTCGAGGGCAGTAGCAATGATTTCACGCTGATGGGGCCTGAGAGGAATTTGTCAGTATTATTGCGATGATTGCGGTACAGTGCAAAGGGGGGGGGGGGGGGGGGGGGGGGGGGGGGGTTGGCAAAGGTTGCGACATGCGTCACGAGTGCTGAGTGCGGGTATCTTCACCTGAACGTCGACTTGTTGAATTGGCGTCTGAGGGTATAGTCTATATCAACGCATGAATTGGAGCGTGATAGAGGAGGCATGGTGATGACGAGTGTCGGCAGTTGACGACGACGTCGTAACGAGACAGTGCCCGATCCGGATGCGTCGTGGTTGGCCAAGCTTTTCGTCGTGCAGGGCTCCGGGGCATAATGTTGCGCTAGACCGAGATGAGGGCCCGGACGTGATGGTGATGGAGCTCAGGTCCGGAGGCGAACCGCCTGACGTTGGGCCTTGAGGGCCTTGGACAGCCGGCCTGTCCGAATGCCTCAGACTCGGGAGGCGGAGCACGCAAGGGACAACGTCGGTGCGATTTGAGTATTGTCGAGTAGGCAAAACCGGGCAGGCGGAGTCACCCAGGGTTGGGCGAGTCTGAGATTTTGACAGATCCAGACCGAGAAGTGGCTGTGTGGTACGGAGAGAGGTAGACCGGGTTCATGGAACGAAGCACACAACCTGGGCCTGACCAATGAGCCAATGGAGCGAGAACAGAAGGTTGTTTGTTGCCTGCCTACCTAGGTACCTTCTTCCCTTTAGGTAGGTAGGCAGGAGACACCTCAGTACCAAAATGTAGGTACCATTGGGAAGTAACTGGCGGGACGTGAGGTCGGAACCCGCGGTCTCGTCCAGTTAAGTTGTCGCTGCCGACGTCCAGAGTCTCTTATTTACTCCTGCTACAAGGGGCAGGACACAGGAAACAGAAACAGGAGGCAGGAGGCAAAGAAGGAGGCGCCAAGTCCGAGTGGGTAGCACAAGGGGCAAACAAGGCAGGTACCTACGTTGGAAGGGTCAAGGGGAGGAGGACTGGGCGGGGCCGGGGTCGGGCTGGCCTGGTGGGGTGGGGGCTGAGGCGATTCGAGGAAACGTGGTTGCAAAAGAAGAGACAAAAGAGAAACAGGTGTATAGCCTTTCTCGACCTTTTTGCGGGCGATGCTGACGACGTTTGCCCAACATGTCACGAACCAGAGAACGTTGCGAACACAGAAGTGGGTTTTCTCAGCGGCCTGACGGGCGCTAGCAAAGCATATGTACAACTGTTTACGCACGCAAGTCAAGCCAACGGCAGCATCACGGACAGTGCATTGTGCAGCGGGCGTGCTCTGCCCAAACCGCGAGAGCCCACCCTGCCGAGGTAGGTACTTTGACAGGCTGACCAGGTACTCTGTATCCGTATCGTGTACGAAGGAGTCAGCTATGAGCGCCGATTTCAGGCATGCATCGCCGTTGGATGGCCAGGCGACGACGATTCGGTTCCCCGCGTCTGCGGCAATCGGCTGGCCTCTGATCCAGGTAGGCTAAATGAAACTCGAAACGAAGACGAAGATCCCGAGGATATGATAAGTCTCCGTAGATGCACGCGAACATGGATGGGAACCGTGCCTCCGTATACCTACTCGTCCATCGAGCTTTACCCTTTGGATTGATGTCCGTCGAGGGTCCGACAGGCCATTGGAACACACGGTCCCAGATCTGCAAATTTCTTCCACTCTCGACTCCAACCGGGGGGGAGGGGGTAGATATACATAGGTATGTACGAATAAAGACACACTCCCTTTCTTACACTAGACGGTACTTTGTCATTGCTTCCTCAGGTACTGTGGATTGATACGAACTATTCCGACTCTGTAGCACCCTAGCAGCGAACTGGATGTTTGTCACCGTTGACTTTGAGCTGCTCTGCCACGCCTCGCAAAGTTCATCGCACCACAGAAAGCAACTATGGTACGCAGGATGAGCGAAGGGGGAGATATGCCATGTGTCGATGGCAACGTAAGGCAAGGCAAGGTAGAGAGAAGCGGGGATGATGCAAGATTAAAAGCAATGTAGCGTGGGCAGGTCGATTGCAATGCAACGCTGACAAGGTGGTTTTCAAACATGCGTTTCCCACGGCGCCATGTGTCTGTTTCTGTTTCTGTTTCTCTCTTTCTCTCTCTTGGTGGCCAGCCTTGGCTTCTCCAGCCGTCACTCGATTAACCCATTCTGGAGTCTGGCTAGCGAGTGGTAATCTACCCGTCTGTTATCCCATGTTGCCTATCAGTATCATAATTATACGAGGCCGCCCGCGTGTCGCGGAGCAGCTGGCTGACCAGAGAAGGCCTTTTGGGTGTTTGGCCCATCTGCAGCCGTGTGGTCACACAATTTCCTATTCCTAACGACTTGCGTCATGTCGGTGCCCAAGTCAAGCATATCGTCATTGAAGTGTCTCGCTGCTGCAAACACAAAAGGCGGCAAAAGGATAGGAGACGTTGAGTTCTGTCATAGGCGCCGCCAAAAGCTTCCTGCTGCACCTACGAGAGTTGATTAGGTTAGGTTATAGGTTGGTTAGGTTAAGTTAGGAGGTACGTATGCTGACCCGTCCTCGGAGACTGAGACTTTTGTGACCGCCGTCGACTGGAGTGAGTCAAGAATCTGTGTGTGAGAGCGACGAGGAGCCGCCATCTGTGTATCGAGGTGCCTTGCATCTCTTGCGGCGCGCTAAAGAGAGGCTTTAGTTTTAGCCTTGAAGCTGTGTCCACGCCCCACCTCCACCCCCCCTTCTTCCGTCCCTGTACAACACCCCCCGCTTCTTTTACCTTTTCCATCCGCTTTCCCTTTTTTTTTCCCTTTCCAATCGCCAGTGCTCAGTGTCCCAGGTTCCAGCCAGTCGCGTACTCTTCCTTTCGCGTGCCGTACGAACGCCTTCTGCTCGTCTTGACGAACCGAATGCAAAGGATTATTTTATTATTGGCCGTATGTCCGAAAAGCACAAGCCCATTGCCAACAATGTCTGTGTGTGTTCTATTTTGGCAACTGCTGAAGTTGATGAACGACGAAAGAGAAAGAGCCGGCCCGGCACCGGCACAGTATACTCTTGGGGTGCTGCACACGCATACATACGCCCCCCACGACTAGGTACACACGTCTCGTGTCATGACAGCTCTCAGGTGTCTGGGAAGGGCTTGTAAACTAATATGCAACCAGCCAGCTGCAATATTGCAACTAACGCTCCCCAGTCCTATGTGTCCATGCCTACTTACCTACCAGCCTACCCCCTAGTGGCTTGCTACTTTTGTACCTACTTGTGGTGTGTCTTGTTGTTTCCTGTAGGTACACTACTATGTAGTGTAGTTTAAGACCGGGGCCAAGATCAGAAAAGGCGTCCCACCGGTCACCCTCGCCCCTTTCTCGCATCCCTACCGTCTAGGGTAGACTGGCCGAGATCTGGGCCCTTTCCCGTTGCGTCTCTCACTATCCGTACTCCTTAGGTACTCTTCAAGTCTGTTCCCCTCGGCCCAAGGCGTGCGACCCTCCGCAGACAGTTGGGGGGGGGGGGGCGTGCACGTAGCGAAGAGCACAACAGCGAGACGGCCTTGTGTGTCCGTCTCTTGCGGAAGTTCACCTCCAAAAAGAATACTCATCCCTTCTTCTCAATCGTCCATCCACCACCACCTCGGCCGCCGCCCCCCAAAAAGAAGCTCCCGGCTGGAAGATGTTAGTTTCATCGTAGGACAATTCTGACAACATCTCCACTCTTTTTTCTTTCATTGTTACCCTTCGGCTCGCAGTTCCTCCTGCTTTACTTACTCCCCCCCTTCCCCCCTCCAAATTCTAGGTCCTGTGCGTGTTCTGCCGCCTCTTCCATTTGGCTTCCAGGAAACATCCGGACCCGGCTGGTAAAGGGAAGGAGCAACCCAGCCCCAGCCCCGTGTACCATCAACCTAGAGCCTGTCGGGTCTTCTCTAACAATACCCATTATCCCCGTCTCCGAGTCTCAATTTCTGGTTCAGCAACCCGGCGTGCATTTGAACTTGACCGCATTTATCTGCATACTTGTCTCCTTATCCCGCCCGCCTGGCTTGCTGTGTGAGGTGGTAACGGGCCAACTACTCTTTAACGTCTGCGTGGCTCCATACACCCATCCACATTCGGTCGCTCCTTCCTCGACCCCCAACCTATCCCCAGACAACACCACCTACTTGTCACGACCCATTTACGCACTCTCCTCCAACCCATGTCCTCCTCTTCATAATGATCTCGCCTGCCTTGCAGCCCAGCCTGTTCCGTCCCGAAAGTCCATTGGCTTAAATTCTCTGGCTTCCCTACTTATTTGCTGGTCCTGGCCAGCCCACGGCCGAACCACGAACGGCCAGCGGAAACCCTGAAACGCTGTGTTCGACGCAGACTTTCCCCCCCTCGACGACGATCGAAAAACCGCAACCTTCTCCGTCACCCAACCCTCTCTTCGCCCGACGGCGCCAGCCTATCATGGTTGAAAGAATGGAACGATCAGATAGACCCTCGGGGTCGTCCATACCTCGCGGCTTGCCCGAGAATCCCGCTCAGGGTCGACGGCAACTCCAGAAAGATGTCGCGCTGGGCAACATTCCTCCGCCTCCCCCTCTTCCGCCAATGCCCAAAGACCTCCGAAATCTCTCTACCGGTGCGACCCTCACCGCATCTGCGCCCATGACCTCAGCACAGGTCATCGCTCTTGCCCGCGACGCGATGCAGAGCGCCCTCCACGAGAACGAGTCGCAGGCCGCCGAGGCAAGCGCCGTCAGTACCGAGTTGAAACCGGGTGTCACCATCGACCTGAGTCGCAAGGGCATTCAGAAACTCCCTGACGAGGTTGTTGATATCATTAAAAACGAGTTGGAGCGGTGCGTATACCTCGTTGACCTTGTCTGGTTGCGCAGTCTTTCTAACGTGCTTTGATATCTAGCCTCGCCCTCTCGCACAACCAAGTCACCTCCTTTCCGACTCGCTTCGCCGAATGCACATCTCTCCGATACCTGAACGTCAGAAACAACCAGATTCGAGAGTTTCCATTGCCGGTCAGTACCTCCCCACACGCAGATAATGCGGAAATGGTCTCTGATGATATTCTTCCAGCTCTGCGATCTAAAATCACTCGAGATTCTCGATCTGAGCAAGAACAAACTACGCACTTTACCCCCTGACATTGTCAAGCTTGCCTCCTTGAAAGTGTTCTCCGTCCAGAAGAACCGCATCGAGGAGTTGCCATTGGCCTTGGCCGACATGGTCTCCCTGCAGGTGCTCAAGTTCGACGGCAACCCGATCACGTTCCCGCCTCGTGAGGTCCTGCAGGTGCAGGCAAGTAGCCCCCCGAACGAGGGCTATCTAAAGGAAAGCGAGGTTACGGAGGTGGCCGTTACTGCACACATCAAGCGCTTTCTGAGGCAGCACAGCTTGAATGGCCGTGCGGAATCAGACACGACCGGAGAAGAATCCAGCGAAGGCATGGAAACCCCTCGCATGCCCCCGATCAAGCGCGTCGTCAGTGGCCGTTTTCCAATCAAAGTCAATGGCACTGATGTTCCCGATCTTCGATCTCCAAACCTAATTCGGCCCCCCCCCATTCCAAATCGATCCCATTACCGAGGCTTGTCGCAGCAGAACACGGCTATTCGTCGGCCAGGTGTCATGCCTCTAACCATAGGAAATGTCAATGAGCGCCTTCGGAGCAATTCAGAGACGCTGCTGCAGGCGAATCGCGGAGAGCGTCCCGAATCCCGAGCAAGACGCATGGGCGTTGTAAATCAAAAGGCCACTCAGCTCGGTACCTTGGATGAGACGCAGGCAAACAATCGCTTTAGTCACTACAGAGGCCTGAGCCATGGCTCGGCGATGCAGCCACCGCCGGCAGGCATGTCGGTCAAAAGTCCCAACAGCCCGGCCGAGCCCTTTTTGCAGCGCCCCATCTACGTCCGGCGACTCTCAGTGCTGCCTGAGCGAAGACGCGAGTCCAAGGTGTACGATCCCATCCTAGAGGCTGCCAAGGGCATCCTCTATGCCGTCTTCCAGATCCACCCAATGATTCAGATGCTCATGAGCTTGACAAGCGACGGCTCTTCAAAGAGATCTAGCCTTGAGATTGTCTTCTACAACACGAATTCGCACGTGGAGGAGTTGGAGCAGGAAATCCAAAAGCATGATCCTGGCGCTGAGGGATATGAGATGGCTGGACGCGAGAACGAGAACGTTCACCGAGCCTGCCAGACTCTGGTCGGTGCCTACACCCACGTCTGCACTTTGCTTGCTGGTAATATTGACTCGTTCATCGACAACGGAGACCCGCGCTACATTCGCACCCTGTTGATGCTCATCTATAATAGCATTATGGAGATTAGATGCACACTTGCTGCGCTCTCGCCTGACGCCGGCCCTGCAAAGCCTACCCCGCGAGCCATGACCTTGGGCGACACGGTCAAGCCTCACTCGCGGGAGAACTCCGTTACGCCTACCGCTGAGCGGCTTGGACTGGCCCAGCGACCCCGACCAGGCCCGATTCTCCATAACCCAAGCAACCTGAGAGTAGCAACAGACGTACCACTCCCTTATATCAATGGGATGAACGGGATGAACGGCGTCGCTTCCAGTCGCACAGCGACACTCGCCTCGGCAACACCTCGATCCGGAGAGTCTTTCATCTCCGCTTCGTCAGGCGGACGCGGCATATCTGACTTCACAGAAGATGACAGACACTTTGAGAAGATCTTCTTGTCACTTCAGCGATCGTCCGAGCTCGTCATGAGGACTTTGCCCATGTTCCAGAACCACATGTCGGTCCTCGCGAAGAAAGCAATGGGACGTCGCGCTACGGATCACGAAATGGCGTGCTGGAAGGGGCTCATTTCGAGGTGTAGCACCGCGGTACAGCAGACTGAGATGCTGCGCAGCCGCCTTTCGTTGGTCAAGCTCAAGGAACCTGGTATTATGAGTCAACCGGCCTTCAGAAGCTTGATTAGCAACTTTATAGATTCGTGGGCGGAATTCGGCACCCAGATCCGCTTTGCGTTCAACGAAGTCAGTCTTCCGCCTGATACCAGGGTCAGACTTCGGCCTATCCAGCAGGCTATGAAGGAAGCAAGAGATACCATTATCCAGTCGCCCTGGAGCTATCTATTGCGACAGTCTTCGAATCCGAACACCTTCAGCCCCAACGGTGGCCCGGGCTTGGCACCCATGCAACTGCCGATGACGCCCCAAAGCGCGGCTTTGGGACCCGCCGTTCAGGCAACAGTCCCATCTACTCCCCAAAGCGCTTCTTTTGCGGCGGCATTCAACGGCAACGTCTTTGAGCGAGCCGATGCCCTTATCAATATGGGCGGGCTTTCAATGTCTCGAAACGGTACGATGACAAACAGCTCGGCCGCTAGTTTCACCATGTCTTCCATGTCATCTTACTCGTCTGACGGAGGAGCCATGACACCCTCATCAGTCATAAGTCCTAACGGCTTCGGCCCTGGTCCGGTGCCGTTGCGACTCAACGGTAGCAAAGTTGCCTTCTAGTCGAAGCACAGAGCTACCCCTTGGATTCGACGCACATTCTTGGGCAAAAAGTATGGGCGGAAGTAAGCCCCGTTTGTGTTTTTTTTTTGTACTTTTACCGGTGGTCTGCATGACCAGTATACGCATTTTGTCGAGTACCTCATTCCTTCATTCACGCATAGCATTGGCGTCAAGGGCGGACTTATCTGGGGATTGCCATACACTCATTGAAAGAAGCATGTTCCTGGCCGGACATAAGGGTCAAGGAACGCACGTAATGTCATAGTTACGAAGCCAGGCTGATGTTAGTTCCATACATACCAAAAGTGGAAAGACGGGTTCAGTGGAGCAGCTACTACGAGTTCATGTGTCACGGTCACACATTAACTGTCGTTGTCATATGTACACTAGGTCTCTGCCTATTGGCACATAGGCAAATACAACTAACTGTTTGATAATCCGCCTCTTTTTAAAGGGATTTGTCCTGGCACAATTGTGTGAGGTGTGGGTAGGCATGTGAATTTGATACATCCTAGACTACTAGCTGTACACTTGAAAGTTCACAATGCATCAAACTCCTCAGTCTAGCGCATGTGTCAGTTTGATTGTTGCATAGTCCTACTATATGCCTGCCCTGTGTTTTGGATTAGTGTGATCAAGGCAGTTACATTGAAGTCTTTTGGCTTGGTTTAGTCCTGCTCCTTTCATTGAGGACAAGGGCTTGCATATGTATATAAACAACAATACGCAACTGAGAGCAATGACAGTATGTGATGCATTATTATATTGGTTTGGAAGACTGGTTTCGGCTCTCACGAGTTTCAAAGCGTCGGTGATTTTCAAAACTGAGAGCATTCCAAGCCTGTACTTAGTCTGCACTTATCAGTTGGTACTCATACTAGGTCGAACCCTTCTAGCACCGCCAGCTCAGTGCGCATGCAGTACCATGGGCCTGGCCCAAAATGGCACCGAGCCTGTTCAGGCCATACCCTTGGGGGATTGCGGGCACCGCTATTCTTTTGTTCTCCCGTTCATGGGGGCAAGGTCTTTCTTATCTCTAGCAACTGGCTAGACAGGCTAGGAAGTAAAGCCAACGGTCCAAAGCCAATCTTGATCGAGTTGTGATGCTAAAGTATAGAACAACTCGAAAAAAATCCTTCTCCTCAGCTCAGTGTTCTATCGCCTCAAGTTGTAGAGAAGGTGTAAGGTTTGTGCTATTTACAAAATCGAATTCGGTTGGTTCCAATCGGGAGATCAATTAATCCCAACAGCCTCAAGCGGCCAGACCAGCCACGGCCTCCAATAACTACCAAGTAACTCGTCAACAACTTCGACAATAGCCTTGCCCCAACCCTCCATGAACCAATAATGGTTCAGCCCGTGCATCAGTACGCCGAAGAAAGCAAATAGAATCAGGGCTGGGGGTTGCCGTTGATGCAACAGAGTGAAGTAGGGCTGCGGTGCAAAGTGGATGAAAGCAAGCGGTCCTGCCCAGCCCCTGTTACAGCTCCACTCCTGTATAGTTTGAGAGTCCATTGTATCGAATTGCAAAATGAACATGCGGCATTTCCTCAGAATCCGGAGCGCCTCTTCGTAGACCTCGTCGTCACCGCTGTTCTTCCACGTTTCTCGCATGCGGCAAAGCTGCGTGTCCATCTCCTCCGGCGTGGCGCGGTCGGGGTCCAACTCGAACCAGTTCCCAATGTCTATGATTCTGACCATCCGGCCGGTTCGCAGGTGGTCGTGGGTTGGGCCGAGAACGGCCTCGACGCCGCGGAGCATCGGGATCCACTCGGCGCCCAGTACGCGGTCCTTCTGCAGACGGGGTGAGCTGTCCTGAGGGCTGTCAGAGAGCTGTTTCGAGATGCCGAAAACGTAGAGTACATTGATGAGCGACCATGCGAGCAGCGCTTCGCTGTCTTCGACGGTGACGTGGCGGACAACCTCGTGGAACCCTTTGAGGGCTTCCTCGTGATGGCGGGTTGCCTCCACAACGTACTGGCCGTTCTTGGTGCCCTCGATGTAGGCAAGATGCAACGCAGCCAGGCTCAGAATAGCGTGGGTCACAAAAGGATACTGGAAGCCGATCTGGGGGAAGACGACCTGCCACAAAGAGTCGAGGTCGGGGGTCTTGAAAACATCGACGCTCGTGCACACGGTCCAGTGGTGCAGCAACGCCAAATCCTGGATGCTGAAGTTGAAGGAAACAGCGGCCGACGACGCGGACGCAACGGCATCCGTCCCTGGGGTTGCAGTTACTGTTGCTGGGGATCCTGAAGCGCTTCGCCCCGGGGGGGCGTGATTCGCGCGTGTACCGGAGGAGGATTGTGGGCGTGGCGCGCGTCCAACCCTGTCTGAGCGAGTGTCGACTGCTTCGTCGTTGATAGCATGGGGTTCTCCGGGATCGGGATACTCGCATGAGACCTCACGCCGGATGCAGGCTCCGCATTGCGGCCTCTCTTCGCCGCACTACAGGGTCGGGTCAGTTCAGGGCTCCACGGAGGGCTCGTTGACGGGGCTGGGACGGCACCTTGACTCGACGTCTCCGGCAGTTGAAGCACCCGGTCCTTGATTTCTGGTGTGGCCTGCGTCGCTTTGCTGGTGTGAGTCTCTCGGATCCCTCCGACGACATGGCTGTCAGGATAGCTCGTTCAGGTCGTTAAACGAGGGGAACAACAAGAACGAGATCAAGAACGAAGAACGAGGAGCGAAGACGAAAGAGTGGGGCTGTGTAAGCCAGATCCGGTAAGTGGGGATCAAGCCGAGCTCCCTTGCAACTCTCCGATGCGACAACCGATAACTGACTGATTTAGACAACGTCCGTGCAACCAGTCTTACACATGGTAATATGTATAAATCGAGCGTCAATCTGAAGAACAACTCCATCTATGAGTCTACAATACAATGAAGAAACTCCGTCGTTTCCGCTGGGCGCTGATGATGATTATCCCCTAATACAATGTGGAATGGCTCGTACGCAATTTCGCGCTTCTCAACCTGCTTCACTTGCGTGTCCCTTCCAACATGAACTCATTCGATCCTGATATGTCGCGCTCTTCCCTCGATTTCTTTGACTTTTTGCCCTCAAGGTTTTCGACATACCACATCGAGAAAATAGCCATCACTATGGCCATTAAAAGAGTGTCGAATATGTAGAGGAATATTTCGTGAGAGATAAGGTAGCCGCCGTTTCCCTGTAGATATTCAACGACCCGGAAGATGCTTCGTATTAGGATGATGCCGCTCGTAATATATAGCACGAATAGATGCCTCTTCCAGGGCGTGGTTGGATCGGAAATACTTTTAGGGCTTTTCGCGAGACGGTAGTGAAAGAGTAGAGAGGTCACGACGAAGAATCCAAACACGACTATCTGGACAAAGAGTCCCACGATAATGATTTTCTCGCCAGCCTGGTAAAGGTCCATAGTACCCGCAGCTTGGATGCCACCGCCTCCCGCCTGCAGCGAGAAGGCAATCACGTCTCCAGTGACGAAGATTCGTGTCACCCAGTCGACGGGTATCAACGACAGATGCTCGCCCCTGACTGTTCGAATGAGGCGACCCAGTATCATGTAAATCGAGGCGGCGTATAGGGCTGGAGCGACGAGGATAAAGATAGCTTGAATACTGAAACCGCCGATGGAACGCTTATCATAATGGCTCAATATTCTACTACAGTAACCTATGGTTTGGACTGCGCGTTCTACAATTAGCTTCAAATATATTTGTACAAGTTATTTGCACACGTCTTCTCGACCCAAGACGGCCAGCTGCGTTTGATATCAAGAACAACTTACACAAACCACCAACGGTGAACGCGGTAAAATAATAGGCCCGTGCTTTGTACAGCCGCCAGGTGTGAAGAATTGTGAGGATGGCGAAGACGACGACACTGACGACCGCAGCAGGCAGTGATGGGGTATACCGATAGAGTTGGAAATCAAAGCTCCCGCTGGAGTCCGGGGTTTGCGCATCCGTTCCCATCTCGGCCGTCGACGAGTTTTCGCGAAAATCTGTCGGATGATTCGATAACTAGTAAAAGGACGAAGCTGGGTTTTTGTAATATTTACTTGGAGAAGAGGACGGGAGAGACGGAGAGAGAGGGTTCTTGGGCGTGCTATATACTATTTCCGTAGAGGTCAGGCACGTCCTCCTCCTGTTCTTATCCATCGTGGGGCGTACTCCCAATGTCACCCTTTGTAACGCTGAACCTGCAGCTACCAAAAACAATATTGGCCGAGTGAAATAACTGTTGCGAGGCTTATCCTAAATACGCGTTCAGCAAATTAAATCGTCCGTATGAGCAAGCTTACGTTCACTGCCCCTTCCTAGACCGGTATCTCCACAATTCGTCTTAACGCTATAAACGAGGAACGAGAGGTGGAGAGCTTCAGTGGACGTGGGTAAGTTAAACGAAGAACGAGAAATTATTTGACCGCTGAGTATGGCAAAGAGGTTACCAAGAGGTTTCCCATTTTCTCGATGGCCTAATTAGCTCGGATTGAACAAAGAACGAAGTACGAGCTTTAAACAGCACAGCCCGTTATTGGGGGTTGATGGGGCACAAGCCTCTGAATTTAACGGAGTAGCTGGTTAACCCGGATAGGAGATCCACGCAGGAATTATTCGTAACGGGAAAAGAACTTGGCTTGTCGCCTTTTCGACACACCGCAGGGTTGTCCACATAAAACCTTGCGTTTTCGTTATTTTTGTAGAGAGACGTCTAAGCTAGATGGAAGCACAGGATATAGCGACGTCAATAGCAGCAGAAGACGGGTTTCGAAACGCTGCGGAGTCGTCGTGGAGGCAGCTACCCCAGAAACGCATGCAGTGCAACCTCCTATCCAGTCAGGCTGTTACATAGATATACGCGAAGCCTAAGACATCTATAAGATTATCAAATATGGCTTCCAAGATTCTTATGTATCGTAGTAGATTATCACCAAAACAAATTTCCAGGTCAGTTATCTTAGTTCATGTCATTATTTCTGACCTGTAATCAAGCTTTCTGGACTTAAGAGGCAAGAATCAGTCTCTTTGTACCAAAAGCAGCCAAAGCAATGCTTGTGGACATCCCTCTTGCCTCACTGAACTCATGAGCATAGTTCTGAAGCACTTTGGCAGTGATATTCGTGACCACGGCCCAGTTGTGGGTACTAGGAGTGCCGTCGTGGCAGAGAAAACCCTCACGTGGGGCTTTATGGACGTGATTAGCGATCCGGTTATGAAGCCCGTCACAGGAGGCCAGCATGAGGGCGCTATTGGTGCCTTCGAGAAAGTTGACAAAAGCGCTGCAAGCTTGGTTGCAAAGAGCGGCGCAGGCATGTTTGAACTGCTCACATACCTAAGCGCTGGGATTGCTAAAAGCTTTCAATCAAAGGGCTTGCAGCTCTACAATGAGGATGGCTGCTGGGGAGAAGCACGTGGAGGGGCAATCGTTAATCAACGATGCCAGAGAAGGTCCTTGCCTCCTTCAACAGACCAATTTGTAACCTTAACTACACTATGGACAAAGACGATAGAAAGTAAGAGACGGAACTCCGGCATGAATAAGAACTTAAAATTTGCTAGCGGCTGCGAAGTGTAAACTTTACTATTAGATACGTTTGCAAAAGTCGCAGTCGAGCCATACAATGCTCGTTGCTTTTACATCAGATCCTTTTGAAGTTATGTTGAATCTTTCATGATAGCGGTTACTGAGTCGAAGTATTCATTTGTAGACTTCGTCTTTGGTAGAGATATGATGTACTTCAGGTTAGGAAAGTAAAGAGATTGATTTCTGGAGTTACATTAATACATGTATTATCTTCGAACTTAGAATTTCAAGACTTCCACAGGATCTAGTGATGATGAAATTTCTTATTTATAAGCAGGAATATGAAAGCATCTTATCTATTGCCCAAAAGATGATCTGCATGTTCAACATCGTCCAGGAAACATAAGGGCGGCATCACCTGTACCTCACCACCTTCAGGTACGGTACCTCAAGAAACAGGCGTAGCGGGCGCCTCGAATTTGACGAACAGGTCGCGTTGCGTGTCAAGATAATCAAACGCCGTGAGAGGCACACCCAAGTGACGGAAAATGCAGTACGCGGAGCTGAGGTGGAAGTGGAAGTTGGGGCAGGCATACTGAACAATATATGAGTAGCCCGTGAAGCGGAATATGCCCATTGACTTGGTTTCCATGAGAATATCGGCGTTTTCCTTGCCGTCCATGGAGGATGGGTCGATCCTAGATAGGATGGATATCGTGGCGTCTACGCGAGATTGGAGCTCCGGGAAGGTGGTCTCGGTGTCGGGGAAGTAGGTGTCTTCCTGTAGAGCGAGGCGAGTGGCAACGAATTTTGCCGTGTTCGATACGGATTGAACTTGATAGTCAAGGCTATTAAATGTTATTCGGGTCATTCTGCTATCAAAAATAAAGTCTAGAGGTGGATGGATTCGGTAAGGGAGGGGGGACGAGAGACGGACCTGCGCATGTCTTCGATGAGTCTAAACTTAATCATCTCTTCTGGGTTGAGGTTCTTGGCGGCGCAATGTTTCTCGGCTTTGATAAGAATAACCTTGAGGTTACCTAAGTATTTGACCATCATGGGGATGGAAGCATGGTAGAGGGAGACCATCTTGACGAAGCTTTTCAAAGGCTGACTTGCTACAGGCTTGCTGAGAGGTGATATGGGTGAAAAGAAAACAGGTGTGAACAACCATGAGCGACAGAAAAGATCACTTCTATTTATATTTCAACAACTGCGTATTTTCAGTCTTCGCCGCCTCAGTTTCACATGCTTGGATATATTGGAACAGCTAATTCTAGTCAACTTGTCTACAGGGCCATCAATGAGAAACCTCCAGATCAGAGACTCAAGCGCTGACGTGAGAAAATTTACGTGGAAAGGCCTTGCTCTGAATTTCATTTGTTACGCACGCTAGTTGCCCGCAGGATTCAAAGTCCGTTTGTGACGTTCAGCTCAGCGGGATGAAGGACGATGTGGGATCGGCAGCGGATGCTCAGCGCTTCAACTCCGGTACCGATCGGCCCCACTATCCCGCCATTGTCATGCGGGGACGGATTAGCCGTCCCCGTCGCATGCTCTGATTCGCCTTCACCACGACTTACCCGATCAAGATAGGACTGGGATCGCGTTAGATCGCATGCCCAAACCCCTCGTCCTACCTACTCGCCACCCTTGCGAATCTCTCGTGGATCCTGTCAGCTGGCTGCTTTCCTTCAAGCCTCGTCCCATTCAAAGCGCCCTTGACGGTTTCTCGCAAGCGCGCTCTCTCTCCAGAAGCCACTAGTATCATGTTCGCTGGGCAGTTCTCCTCCTCGTCAGCGGGGAGGAATCATCCGCCTGCACCGTCGTCTACCACAACGACGACGACGACTGCATCCACTTCCGCTTCCCAGCATCTCAGCGCCTCCAGCGCGACGCGCGGACAGCACTCCCAATCCCCCAACACATCCATATCCGGGGTGCCGCAGCTCCCAAACATCGCGCAGCATGCCCCGGCTGCACCCCCATCATCGGCCTCACCACCTCAACTGCATCAGACCCTTCCCAGCGAGGATCAGGAGCGCCACGTCTCGGAAGCGCGCGCAGCTGTCGTCGCATCCATCGGGAACATGCTCGACGGCGAGCTGCAGACGCGCGCCCGCATGCTGCACTCTAACGCTGCGGCGCTGGATAAGCAGGAGCGGGATGTCATGAATGCGACGGAGGCGCTGCGCAAGGAAAACGACAAGCTGGCGCGGTTCGCAGGGGACGCGGCGCGTCGGGTCAAGGAGCTAGGCAACGTGCAGAACTGGGCCGAGGTTCTCGAGAGGGACTTCCTGGTGCTCGAGGAGACGTTTCGGCTGGTGAGAGAGGGGAGCTGCGGGAGTGATTGCGAGAGCTGTGGGAGTGGGAGTTGGAGTGGAAGCGGGAGCTGGAGCGGGAGCGAGGTCGGTGATGGTGAGAATGATGGGAGGACGGGGAAGGAGAATGGCGGTAAGAGTTTGGATAAGGGGAAGATGAAGTTGTGTCAGGATGGGTTTGATGCCGAGGCGATGGAGGTCGATGGGGATCATGGGGACTGCTCAGAGAGTATGACTGAAGCCGACTCAAGCGAAGGCACTGAGGGGCGGGCGAAGGGGTCAGAGACGACGTCGATTTCAACCTTTTGATCCATGAATATCTGGGAAGCACACAATACCTCTTAACAACTAGACGATGATTACGACGCTTCACGACTTGAATGAACTCGCTCTGCAATAAGAAATCTATGATTTAAACATTTGAACCTATTCCTTTTACGCCTTTCCTGGCTTGAAAAACCCTTCCGTTAGGTTCTTTTGTAACACAATTTCCACTAGCCCGTGGTATCCGCTCGTAAGAGTCAAGCAATTCAAAGAAACAGTTCCAGGTGCGAGCCGCAAACTCAAGCAAGTGCAAAGTCCAGTCAGCGCACGCGCGCATCTAGAAGATGCCGGGCAGCAGGACAAACTTCTTCTTCTTGTAGGTCTCAGGAAACTCCTTGCGGTAGGCGCGCTCCTTGCCTTTGGCCCACTGAGCCATCTGGGCAGCGCCGATAGTGATGAAAAGTGCGACAGCCCAGCTGCGACTCGTGATGATAATGCCAATCCACGCGATGATCTCGAACATGTAGTTGGGGCAAGTAACGAGGGAGAAACCATAACCGCGGGGAATCTGACGTTCGGTGCCGCCGCGGGAGCGCAGGCTGGCCAGGTTGAGATGGACGATGGCATTGGAGGCTTCGCCGAAAAGGAAGATGATGGTGCCAAGAACGTCAACGGCATCGTTGCGGGCGAGGGCCGTGGGCGAGCTAGGCGAATAGACGTGCCAGGCGCTGAGAAGGCCGGCGAAGGCCCAGTAGAAAAACGAGTTCTTGAAGATGTTGCGCATGGGCATCGTGTTGGCCGAGAACTTGTGGACGAAGAGCGTCTCATACTCGCGCTTGAGGAAGTGACCGAGGAACATGGCGAGGGTAAGAAGCTGGGTCGGCGACATGGGCTTCTTGGCGCCTGGGCCCCAGTAGATGTAAGGGCGCAGGCCAGAGAAAGCGAGGTGGATAAGGATGGGACCGAGGTACTCAATCACGAAGACGGTGCTCCATGCCATTTGGGGGCCTGTGTTGCGATGTTAGTTAGGAAACACATAACTTCTCCTTGGTGAATGGGGGTCGTTTGGATCCGAGGGATTACAACGTACCGAGGTCCTTGACCAACACCTGTCCGGCGGACATAACAGCCGGCTCAGAGCTGATCGGCGCCTTGCGGTTCTTCAGCGTCTTCTGGGTAGAAGGATCGAACAGGCCGATGCGATTGAAGTCGCTGATGCCGGCCTGGCGAGCAACCACATGCTTAATCTCCTCGACTGTAGTATCGGCGGAGACCTCGATCGATTCGGGGAGCTTCTTGATTGGTTGCTTCGGTGCTGTTGGCACTTGTGTAAGCAATTTCCTTTAGGATCTGGGGTCGCTAATAGCTGCTTACAGCGGTTGCTCAGCTTGAGCGTGATTTTGGCGGCCATTTTTGGTGAAGTATCTGTCCTGAAGCGAAATGAAGTGTGTCCGGTGCGAAATTCGAGCTGCGCTAACGTGGCTGAGCTTGTACTTGGCCGTTTCTAAGGAGCTTGAGGGAAGGGCTTTTTAACGTGCTGGGTTTTAGAGTAGTTGTTGAGAAGCTACTGCACGGTCGCTAGCCTCGGATGTGGGTGGGTCTGACGTGCGATGACAGGTTAATATTGCATAAATGCATATCCCATTATATCCGATACATTGTCGCATTCAATCTCTTAACCGACTGGGTCAACTAACATCATCCGTCACCAGCCTTATCCAGCTCGGTGGTTCCTGGCTTGCAGAAATGACTCTGAGAATATACTTAATTATTATGCCACATGTTTTCTGAGAGCTGAATGCATCTCATAGGTGACTGCCTAGTCCCCACCCGGATTCCCGGAAGGTTTCCAGGCCCTCTGGTACGTCTGGTTGTGGTGTAAAGCATATGGATGGACTTCAGGGTTACAAGACCCTGGACTATGACTGGCAGTGACCCAAGTACTTAATATATGAAGCAACATAGACTTATCTAGAATGTATTCGTGCAGTGCATCGGCATCTTACGTTGCAGCGCCTAAACACTAGAGTGCTACAAGGTTCAATCTTCGCAAGCCTCCCGCTGGAGTTTCTCAAAAGGACTCTTGAGATGATCGCCTTTTCAAACTCAGCGATTACTGTGATATCAATTGGCTTGGTGATCAATTTCACGCTGAGAGTCAAACATACCAATCCCCTTCTTCACATACTGTATTCCTTATCTCATTATTGCTGTAGTGTAATGATGCCATAGGCTTATGGACCAAGCAAGTAAGATATATGGTTGTATGCGTTCAGGCGGACACCTGAATGGGGTCACGAAACGCAGGAAGTGAAGTCAATGAGTAAATTTAGGCATCTAATCTTACAGCCACGAGAAATTTGGGATTCGCGGTGTACATATTACAACATTTGGACATGACCGAAATGTCCCGTAGACTTCGATCCATCAACCATATTAATAATCCTTGATCTGCTTGGTTCTATCCTGAGTATGTCCTTGTCTTTCTCCGACACTGCACTTGCTACCCTGGGAGACAGACAGCCTTCCCTCTGACCCATCCATACCTTCTCCATGCGCTTCTTCTCTTTTAATGAAGAACCCTATTTCTGGTTTCTCCTTGATGTGTTAAAACAAGAGAAAGGAAGAAAGAAAAGAGGGGGGAAGCAGTCACCGAGATGTGGTCTGGCAAAAGTTTGATGCATCGAGTTACAGCTAGAAGGATTGGTCAAACAGGATTCACGTTATAGCCAGAGGCCCCTTTCAGCCAAATCTCGACTTCTGCACCGAATCCAGTTTTGGAAAGCACAAGTCCGCAGCAGTTTCCGTCTCTGGCGCGATTGCCCCGACACTTATACTTTCTGTTACCCAAAGACCAAGTTTCGTACAGGCGAACCAATACCTTTGAGAAGCGGGCCTGCCTCATCCGCCACCACTTTTCTTTACCTTCTCATCACCCTCATCTTCCATCCTCTTCCTTCATCTTCGCGCCGTTACGGTTGTCAAGAGGCAGCCCTCCACCACTTGCACCACTTGCGTGAACTGAGGGACTAAGACAGCACAATTCCCAACCACTTGGCACGTCAACGCAATTACAAGATTATCACCAAAACTAACCAAAGTATAGGCAACAAGCGGCCCCTCAATTTGTTACACATCCTAAAGAAAGCAACATGATTCGAATACGGCATAGTCCTCAACCGACCGATACCAGCTCTTCGTTCTTTTCCGATCTTCTTGGCAAGAACACTTCCCCCATATTTATCCCAGGACGCACTCGCCATCGCGGACTGACAGAAACAGAATCCGACACCCCCAGCATCATGCCTTCCCATGCTTATCAGTTGGACTTGCATCGAAAGCCCACTTGGGCACCCCGGCCTCGGAGAGTCGACTCCCCGACGTCTCCATCGACCATATCAACCGCTACCAATCCTTCAGCGGCCACATCACATTCTGGTTTTGATGGCTACACGGAAGTTTGCAATACCCACAATCAGCCATCATTGAAAAGCCTGCCTCCTGGTGTACCGACAGGCCCAGCTGCAGACCGTAATCGACGGAACCGACCAAATCAATTGTCAGGCCATTGTGGAATCGAATACAACAGACCTCCTCCGAACGCACCGACTGGCCCGGCAGCCCAACGAGAACAAGAAGCGAGATTAATCCCGTCGCGTGGTTCACTGCAGTTGGAGAGACCAGCCAGGTCTGCTTCATGGTCTCAGTCACTGACTTGGCAAAGCACCGAGACACAAGCTCGTGAGGCTTTCAGGAGGGCCTCAGCCGAAATGCGGCATCTCGGAATAGACAAGTCGCCCGCAGCCCCCAAGGCATTCGGAGAATACCTGAACACCAGGATGCATAACATGCAACGCGGTCTTGCTCTGCGGAAGATGCAGCAACAGAAGGCCGACGAGCAACAACGTCATCGCAAGACTAAAGGAGAGGTTGATCAAATGCAGCCACTCAGTTCTGAAGCTCTGTTACATCAAAAGCTCTGCTCAGGCCGACTCTCTCCGGTGTTCAGTGCCGATCTGTGCTGGAATGCATACTACACGGTGATGGATAACGCACCCCACGACGAGCGTGTTGAATGGCCGCCACTGGCAGCTTTTAAGGAAGCTGGCCGCAGAATTGGGCCAAAAGCTCTCGAACGGTCTCTACCTCTTCCCAGGCAGAATCAGATCCGAAAGCAGGGACGAACGGTCGAAGGAGATGGTGCAAACGATGAGGCAGGTACAATGGACTACTATGAGAAGTCTGTCAAGCTGGACAGACTCGGTCTCTTCCAGCAGCAGTCTCTACCAGAGCCCGAGTTCACTGATACCTATGACATTGAGATCGAAAACCTCTCTGCATGGACTCGCGAGATAATTGCCGAGATCGAGCTTGATGAGGAAGAGGAGGAGGAAGAGAACCCGGTTGCTATCCAAGAGAAGGAGAACAAGGACAAGGACGGAGACTTTGGCTTTGAACCCACCAAAGAATAAGCGATCAGTTCAACAAAACCATAGACGAGACGAGGGGATGACGGCAAAATGGCTGATATTATAAGGGTGGTGGTGTATGTTGGGTCAAGGTTGCAGAAATGCGGAGAGCACTGGCCAGCCGGCATTGGAAAGGCAGGGAAGAAGCAAGATAGCTCTTCTTCTCGCTACGGTCTTTTGAATTCAGAGAAGGGGAAACAGGAAATACACGGCGATCAGGATTTGGGAATGGCTGCAGGCAGGATGACACCTGGGCAGCTGGGTGAGTTGCGCGGAGGGGTTGTCCTCAGACCGAATCACAAGTCGGCATTACCCAGAACAAGAGAGGCTGAGGAGACGCCGTCTCTCAGGGAATGTAGCAGAGCTTAAAGAGAGACACGCGTTAGTTGCAGTCCAATACCACAAAGTACATTTTCCCATCTGTTAAGGCTTGAGCTGTGATTGCTCCTCTGTCCCATGTTATCCTGAGAAATGCTTTGTTATCAGGCATCAGCTCAGAGATGAAGCAATACGCATTATGTATTTGCAACAAGCCGATCTGTTAGATGGAAGAAGAGGTTGAAGGTGAATGCTTGCCTAACTCATGGTTTCAAGATGCCTACATTGTTGGTTGGCACTGCGGTACACCCCACGCTATAATATCCACTGTCGCTCTTAAAATCAAAGGAGATTGATTGTCTTTGCTGTTTATTTATTCTGCATAGTGAAATCAGAAGAAAGCTAGTAGTAAATAGCGATAATAATGGTTGGGACACAATTGCATCGCGTCAGCTTTGTGTATGTATGTGTGTGCGCGCGCGTGCACACGCGTGAGCTATTGATGCCTGACTGAGTATTGGAGTCTTGTGCGAGCTTGCTGGAGCTAAAATGGAGCTCTATTGCTTCCCTGTGTAATCCGAAGTTCAGCCGCTCCAGGTCAGGCATTAACCGACCGATAAAAAGGTGGAGGGCTAGCCAAATGCGGTGAGAAGTGGAGATTTTCAGCCTTTTGCTTTCTTCTTACTGTCCTTCTACCTCCACCATCCACGACCCAGTCATCAAACCTTTCCTCCACACAAATACCTTACCTGCTCCCTCTTCTCACTACCGTGTCGCCCGACCATCCCCGATTCCATCCTCCTGCTTCTGCGTGTCCTCTTACCGGCATTGTATTTACTTTTCTCCAGGAACGCATTGGTCTGCAGCCTGATTGCCTTTGTTTTCCTTTCGTTATTACCAAAAAAAAAAAAAGGTCGCAATATCTAAGCTTGGTTGCGTGTTTTGCGCAGCCCCTCCTTCTCATCCGAGATGTCAGAATTCTTAGGGTACGAAGACCTGGACCCTCTCTGCGCAATTTCGCTCGACATCCTTGCTGACCACAGACCTATATAGATCTCGCATCTCTCTCATCTCCAAAAGCGACATTCGGTAAGGACCTGGAGGACTCTTCGTTGCTCCCCAGTCCTCTTGCTCATCGCCTCTAGATATGTCGGCGTTCTCCACGAGATCAACTCGGACGAGTCGACCGTCTCGCTTGAAAATGTTCGCTCCTTCGGAACAGAGGGTCGCAGAAGCAGACCCGAAGAAGAGATAGCACCTTCCGATCAGGTTTACGACTACATTATTTTCCGTGGCAGCGATGTCAAGGACTTGAGGATTGAGGATCACCCGGGCATCAAGGAGAACAAGCCTCCCGCGATGCCCGAGGACCCGGCCATCGTCAACGTAAGCACCCGCCGCTCCCTTTCCACCTTCATACCCTTTGAAAACGCCTACTATGATGAAACATTGCGGATGTAAAAATTTATCGTCTTGTCGGAAAAGCGCAACTTACACAATGTCGAAACTTTCCGTTGCCTTCCTTCTGAATCTAGGCCTCCCATTGTCTTTGTATATTTGACTCATTAGGACTGGAACACGGCTAATCATGTCAATCAATCCAGGCTCGCCCTCGTCCTGGCCAGGGACCTAGCAATCAGCCACCCCCAGCACCTGGCTTCGGACAGCCTCCCTTCCAGAACAACTTCTATCCTCCACCAGGTCCATGGGGCCCTGCTCCTGGGCGTGGCGGCCCTGGCGGTCCTGGCGGCCCTGGCGCAGGAATGGGTGGCATGCCGTACCCTCCCCCTCCTGGATGGTTCCCTCCCGGCCCTCCTGGCCAAGGCTTCCCTCCTGGCCCTGATCAGTGGAACAATTACAACAACTACCCTCCCGGACCTCGTGGACCCCCCGGGCCTCTCGGCCCTGGTGGCGTACCTGGCCAGGCCCCTGAGAACCGCGGCACTCCCGGTCCTCATGATGCAAAGTCTGCGCCGACTGGCGCCGCTGGTGACAGGCAGAAGCCCGCCACACCGGCTGCTCAGGGTGCTCCCAGCGACACTAAGCCAGCTCCCCCCCCTGGTTTCCAGCAGGCGGCCGCACCGACACCTCCCGTCGAGTCGAAGCCCTCTGCGGCAGAGGTCAAGGCCACCGCTGCATCCTTGAACACGACTGGCTCCTCGAAGCCGGTCGAGCTTCCCGTGCCCACAGGACCAAGGAACCTTGCTCGTGTCCAACCAGCTGTCCCTCTGGCTGGATCTATGCCCAAGGCATTCCCCGTTCCTGTCAACGACAGCAACGCCGGTCAGGCCGTCCCTAAGCCTGCTGCCGCCCCTACCGCCGCCAGTGTGCGGGATGCTACTGAGGCCGCGAAGGCAGCTGTTGCTTTGGCCATGGCTAATATGAATGCCGGCAACGTTGCCGTTCCCACCGCACCCCAGGGTAACGGCAATGCGATGGACAACTTGACGAAGAAGGTCAACGAGATGAGGGTCAACGCAGCCCGAACCACCCAGCCTGGAGGTGGTCGTGGCCGAAGTCGTGGTGGAAGACAAGGCCAGGCCAAGGTCGAGGTTCCTGATGCGGACTTTGACTTTGCCCAGGCCAATGCCAAGTTTAACAAGGATGACTTGGTTAAGGAAGCCATTGCAGGCTCGCCTCTGGGCGAGGCTCCTAACAACGGATCCGCAACTGAAGCTCCTGCTGCCGAGGTTCCTGGCACGAACCCGCCTGTTGCTTACAACAAGACACGGTCATTCTTCGACAACATTTCAAGTGAGGCCAAGGACCGAGCAGACAACAACGGCCAAAAGCCTGGCGGTCGCGAATGGCGCGGCGAAGAGCAGCGCAAGAACATGGAAACCTTTGGTCAAGGCAGTGTTGATGGCGGCTACCGAGGCTTCCGAGGCAGAGGTCGCGGCCGTGGCCGAGGAGGCTATGGTGGTCGTGGTGGCGGACGTGGCGGTTTCCGTGGTCGTGGTGGCCAGGGTGCCGCCGGCCCTGTCGAGAACTAGGCATATGTCATGCCTATAGCGTACTGTTGCTGCAAGCAACCCATATTGGGAATTCACAATCTGGACCGCCAAACAAAATCATGATTTTGATGGACGCTTCTCTAGCTTTTGGATGGAGGCGCGTTGCGGGAAGGAAATCCTTTCAAACAGGACTTTGTACGATGTATTATTCCTTGATTCTCGATTTTTCTCGGATTCCCTGCGACGGAGCATTGGGCTGGCAAGTCCTTTGAATTGGTTTGGCCAGGCGGGCAGGAATCAAAGGACTGCTATTTTGACATGCATGGGATCGGAAGGAGTTGGGCAGTGAATGCCGCAAGCGACGGGAGTTGCGGTCTCATGATTGCGAAGTGACGACAAAGGGAATTCAGGCGTGGGTAGCAAGCATTGCGTTCTCATTTGCTAGTTGAACTGGGCAGAGATCCCGGATCAACACGACTTGACGGCAGAGAAATGTCTGCTCTCAAGGTCGATAAGAGGGAAGAACACAAAAGGGATTGCTAATCCCTGGACAGCAAATGAGGAAATAAGAAAAAGAAGATTATTTTCTTCTCTTTGGTGGTAGAAGGATTGTAGCGTTAGGCTATAAGCGTAAGACCCTTTGAGGTGTCGTTTGCACACCAATACTACTACTACACCAACCACCAGACATACATGCACGTGTTGCAGTCTAAAGCAATTTGATTGCCTACAGCCGGTAGCACACCCATTGTGGCCAGGTAAACTGCTGCTGCTTGTCTCTGTTATCTACCTTTTGCTAGGTAGGCAGGCAAGGGAGCTCTGTTGGTAAACGTAAAGTGGTGAATTTGCTCCTGTCAAAAGCGCTGGCTTGAAGGGTGCGCTGAAAACTGAGAGCTGTGTAACTCTTGCCCCGCCAAACCCCGCCACACGTCATGGTGTGACGCATCATTGCGCGACTTGGTGCTGACAAGGAACTCTTCCGTTCTGCAAACCAACTGCTCTGCAAAAAATCTTTCCTCCACTCTCCAGCTCCACCAATTATCATTGTTTCCAAAACCAATTGAACCGGATATCATCACCATGTCGAGTCGTCAGCTTCGCAAGCTGCAGAAGCAGAGAGAGCTTGAGCAGCTGCAAGAGGCCAAACCTGCCACCGAGGAATCCAGCGATGACGAGCCTGAAACCGCAACCATCAAGCCTCGGCAGAGCTTGTTCGCAGCTCTAGGCGGCGGACAAGACGAAGACGACGACGATGATGATGACGAGGAGAAGCACGGCAATAAGCAGGAGGAGGCCCAGCAAGAATCCGAGCCAGAGGTGGTGTCTCAGCCTGCCAAAAAGAAGAACAAGAAAAAGAAGAAGAAGGCGAAGAAGGCTTCGACGCAGGACCAACCCGAAAAGGTTCCGGAAGATAAGGAAGACGAAATCGACAGGGCGCTCAAAGAGCTTAGCATCGCGCGCAATGCCGGCTCAACCGCCTCCGATAACCTTGCGCAACGAAGTCGCGACGTCGACGAACTCCTGCAAATCAACACCCAGTATCTCAGGGCCATCAACGAGATGCGCGCCCTATTTGGAAAGGAGGCAATCCAGGCCGCACAGGAAGAAGAACGGGCCGAGCAGGAAGCTGCGCGCCGAGCACAAAGAGGTCCTAACCAGCAGGTTGACCTGGAGACAGCACTTCGAGGGGATCCGCGCAAGAAGCTTCCCGAGGTATCTCTACGGAGAAACGTCTTCATCCAAGGCAAGGACACTTGGCCACGCGCCACTGCGGCAGGTTTGGTCATGAAGGAAATCAGGAAAGGCTCGGACGGTCTCGTCGAGTTCGCTTTTGTGCACGAGCAGGCATACGATAACGTTCAGATCATGTTCTTCAGCAGCGTCCAGCTCGGCGACCCCATGCAGATGGTCCAGCTTCTGATGCAGTTCCCGTACCACGTCTCGACCTTGCTTCAGGTAAGCAAGGTTGCCATCCAGGACCAAAACCAGGCGCTGGCGGCAGACCTTTGCGAGCGGGCATTGTTCACATTTGGCCGAGCTACGACATCTGCTTTCAGGCAAAAGATAGAGCAGGGCAAGGCCCGGCTAGACTTCCGCCGCCCAGAAAATCGCGAGCTTTGGCTCGCCGGATACACTTACCTCAAGAGCCTGATTCGCAAGGGAACCTACCGGACAGCATTGGAGTGGGCGAAGCTGCTGTTTAGTCTCAACCCGAATGACCCTTACGGAATGAAGTACTTCATCCACACACTGGCGATTCGGGCACGCCAAGCGCAATGGCTCATGGAGTTCATGAACACACATGAGTTCATGGCGGACGAGACGGACGACACGTACCTGAAGCAAACGCTGGTTCTTGCGAAGCTTCAGGTAGGCGACACTGATGGAGCAAAGATGGCGGCAGTGGCCGGCATGGAGCGTCTGCCGTGGCTCTACTGTGCCCTCTTTCAGGCGTTGAACTTGGAAGCGCCGCCTCCCTTGTGGGGTGTACGACCCGACACCAACGAGCGTGAGTTCTGGACGAACCTTTACATTCACCAAGCCAAAGATATCTGGAACAACTCGCAAGCCATCGACCTGCTCAAGGACGCTGTCAAGGTGGCGCAGAAGCCCACTCGAACTCTCCCAGAAGACATGCCGGCAGACAATCGCACAGCCAGATGGGCGTGGTTGGAGGACACCCCGAGTTTGCTGAGCGGCATTCCAAGGGCGATGCTTGCGCGGGAACCCAACTACGCCTTTGACCCGCTCCCGCCGCCAAAAGAGGAAAACATATTTACGAGCCAGGGTGTCCAGATGCCATGGCGGCAAGTCGGCGAGAATGGGGAACGGGAAATGTTTGCACAGGAGCGAGCGCTCATCAACATGATCCGGAGACAACAGCTAAGAGGCGGGGCGCGAAGAGGAGCTGCTGAGCCGGGTGTCGGTGCAGCGGAAGCCATGATGGGTGCGTTCCCAGGGGATGATGACGATGAAGAGGAAGAGGAGTTTGGTGATGCTTGGGAAGGCGCCTTCAGTGACGGAGATGACGAGTTTGAGGGCGATGGGCACCAACCTCCTTCCGCCGGCGTAGTCCAGCGACTTGCCGACATGCTAGCGTCTATGATACCCGGCGGATGGCCGGCCGAGCCGGCTGGTGGGGACGATGAACATTCGGACCCGGAAGATGACGAGCTGCCTCCTTTGATCGATGGTGACGAGGATATTGGCGATGGCGGTCAGCAGCATAGCGGAAACCAGCCGCAGTAAAGATGGGTGGTGCTTGTCAGGACACTCGCCCATGCATCGGATTGGTCTGTTTCGATGATACTCGTGCATAAGGTAATACTAGACACACAACATCCAGGGCCACAAAAAGAAGACAAATATATGAATAAACCCAACTGCTTGTAACTCAATGTGCTACCTATGTTTGTTATCCAACAGTCGAATGTGAAGCGTCACACACACACACACACACACAGACCCCGGCCCCTGCACGGACTGGCTAACAGACGGGTTCGACCGCACGCAGTATCCATGGCCCAGAGGGTCGAAGAGCACGGGACAAGCCTCGGAAACGCAGCTGAAGCTTGGGAACAGCAAGGCTTAAGGAGCAACATCGATCTTGGGGGGGGTAGCATCTGTTTCTGGGACAATGCGAGCTCGAAGATGGTGTCCAATATCCAGGGCATGTGCCCCCAAATGAAATGTGCTCACTCAGTACGGCGGGACTGGGTCCGTTTCAGGGGGAATGTTCAGTATAGGAGAAAGCGCAGCGTCGGGGGTACTGAAGTGAGCAAGTTTCAGAAATGAGACCCTAGGGGGATGGCAGCCGATTAGGCGCTAGCTAGCCAGTGTGGGTGGGAGTGAGCTCTTGCGCCATCGTCCACGGCCGAAGCGCGCAGTGGTTGTCGATGGTAATTAATAATGCGGTGCCAGTGTCTACCGGTTTGGGACTGCTTGGAACGGATATATAATCAACACCAGGTCCGTCTCACACAGCCTCCTAGTTTCTGACTGCTTCCTGTTCTGCTTTTTCCAATCACGATACCCCCCCCTTTCTTTCACTTTCCCGTTCAAGCATCACCGTGGTTCGCCTCCCTAAAACGACCGAGACTGTGATCCGCTATCGGGGCTTCTCTACCGACCTACCTCAAAACGACATTGGAGCTCCTGCCCCTCCTTTGTTTCTCTACCCCGCCAAAAAACGCCTATACCGCAAACTCTCCCAACTACACACCGCCAAACCCCTCCACGTCGACTTCCCACGACACGCGACAAACCATATCCAACATGTCCGAGCACACTTACAAGTTCAACATCAGCATGAGCTGCGGCGGCTGCTCTGGTGCCGTCGACCGTGTGCTGAAGAAGCTTGAGGGTACGTCTTCGCTCCCCATGGGTGCCACATGTCCTCCCTTGCCGATCCGTGTGGTCGCCTAGCAACCCCCGCGTGCCCGGGGAAGCGCCAGTGAAGGGCACGTCACATTGTAGAGATGATGGGATGAACTTTTCGACTAACCCGACATATTCCAAACAGGCGTCAAGTCCTACGAAGTCTCCCTCGAGTCCCAGACCGCCACCGTCGTCGCCGAGGAGAGCCTGCCGTACGAGAAGGTCCTCCAGACCATCGCCAAGACGGGCAAGAAGGTCAACTCTGGCAGCGCCGACGGCGTCGAACAGAGCGTCGAGGTCGTTGCCGCATAAATCTGATGCCAAAGGAGTAGGGCCAGGGGAGTCGGGAGGTCGGAAACGAACTCGAGAGCGCGCGAATCATGCCTTGACCGGCCTCTTTTTGGGCGAATGGTTTTCTCTGTCTGGGGCTTTCGGACGCGTGGTATAGAGCACAACGTTGCGCCTAGAAGTTGCTTTTACGTACTTTGCGAAAGCCAATAAAACAAACAAGCAAACGAGACATATACTTTAGCTGCCGAGACCCATGCTGCAGAGGCCGTAGCTTCAAAGACGGGTCTTGAAGTTTCCATGTTGCTGATACCACAAGTGTGCAGGGTTATTGTCAACATGAAGCACGCCCGTCGAACGCTCCGCGCATCGAAGCGATTACTGCTTACTACTGTTGTACTTGGCATATGAGAACTGGCGTCATGGACATATTAGCCGAAGTCCTTGTAGGGATTTGGTTTGGCCCGTGATACACTCAGTCGGCACAGGGTGCTGTGTGCAAGCCGAATCATGGATTACCGGTTGAGTCGCTAATATACCCAGCCCAACAATGCCATAGGGGCGTTGCCCACGTTGCCACCGAAGCTCCATATTTTGGCATGGCCCGGTTTCACTCTCCGAACCGTCTCATGGACATTTTCCCGTTCTGGACCCGGGCTCTAAGCTGGTTGGAGCCGACTCGGAATATTGCCTCGGGTCTTTTGATCGCGGCCCATGCTCATCTAACAGCAATCGGTCCCAGTGTAAGTTGCTCGTACGTTCGCGCGAACTCCTAACTTGCTGAGACGTAGCCCGTCGCACCCTTTTTTGATTGGCTTACGTGAATTATAAACACGGGAGGATTCCCCCGCTCCCGAGAACAATGCCAAGAAACAGGTAAAGAATACAGTACTATAAGTCAACAAAGTCCGGCTTCCAAACGGCATCCACTTGCCAGAAGCTGGCTCGGTCGAGCATCAAGCTGCCGGACTCACCCCTTCTTGACCATTCCTTTTCGCAGTGTGTCTCTCAAAAGATGGGCGTTCCACCCACACAGCTGTATAGAGACGGTAGGGTTACTGTCGGGATCGAGCTCAGTCATCAGACCCTCGAGAGGACACACCGCTGATCCTGATGCCTTATCCAATGACACCCGCCTGATGCAGCATGAGCCTAAGGGACACGTGGAATTGGGGGCCATGATAGTGATGCAGAATGCCGAAAAGACGACAAATTAGAAACAAAAGTGACCAAACGACGGAGCTTAGTCCTCGGAGTACCCACGCCCGCTGGATCGCGCCACCCGGGAGACCGGGGCAGGTGCGTCTGCAAACGTCATATTGCGCCGCGGGGTTGCTGGGAGGGAGGGTTGGTATCCGCACAAAGCGCCGTGACCGTCGTGGCCAGATGCTGTTTCGCGGGGTCAATCCCTTTCGCAGAGCACCTGGGATACGTCGCGAGGCATGGTATGAATGGCTAAGTAGAAAGGCTACAAATGACGGACCACGCGCCTGAAATGGGTGGCGGTACCCATTCCCCGTTTTTTTAACGACGTGCCTCAGATGCTCGTGCCGCTCAGATGAAGCAGATGCTTGTACCCTTACCCTTAGTGCCTGCCTGCCTGAACCTCTCACATCTTATCTGCATGAGACCGTTAGGTTGCAGCTTCTCGACGATTCGGTATTAATGCCCTTTTACCCTTCCTGCTTGGTGCCACCCTGACATCAAGTTCACCGTCCTTTAGTCTTCCCGGCAATAGCCTGCTTCAGCCCAAATATAACAACACTTGCATGAAGGACCGAGTTCTGTAATCGAACTACACTGTCCAACCGTTCCCATCTCGGCACATAGGGCGGAGAAAAAAACACACCAATTGTAGTAGACTCGCAACGCCAATCCCTCTTAGCCTTCACCATGGGAACACCGTTTGTCTCCTTTCTCGAGCCGACCCGGCTAGACGCCTACATCCGCGGCGCGCCGCATGACGAGCAGCCGACGGCGATCCCCAAGGGGTTTTGCGACGCCATGGAGGTGCGTGAGGCTGTCTTTGTAGAGGAACAAAAGGTGCCCGCCGAGAACGAGTTCGACGCCGACGATAGTCGTGCGTGCCACTGGGTCGCCTACGCCTCCGTCAACAAGGTCGTCGAGAAGGAGGTCCTCGACGCTGTCGGCAACATCGTCAAGCCCCGCCGGAGCAGCACGCGCAGCACCCCCATCGGCACCATCCGCCTCGTGCCCTTTCCCCACGCCCCGCACCCCAAGAACGGGGGCATCTACTGGGACGGCGAGCTTAAGGAGGACCCGGACGCGGCGGGGCCGTCGGGGAACACCGCAACAACGACTACGAGTCCGGCCGTTGAGCAGCAGGCTGAGACCGCGGCGGAGCACGTCGGCGAGGAGAGGCGGGTGTCGGTGACCAAGATCTGCGTACCCGACCGCGCGACGAAGCTACACGACGGGAAGGAGCCCTACGTCAAGCTGGGCCGGCTGGCCGTGATCCCGGAGTTTAGGGGCCACCGGATCGCGAGGTTGCTGGTGACAACGGCGCTGGCGTGGCTGCGGGCGCACCCGGGCTACTTCAACCCCAGCATCAAGGAGATGGGGCTCGAGCAGATGGGCGCCGCGAGCGCCGAGGAGATGCCCAAGTGGAAGGGCCTCGTGTGCGTTCATGCGCAGGCGGCCGTCGTAGGCGCCTGGGAGAAGTTTGGGTTCCAGGTGGACGAGGAAATGGGGACCTGGTGGGAGGAGGGGATCGAGCACAAGGGCATGTTTATGCGGCTGGAGTTTGAGGAGGAGACGCCCGTTCTCTGAGGCGGGTCGTGAGGGTTATGAGGGGGGGCGGGGGAGAGGGTAGACTATTGCTGGAAAGGAAAGGGGAGAGAGGTTGAGGTGCCCTCGAGCTGGCCCCGGTGCTGGATGGGCCAGCCTGAGCGTTTTCATGACTTACGATTCACCATGATGGCTTCGTTACTTTGTTGGACCATGGGCCGTAATAATTCCCCTAGCAGCCATGGTAGTGATAAGAAAACTCCACCATATTCACGCAAAGTATTGATTTGATACTGTTCCAAGGGCAGAACAGTAAGTGAGATAAACCACCCCGGCGTTTGGCACGCTCGCATCCAGAGCAAGGGTCAGCTGTGTAGGAATCAAATGTTGGAATAAGATGGATTGTATTTCCCTCATAGCATGCATAGTCATGATAATCATGATCATCTCACGTGGCAGCGCGGGCCGGCGGCGACCTCGACCGATCTCGAGTGGGAACAGATGGGCTGGCGGGCTGGCGGCTATCCCTATCGACACTGGACCAGGGACACACACATTACACACCAAGGGGGAGGGGAGGGGACGCGGGGTATTGATCATTTGCTCTGACGAGCCTTTGGCTTGTATTGGAAAAAGCCACCGTTAGAAGCCGTTAAGAGACAAGATGCCGTAGTCGCGTTTCCCCCTCCCCAATATCCCGAACGCGCAAATGCAAAGTAGGTCAGCGCATCAAAAACACCGGCTTCTTTTTCTTTTCTCTCTGTTCGGGGGACGATGAAGAAAAAAAGAGACGTTGAATTTTGCCCTGTTATGTAATACCACGCCTCCGTTGATTTGTCCCCCAAAAAGCAGTTTTTTGACGTCTCTCCAGAGAGAGATGGGAGACCCATCTTCCTTTAACAGGTCAACCCCACCTCCCAAATCTCCAAAGCGTGATGGAGGAAGGAGGTATGTATTCCACAGCTCTCCCACAGCCCCCAAGACACAAGCACAAAGTTTTCTCCCGGCCAACAGAGTTCGTCGTGGCCCACACGCGAGGGTGCGGGAAAAGGCGAAAAAACAAGGTAAACCCTTTACCGGTTGGACTTGGCGACACGCTCCAGCTCATCCTTCTTCTTGATGGCGTACGAGTTGCTGCTGCCCTTGGCGGCGTTGATCAGCTCCTCAGCCAAGCACTCAGCAATAGACTTGACGTTGCGGAAGGAGGCCTCGCGGGCACCAGTGGTGAGGAGGGAGATGGCCTGGTTGACGCGGCGCAGGGGGGAGACATCGACGGCCTGGCGACGGACGGTACCGGCGGAGCCGATACGGGTGGAGTCTTCGCGGGGACCGCAGTTGACGATGGCGTCGACGGCGATCTGGATGGGGTTCTGGTCGGTCATCAGGTGGATCTGTGTTGGAAGAAAAAACAAGTGTTAGTCCATATATTGTGCTCAAATGGCGTGGTTCCCCGTCCGAGGGGTTTGGGGGCTGCGGTGTGCGTGGGCAACGTACGATCTCGAAGGCGTGAGCAACAATGCGGACAGCCATGAGCTTCTTTCCGTTGTTGCGGCCGTGCATCATGAGGGAGTTGGTGAGACGCTCAATGATAGGGCAGTTGGCCTTGCGGAAGCGCTTGACGGCATAGCGGCCAGCGGAGTGGGTGACGTAGACGGGGTTGCGGAGGGAGATGTAGTCACTGTTGGATTCGACTCCCAATTAGCCTTTGAAGTTTTCCTTGTCCTGTTCCTCTCTGATGTTTTCTGTAGTCTTTGATTTTCCCAATGTCCGGTTGCGCGTGTCTTAGATTGCCATTTCCAATCGCATCTCTTGGTTGTTCCGTCTCTTTCTCGAATCGTGTTTCGCGCGCGGAAGGGAGGGGGGGATTGTCGTAAAGGTCCATGGAGGGGGGAGAAATGTAGAGGGGGACTCACGTCAGAGAGATGTCCCGGACCTCAACATCGTAATCCCACTTGTTGAAAAGCTTGACGTTGCCGACCTCCTTGACGACGTCCTTGGGGAGGACATCGTAGGTGCCCACGTTCTCGACCTCGATATCGCCGCCGTCAGACATTTTCGCTCGACCTTTGGGGGGTTAGTAACCTTTGGGGAGGGAGGGAAAGAAAGTCGAGAAGCTTGGTGGGAAAATGTGGTGGTCGTGGTTGAAGTTGTCCAAGTGCGAAAGGGACGGCGGCAGAGTGGGTTTCGATTTTCCTACTCGGCTCGCTTTGCGTTGGTGAGTGAGGAGCCCAGGGCTTGTGTGGCCAGCTCCAGTCAAAAAAAACGCCTTCTGCCAGCCAGCGAAATATTTTTTCTAGACTTGTGGTGCGGCTTCCCGCCAATCAGGGTTCCCTCTTCGTCATGGCGGGACCCACCACCGCGAGGGTTGCTGCCCTCGGGCAGCCGAAGGGCGGACAGGAGGGGTGGCCAGAAGTGGCACCTCTTTTCAGCAACCTCATACAATTGAAATTCCTACTCCCGACGACCTAGGTGCCTGTTGAATTCCGACCGACGACATCACAAATCAGACAAAATGGTACGCCCCGCGAGTCGCCCTCTCCTCCGCGTGCGCGCGTAAAACGCTGCACCCTCTTAGGCGAAATATTTGTTTGCTGACTTATGTGGATGTAAAGGCGCCAGCTGCAGGAGCTAAGAAGCAAAAGAAGAAGGTTCGTTGCAAATGAGTCCCCTCACCGTGTGATCTGTCTGTGACGAAGCAAAAATCGCTGACTTGTTTGTGGTAGTGGTATGTATAAATCCAGTTGCGCGCGAGAGAAACACTTGGCGAGAATACCGATCGATCATTGTGCCTCGAACGACGCGTTTCCCCTACCATCCATCGCAGTCGACTTACCTATTCCATAGGTCCAAGGGAAAGGTCAAGGACAAGGCCCAGCACGCCGTCATCCTCGACAAGGCCACCTCCGACAAGCTCTACAAGGATGTCCAGTCCTACCGTCTGGTGACCGTTGCCGTCCTGGTCGACCGTCTCAAGATCAACGGCTCCCTCGCCCGGAGATGCCTTGCCGACCTCGAGGAGAAGGGCATCATCAAGCCCGTTGTCATGCACAGCAAGATGAAGATCTACAGTACGTCGAGAAACCTGTGCCGCGCTAGCGTATATCCTACGAAAAGGAGCCCACCAACTGACACTTCTGCAGCCCGTGCCGTCGGTGGAACTGACTAAGCCATGAACGTGGTACGCGTGACGACAAATAAAAAGCAACGGGGATCAAGGGACGGATTGGGTCATATCTGCCTAGTCAGGAGGCTTTACAGATGCTCGATGTAGCACTATACCTTGGGCCTTAGGGATCGGATTTGCTTAGCACCGCAAATGGAACGGAGTTGATACGTACATTTGCCGTGTCGTCGAATAGACCATGATCACGTCCAGACGTCTCCCATGCTTACAGCCCCAGTCAGCCGCCTTGTTTTCAGTGTGTGCATTCTTGATTCGACCGCAGTGTTCAAATTCAACCGACGTCATTTCGCAAGAGTCGAGGAAATCCCTTTCCACGTGTGCCTAGAACTGTGGCATCGCCCAGGACCTTGGTGATTTGCCAGTTAGCATCTTGCTACGCCGGCGACACATTGTGGCCGTCATAGAAAGAAAGCTTCTCAGCAGAAATCTAATTGCGGCGTGGGACGCGTCACCTTTCGTACTCGATCACCGATGGATGGGTGGTTGGTCGTCCTTGACAGTCACTACAGACGAGAACTAATTCTCTGGTAATGGCACGTTACCTCTCGACAGCCCACGGACCGTGCCTCTCTCTACGTCCGAGTCTGTAGGGTTGCGATGCATAGTTCAATGTCACCCCACTTGGACACTGAGCGCGACAGAGCGACGGCAATGCCCTCCGCCCTTTGCACGCATCCATGCTAGTCGCGGGAAAGGCCAACAACTGGCAGAGGAGCGCAGCGCTTGGTTGGCTGATCCGAGTTGTCCTAGCATCAGAGCTGACATGGGAATAGAGAAACCATTCCAGTAAGCTTTGGACGGCCGGACGGGTTGGGCCCCCCTCGGACGCCGCTCGGAAACTTTGACTGTCGGCGGCGATGTCCTCAGCCGACAAAAGGGCAACTGTATGAAGGGTAGCGATACTGAGCTCACCTTGCCGCCAAGTGCATCTATCGATGGGCTCCACCCCACCCCCCCCCCCCCCCCCCCCCCCCCCGAAGAGTACAATAGTTCGTGGGGGGGGGCAAGGTGATGATAATTTTTGTGCAGGGAAGTGGAGGCGGTTAATCTATCATTCGCTTGAGGAATTACTCGCGTCCGCGCTTCGATGCATCGGAGACGTCGGCAGCACGATAACGGGCACCTGCGTCATTGCTAGTCATTGGCGGGGTTTTATCGTGTGTGTGACTTTAGTGGCACGATGCTGTTCCCTGGTTCTAGAAGCGTGGGCGAATCCGAGGGGAAATGGAATGGGTTTCGAGACGCAAGGACGGGGCCGGACGCGGAGATACAGTTGAGAGATTCTCCCGGGGCCCAAGTCCGGCGCCCCGAGGTGTCGGTCGGATAGGCGAGAGATTGAAAGCATACGTAGTAGTGGAAGGGCTCGGGAGCGGGTTTTGGGTTTACGAGATTAAACAGATTGTTGGCGGCTGGGCGGTAGAGCGGGACTTCCCAGATGCTTTGGCCGAGTTTGGAGGTGTTTGACCAGGAAGTCAAATTGATTAGGGCGGTCCGAAATTTGATGTCATGTCGAAATTGCTACAGTCGCGAGACGCCCCCTTTTTTTCGCTTCCCCCCCTCTTACAAGGCGTTACATTCTTGGAGGGGTTGACAGAGATGAGTAGTGATGATGTGAACCAAAGGTTGTATGTACCTAGGTACATGGGCTCGTCGTAGCGCGGCTCGCGTGCACCGAGCTCCTTGAGGGGCAACGGTCCGGCGGGACGGGTGAGCGAGTGAAGGGGGGGGGGGAGGAATCGACTTCGACTCTTTGGGCGGTTGGCTGACTACCTAGGTAGAGGGGAATTTCCAGGGTCTCGTTCGAACAAAGGAGCGGCACATGATGCGGCTGCAACAGCTTATAAGCCAGGCGCGAACGTCATGTGGTAGCTGACGAATGACAGGGCGAGAGGGCCGTATGCCACTGACACAGTCGACTGGCTGGTTGGCGGTCCAAGGGAGGGAAAATCGAACAGCTGGATCTCTTTGGTTCGTTTCGGAGGCGGAGGGGGCGTAAGAACATCTGAAGAAAGGGTAATTTACTGGCATGACGAAGGAACGAGGTGGTGGGATGAGATGGGGGATCTATCCGCGTTGGCGCGATGGACGATGCCTACACTACCTACCATACCATAAAAACACATCGTGCCTACCCAGGTACAGAAGCCCGCACGCAGGCCTGTCCGTTGTCGGATAGGTGCAGGATGCAACCGTAGTTTAGGTCGCCATCGATTAGGTAGATGCCGTCCGTACCTGGTTCCGATTCCATAGGCGTCGACCATGCCGTGTTGGTCGTAGAGATGGACGGATTACCCCAATCAGGCATGCCAGTACTGGTGTCAGTCAAAACTAGGTAGGCACGAATGCAAATGCAAATGCAGAATGCAGATGCAGAATGCAGGATGCAGGATGGAGTGCGGACGCTGATTTGGATGTGGATATGGATGCACAGCTGGATGGATATTCTCTTTGGGTAAGAAACTGCCCTTTCTCTAGACCGACGCGCAAGACTACCGTACCTAGAACATACCTCAGTCTCTCCTCTCGTCGTCCCCCATCCCATCCCGTCATCCCATTCCATCCCATCTCATCCCACCCCATCCCATGTGGCTTGGAAGCTAAGACAAAGTCTCCGTGAGCCCTACCAGCCAATCAGTCAGTTGGTCAGTCTTGGACTCGAGACCCGAGTGTATCGTCAGCACGCGGTGGGTGTATTTAAAGGCCAGTGGCCCCAAGAGTTCAGCATTGGGCCATTGGTCGAGGCTGCTACAAGGTCTCAAACACGCCCCCTCCATTTCATGCTCTTGATCCCGCAAGTGAGGTGTCCTTTTGGGAATTAGGTACTCCATACCTAGTACGTATGACGGTAGGTGCTAGGCATTCCCACCCAGACAGAGGCTTGACAGCGAGGTGTCAGGAGGGCTGGTTCATGCGCTTCCATGCGGGCCACTTTGTCCACCCGGCCACCGTCACTTCACCTGCGGTGCTTTTTAGATTTGGATCGCCTGTCCCGGTCAGGTCGCATGAACATTCGCTCTGCGCCCAATTGACTGGGTCTCGAGGCCTTGCCCTTGGCAGCTGATTGCAGATGGCAGCCTGGTAATTGCACGCTCCACCGCGCCGCCCAGGCATTTGAATACAGGTATGTAGGTACATGCATACAGTACGGTACCGATCTACCTACCAGGTATCTCATGCTAGGTACCTAGGTGGGTAGGTAGGTGCCTTGCCTGGTGTGGTGGTGCAATCGCGATATGACCCTATCCTGCCTCATTGTCGTAATTCTCACCTAAAGGGGGGACAAGAGGAGAGATGATGCGGGATGCATGGCAAGCAAGCATGCATCAACCACTTTCACCCACACTTGCCGATACACCACCTACCTAACCAATCTAGGTACACCTACCTCGGGTACTTGTTTGATTTCATGATTTATTACTGCGTAGGTTAGGTAGTAGTAGTAGGAGTAGTAGGTACGGTATATGCACACTACTGCGGCGGCATAGGTACGCAGCTGGCAGGAGGAGCCCGTCTCGTACTTGCTTGCCCTAGGCATTGATCGGGTACACCGTCTCCAGACCTGTCTCCTCCCTACTGTGCGCGCAAGACAGACAGGACTGTGATCTCCAAGATGGCCAACCAAGTGATGTGCACCAACTGGCCCGGACGTCAGGCACCGCATCCGCCCTGTCTGTCTTACATCTCCTGCTCAGTCCTCGAGTCTGAGTGCCGCTGTCTACGGATAGTCGAGGTACCCAGACCGTGGCCGGGTTTACCCACGTAACGTCTTGCTCCTCCCACTTCCAAGTACAAAGTCCACAGTCCATCCCGCATTTTAAAACCTCCGGCCTTCATATCCCGACCTTAACTTCCTTGCTACTCCTCCTTGGCTCCCCTTCTTCTGATTCTTCTACGTCTTCTTCTTCTTCCTCTTCTACTACTACCACTACTACTCCCAACCCCCCACCTTTCTGTCTCTCTCACACTCTCCCTCCCACCATCAGCGATCCCCTTTTCCCCTGCCGCTCGCAGACTGCAGACCGAACAAGTACTCCCCCCTCCGCTTTTCTCCCCGAGCGCAATAGACACACCACATCCTCCCGTTTATTGTCCGTTTCTTTCTTTGCGGCCAAAAGACACCATCGCCCTATCACGTCTTCCAACTTGCTCCAGCGCACATTTTTACCTACCCGCCTGCTCGGTTTGCGACCTTGGTTCCAATAATCACCTTGTCGATACTGCCAGCCGCTAGTTGCCGATCACCCTCCCTTTCGGTCGACCCGTTATCACTTTCTGGTTACGAACCATCTTTCCTTCCAACCATAACTCCCCCCCAACTGTTTTCCGCCTTTTTTTTTTTAACGATCGTAACAACCGACAAAATGGCACACAACATGACCGACGCTGAGCTGGACAACGACTGGCAGCCCAACGGCCGCCGCCCCCAATCGTGCGTACCAACCACTGAGCCCAAGGCCAAGTAAGCTGCTCTGAGCTGCCATGCTTACTTGTTATGTACAGCACCATCGCTCGCTCCTTCTCCCAAGAGCTTGCCGACATTTTCCGCCTGGACGACCCCGTCACCGATCTCGACGAAAAGATTGATCAACGGTATGCTACCCTATGACGTGCCTGAAGCTGTCAATGTGTATTGTCAGCCCCACAGCCATCCAATCGCTTTGCTGACAGCTTCGTCCATAGAAAGCAAATTGTTCAGAGCCAGACAAGCGAGCTCGAAGCTCTCGAGCGTCGTATTCGCGAAATGGAGGAGCGGTTGAAGAGCAACGGTGGCAGCTTGCAAACGTCGTCCAACCAACCGGCCGCTGCTGAAGCTGCCACGCCCGCACTGTCAAAGGAAGCCCAGGAGAAGGCTAGGTCACGACCAGGTACGGCGCGCCAAAACCAGCCTCATGCCCCGTCTTCGGCCAACATGCCGCCCACGCCTACTGCCAGTGAAGGTGAATACGAATTCGTCGGCAAGGATGACCTTGACGACCACCCGCCCCGACACTGAATCGCTGCATTTGACCCTTCCAACTCGCACAATGCCCACAATACCACGTCTCGCCCGCGTTTTCCTTTTTTTTTCCCACCCCCAACATGACCGCCTGCACCGAAGAAACCATCACAGTCATATGTTTTATGAGGCCACGAGAAATGCTGACCATTGCTCGTTTTGTTCCACCAGACGGCGACCGCGACCAGGCATGAGGATAGACGTCACTCTTTAGACTGCGACACCCGACTCTTTACACACCTGTTCAAAGCTCATTCCGCATATACCCGCACTCCGCGATACCACGGCCTTACCCAGTCATCGGCAAATTGGATTTCGAGCCCCCTCCACCACAGAAAGGTCCTTATGTTGGCTGGTACGATCGCTCTTGGCATACGATCATGCCGAGGATCACACTACGTCATGGGGTGCCACTCGCCACACCCCGCCGCAAAACTGCTCTTCAGGGCGCTAGAAGCATGAATTCCTGTTTCACCGCGACATATCTTGCAGTTGGGTTTTCTTCGTTTGCTAGCCTGATCGGTTCAGCACTTTTTTTCTTTTTTTTCACATCACCAAGTCAGTGGAGTTATAGCATGCATGAGTGTGTGCATCGGCCTCGCGGGTCTCGATGCCCTGTGATCATCCATGTAATATCCAGGAGCGAGAAGGCTACCTCTGTAAATACCAAAGCAAGGAGTGGAAATTCATCTCTGGTTCGTTTTGAGCAACTGGAAAGATCGAAGCATTCCCCTGGTTGCCGAGTCGCGCACTTGTCAGGACATGGAGAAAGTCGTCAAAGTTCATCGTGTCTGTTCACGTATGAGGAGTTGGGGTAACGGTCCTCTCACATATGTATCGACTCTGGGACTGAGGCGTCACAACGGCCTAGATGGAACGATCTTGGTGTCAGTTGAAACTAACAACTACACTGCCCCGGAAAACTTGGGGCTGGCGATTCATTGCCAACGCTTCTAGATATCGGAACCCCCCCTCACCCAATGCAGACCCAGACCCACTTCTCACGCATCACAGGCAGATGTCGCTGAGCATACATCGAGGGATCCCTTGTCGCCAAACCCGACGTAGCTGCCCTGTGCGCCGTAGTTCAGCTGAACATACATGCTCTTGAGCGCTACACTCCCAAAAATGACACGGTTGGCGTCGCTGCTCTTTTGGATACCGCCGTAACACTTGTCAGTGTTGCCAGGTACAGGTCCCAGATTAATGTGTTCCTTTGGGACAGTTCCAACATATCCACCTGCAGATATGAACTGGAAGTCGGGGATTCCGGATGCCAGGGAGCATGGGAAGATGTAAAGCCCGAGATCCGGATCCAATGCTGAGTCGGGAATCTCTGAGTAATACTTAACTACCAGTGATGGAGGAAGCATCAGGAAGCTGGTCGCCGTGTCAATTATCGCAGTAAAGGGCGACGAAAACCGGAACCACACTCCGCCGTCCATGGTGCTCATCCGAGTCTTGCTAATCTGGAAACTCCAGCCTTCCTCGCTGTCCATCGGTTTCTCGTTTATGCTCGCAGTACCCATCGCGTAGCCGAAGGAGAAGAACCCCTTGTTCGACTCGTGCCGCAAGTCGATACCAATCCATTCAAAGTGTAGCTCCGGCTTCAGAAGGTCGAGCATAGACGGCCTGCTTGGCTGGACACTCGATGGACGATTTTTCGCAATGCCCAGGACGCCACTGATTTGAGGCTCGACCGCCCAACGCTGGCCGACATTGACCACAGATTGGATTGTAGCGTTGATGATGTTGAAGCGGTTGTTGTCTGTCAAAAGGCCAAAACGGACCGTGTCGAGATACACCTTGCCAGAGTTGGTGACGCCATCCCCTGCGAATAGTTAGTCACTTCCATGGCACTACGGCTGGTGAGTATTGACGGACCGTAGGAAACCGACCAAGTAGCGCCGGAGACCTCTTGACTCGACGTCGACTTTGAAGGGTCGTACAGAATCGGCAATCCCTTGGCTGCCTTGTCACCAAACTTAGTGTCGGTGGTCATCAACCAGCTGTTGGTTGTGAGTTTGAGATTTTGCCAGAACACGCCAATGGCAGATGGGAGGGAAAGAAACGTACAAGTCGGAGCTGCCGGTGTCGATGATGACTGGGATTTTCTGTGGGTTTTCTGGATTCCCGACGAAGACATCGGTCAGCCAGAAGTTGCCCGTAGCTCTGGCTGCGACAATGGAGGCTAGACGGCGAATACGCTGCGGTCAGCTTCAAAATCCATCTCGGTGGTCATCCCACAAAGGAGTGGAGTGGAGGGGAACTTGCAGTAGTATCCACTGCGTCGGGTCAGTGTATGTTTCGCAAGGGCCTCCGGTACGGGCATGTTCCACTTCTCATATGCGGCCGCGAGGGCGGCTCCATCCGGGACGTAGTCCGGGTTGGCGCGGACGGGTATCGTGAAAGTGCTGCTCGGGAGGGTTCCGGGCTGGGGTCCGGATGCCGGGGGACCCGTCGGGATGGCGTGCGCCATCACCGACCAGAGGAGCGGGACCACGAGGGAAAGGAGCATAGTACTAATCGTTGACTAAAGTCTGGAGTAAGAGATTCTTGATGGTTCAATTTCTGAAGTGGATGCGTGAGACGGTTCTTTCCAAACTGAAGTTTGGATGCGGTTGGCATATTTATACACACAAGAGGCATCTCTGTTTATAGTATAATATCGACCCAGGCTTCATTTTGCCAACAATTTAGGTTTCAGCCCGGATCAGGAGCGAAATGACGACAAAATGTTCGTCAAGCAATGTTTGTTTCGTACAAGGACCATGTGTTGCTGGCCGAACCAGAAGCGACATCGCAACGAAAATCAGTACGTTGTTTGTTCTCCTCTCCTTTGTTGCTGCCTGTTGCCCTCACTGGGACAACCATGTGTTACTTTGGATCTAGCGGAAGCTTTCGCCGCGGTGCAGATACCCGCGGGGGGTGTGGAACTTTTCGAGACGGCGCGGGAAAGAAGCCGACGGGCTGAGCCTACCGAGCTGTTGGTCACGGGTTGCGATTATTTACGTGGTAAGTTTTGGGGGAAGGGGGACGAAGAGAAGGCTATGGGAGAGGCTCCCTCTGAAGGGGAGGGAACGGAACCAATGCGGGCGTTGGGGCTTGGGAAGCGAGTTGTCATCGTGAGGAGTCTCACCGTACACCAACCAACGATGATGAGGCGGTCGTGAGTTGTCACTATCGGAGGGGGGGTGGGGAGAGTGGTCGTTTACGCGCGGTTGCGAAGTGACACTTTTGCGACGTTTCCCGGGGATTCCCACTCATTCCGCCAGCAAGCGAGTAGGGAAAGAAAAGAAGAAGAAAAGTCCGAGGATTCTGCCGCCGTCCTGTCCTCTGGGCGACGCGAAACGGCCCCGGGAGCGTGCTCTCCTGTTCCCCGGTGGAACGAGGTCGGTTCCGCAGGGTAGTTACATTGGCGAGTAACGGGGGGGGGGACGGACCACATGTGCGATGCCGGCGGACGAGGCGGTGCCCCCCGTTGTGCCACAGTCGTGGAAATGGCCACGGAAAGGGCAGACGAAGAAGAGATTGCAATCTTTTGGCCTTTTGTCGTCGAGAATCTCGGCCCGGTTTGCACACCGGGGGCAGCACGAGGAGGACATGAGGATCATGAGACCATGGGATCGTGAGATGCTGAAAGATCATGGGACCGCCCTCCGTTCCTGGGACTGGCGTGTCCGGAGGTGAGGCGGACGGGCGGTGCGGTGTCGCTTCCCACCTGTATGACATCGCGCGTCTGAGTTGAGAGAGAGAGAAGGGGGGGGGGACGATGAAGTGTCTGCCCCTCTCGGTCTTGTTGGCGAATGTTGCCTCTTCTACATCACCTTGGCCACCCAGACACGGCCACAGGCGAGGCATTTGATGTTTGCTCTTGGTGGTCGAGGCATCCGGGTTGCCTTGGTTCGGATGCTTCTCTCGACCGGTAGGTACCACCTGGCACGGCACGGCACGTCTCAAAGGATCACGGCTGGGAGATGGTGGGGGGGGGGGGGGGGGGGGGGGAGTTAGTTTAAATTGGTGGAATGTATAAAAAATAAATGAATTAAAAGAAGGGGGGAAAGCTGCCCTCTAGACCAAGAACCATGGGCATGCAGCTGAGGGGGGGATAGACCGCATACGCTGTCTTCACAGTGGTCTCATCTCAAGGGGCCGAGTTGGCATTCACGGGTGGGAGAAGACGCAACGGGTTTTTTTTCATCTGGACTTGTCTGTAATTTCATTTCATCTGAAAAACGCCGTAGGTATGATGTATGCTCAAAATTTCACGAAGCTAAATCACTCTACTGCGACCCATGCCCTCCCCCACATTCACTCGGAGGGAACTCTCAGAGCTCGTCGTGCCCCGGCGCGCTGCCCTGGCCCTGGCCCTGCTGCGACTGCTCAAACTTCTTCAGAATCTCCTCAATCTCGGCCTCGCTCGGGGTGTCGCCGCCATCGCCGCTGAACTTGACATAGCTCCCGCCATCGGGGCGCTCAACTGTCTGGCCGGCAGGTGCCTCGGGCTCGACGGTCGAGCTCTGGGAGGGAACAGTGGTGGTGGACTCTTCCTTAGGCTCCCCAGAAGAAGCGGAAGCGGTGGGCTTTGTCTTCTTGGACTTTGCGCTCTTGCTGTTGGCCTTCTTGGTCTTGCTCTCAAAGTTCTTGACGCCCTTCATGGCGAGGTCCATGCCGGCCTTGTCAAGTTTGTCGCGCTTGGCCTGGAGGTCCTTGACGAGGAGCACGGGGTCCGCCGTCGCGGCGAGGGCGTCCTGCTTCGCCTCCATCTCCTCAAGCCACTTAGTCGTCGATACGTATACGTCCTCAACTACCTCGACGTCCTCGCGCTTGTACAGCGGCGGGACGGGGCCCTTCTCCTTGACGACGTCGTCCATCGTGCGCTCCTTGCTGCCGTTGTCGTCCTCGAGGTCGTCAGAGTCGCTCGAGGGGGTGGCTGAAGCGGTATCGGTGGAGGACCCGGCGGACGAGTGCCACGCGTCGTATTCGTCGAGCTGCTTCTGGATGGTGCTGATGAAGGACTGGGTAGAGTTGAGTGCCTCCTTGAGGGCCTTGACGAGCTCGGGTCGCTTCTCGGCCTCGTCGCTTCTCTTCTGGATCTTGGTGACGGGCTCGTGGAGCTCCTTGTACCTCTTCTTGAGCTCTTCGCGGGTCGCGTCAGCGCCCCCCTCGTAGAGCCAGTCGCTCGCCTCGCTGTTCTTCTTCTCCAGCGTGGCGCGCTCCTCGGAGGTGGAGGCGGCGAGGAAAGCCTCGCTCTCAAGGAGGTCGCGGACCTTGTAGGTGAAGCCCTCGAGCTGGTTGAGGGCCTCCTCTCTCATGCGACGGGCCTTGTCAGAGGTCTCGAAGGCCTTGAGGCGGTCCTTGGACTTGATGAGATCCTCACGAGACAGCCCGGGGCGGCCGGCCTTCTCGAGAGTGAAGTCGACATTGATGGTGACGAGCTCCTTCTTCTTGACGGGCTCCTTGCCATCGGCGGCGGCTTCGCTGGGAACGGGAGAGGACGAGGCGGAGGTCGTCTCGGTCTTGGTGGAAGCCGTAGTGGAAGACTCGGATTCGGTCGTTGAAGACTCGGCGTCCTCCTCACCGTCGAGGGGCTTCTGGTCCTTCTTACCGAAACCGAAGAGATTTTTGACTCCGTCGACGAAGCCCTCCTTCTCAGGAGCCTCGGCCTCGCACTCGACAGTGGCCTTGGTCACCTCGACCTCGCCGTTCTCGGCGCTCAGCTTGACGCCGACCTTGAAGTGGATATCGCTGTCGACGCAGGAGTACTTCTCCTTGAGCTCGGCGACGGAGGCGGTAAGGTTCTTAGTGGTCAGGACCTTGGTGTCCTGCTCAACGGAGCCGACCTGCTGGTAGAAGGTGACATCGAAGTCCTCATGGTTGTTGAAGGTGACCTCCTTGGGCGCGCCACCCTGGGGAGAGACGGCGGACCACAGACGCTGGTGCTGAAGCTTGTTCTTGTTGTTGGTCCACTTCATGCCGGAAGGATAGTTTGTGCCCTCGGAGATGCGAATCTCTTTGACGCGGAAGCTGGGGCTGAGCTCGGCGGCGCGGAAACCGGCACCAAAGACAGCGGCCTCATCCGAGTTGACGTTGCTGCGCAGCTTCTCGGCGGATCCAACGACGTGCTCCAACCGCTTCTGGACGAAGGGAGTGCGGGAAGCACCACCGTGAAGGATGACGGAGTCCAGGTCGGAGAGCTCAAGCTGGGCGGTCTTGAGGGCGTCCAGGATGACGGTGTCGACACGAGCGGCGTGGCCTTCAGCCATCTTCTCAAAGTCGGCGCGGGTAAGCTTGTACTTGAAGTCGACGTCCTCGTAGAGACCCTCGAAGCTAGCGGCGGCCTGCTGGTTGGCGCTGAGGACGTGGCGCACGCGTTCGGCCTCCTTGAGCAGCTTCGCGATGGCCCGGCCGTGAGCCTTGACCTTGTCGGCTTCGGCAGAGATCTTCTTGCCGCCCTTGGACTCGACGAACTGGGCGACCATATCGTCAAGAATGAGGTAGTTGAGGGCGTCGCCGCCCAGGGTCCTGTCCCAGGCGGAGCCGATGACGGCAACCTCCTGGATGGTCTTGTTGAACTTGCCAGTATCCTTGACGGTGCGACTCTGGAACTTCATGACGGTGGCCTTGGCGGAGCCAGCGCCCATATCGAAGACGATGTGATGCTCGGGCTTTCCTCCCTCATTGATGTTGGGGAACTGGCGGGAGGTGGCGTAGTTGAGACCAACGGCAAGACCGTCGCTGATGAGGCTGAGGACCTTAAGACCGGCAAGGTCGGCGGCGGTCTGGATGGCGCGCTTCTCCTGGATGGTGAAGTAGGGAGGGATGGTCAGGACGATGGAGCGGACAGAGGTTCCGGATCCAGCAGCAGCTTCAGCGTTCTTCTGGATGCTCTGCAGCTCCATGGCCAGAAGCTCCTCAACCAGCCATGCGTCGTCGTCGTCGGTGAAGGCCTTGCTCTTGAAAGCAGCGGTCCCACGCTCCTTGTTCTTCTCGAGCTGCAGCGCAGGGTGGCGGGCGGCGTATTCTTGGACAATGGGGTCATCGGCGGAAAGGCCAAGGAGGGTCTTCAGGTTGGGGTAGACATCGTGGGGGAAACGGGCCGAGAGGGCGATGGCGTCGGAGCCGTAGAGTCTCTCGGGGTAGGCTCCGGCCTTGGGGCCGCTCTGGAGGGGCTTGAAGGTGACGGCGGAAATTTCCTTGCGGCGAGAGTCCTTGGTCAGGACGATGTCGAGAGGAATGCCGGGCTTGACGAGGGCGGCCTTGATGTACTCAGTGCCAAGGTCGACACCGAGGACGGCGGAAACGGCGAAGACGTGTGCGGAAAAGAAGAAGAAGCAGCCGAGGACCATGGTCAACGGCGAAAAAGTGTGTTGCGCCATGGTGTGTGGTTTGCGCCCAATGGCGCTGCTGAGGGTGTTTGTGTGTGTGTGTGTGTGTGTTTTAAATGGTGTCGTAAAAAGAGACGAGAGGTCGGTACTAACACGGGTTCCAGTCGGTGAGTCCCGGTCGACGACAATGGAGACTTGGGGAAGCAAGCTCTAGGGTTGTTGCGAAGGTATCGAGCTGAAAAAAACCAAAAGACAGCAAAAAGAGGATAACGAAAGAAGAGATGAATCCCCGAGGCAATTGGGAGACCCAGAAATACAGATATAGAAATAACGGAGGGTCGGTCAGTGAAGATCCGTGAAGGTGTCCTCTACTGGATTCTGTGCCATTCCCCCCAGACTGGGTCGGTCTCGGCAAGGTACCTTCTAGTGGGTGGGTTACCTGTCCTAGAGAAGAGGACAGCTGTAAGGAAAAAACGCACACCTTTCCACTGTAAGGTCGGTCCCCCCCTGGCAGAGCTGCAAGGCTGAAAGCGATAAGCACGCGATTGGCCGGATAAGCTTAAGCGACGGGAGCTGGTGGCGGTTACTCCGCCAGAGTGGGGCACTTTTGGTCCAATAAACGACGTCAAGTTAGCGTATTAAGGGGCCAGCTGCCAGCTCCCTTACACATACCTAGTATATCGTACTTCGTACCTTGGGTGATGCTAGGTGTGTTTATTCAAATGTCGTTTGAGATGCCGATTTGTTCAGGGCTATCACAGACTACTACACTTTACCTAAAGGTTACGAGAGAGAGAGCGGACAGACACTGAAGATCTACAGCATCTCACAAGCAAACTTACCTGTTGTTGCCAAGTGTATGACTTTGGCCATTGGGCAGTTCCGGCAGCGTGATCATGGCTAGAACATCTACAATTGATCTTGTAATAATCCAGTCCCTACCAAACACCTTGCCAATATGAGCCGGATTACTTCCACCAATGGGGTGGTGCGGGCCCGGTAATTAAGTACTGAGCTGTCATCAACTCAAGGCGTCAAAAGACACATCTCATCATGTCGATTGTATGGGCAAGACCGAAGAAGCCAGATATCCCGTCAGCCTGAACCAATTGTCACAGCGTCTATGTATGTGTCAATACCAGTCTCCTTCAGCCATGTTGTTGTTCTTGACCTTGGTCGCTTGGTCCTATTGAACGAGGAGGGAAAAGACACAGCGTTTCCCTCCATCTTTCCACCAACTTTGTGTCCTCATTTTCCTCTTATACTAATCTCAGCTAACCGTCGATCCTTGAACAACCAAAACAAAAAAAAACACGTCGATCTGATTGCATCTTCCAGTCTCGAGTCTAAGTAGGTATTCCGAAGGCAGGCTTCATTGCGTACCTAGGTATATTCCATTATTTGGAGACTGCGGGGTAAAAGGTACACACACGGAGTGGGGCAGCATGTCGCGGGGCACGACCCGGGTTACAGTCGCCACCTCCCTTGAGAATTCATTCCGTCTATTACTTTGAATACTGCATATCAAGAGAGTCGCTCACTTAGTTATCGTGTGTGGTACCAAAAGAGAAAGAAGAAGAAAAACTCGGTCATCTGTTTGTGCAAAAGCGAAGAGATTTTGTCACCTTTTGGCACTATCAGGCATCATACCTTGAACATGGCTCCTGTGGACAACGAGATCAAGGGCAGATTGGCCTTGGTCACCGGTGCCTCTGGTGGGTGAGTAGAGGACGTCCTAATCTGGCTGTCTTTTGCTCATATGGTTAGCATTGGAGGAGGTTGTGCCAAGGAGCTCTTCGCCCACGGCGCTCGGCTAGCCCTCACGTGTTCATCCGACCGCACTTACAACAAGATCACAGAGCTTGCTTCGTTGTTGAAGAGCTCTGTCGAGGAAGACGTTAAGATAACTTGTCATATCGTAGACATGTCCTCCGCCAAAGCCATCGAGGAGCTCTTTGGCCAAATCAAAGCCGAACACGGCCAAACCCCCGACATTCTCGTCGCCAACGCCGGTACAGCGGGCTTCGGCAACAAAGCCAACCCCTATCTCGAGAACATCTCCCTCGAAGAGTTCGACTTCACCATCAACATCAACCTGCGGGCCTCCTTCCTTCTGTGCAAGCTGGCCATCCCGCACATGGCCGCCCAACACTGGGGCCGTGTCGTCTTCGTGTCGTCCATCTCCGCCATTGGCGGTGGCATTAACGGCTGCCACTACGCCGCCAGCAAAGCAGGCCTGACGGGCATGATGAGGAACCTGGCATCCAAGCACGCCAAGGACGGAATCACACTGAACGATGTCGCGCCGGCCATGATTGGTGACACGGGCATGATTCCTGACGAGAAACGTGTCGAGGGCACCCCCGGTGATGTGAAGAACATCCCTGTTGGGAGGCTTGGGACGCCACAGGAGTGTGCGAATGTTGTCATGATGCTGTGCAAAACCGGCTACTTGACGGGGCAGAGTATCTTGCTGAGCGGTGGTCTGAAATGAGAACTCAGTCTGCCAGCTGTCTTTTTCTTTTTCTTCTTTTCCCCCCTCCCCCTTCAAAGGACTCTTGAACTGAGGCGTAGACAAACCACTTCGCAGTCTAAGAACACTCCGCGAATTAACGGCAATTGGCGCCAAACCTAGATGTCCTTAAATTTATGAGAGAGTTTTGCGATAACAGTCTAAATATTGTGATGGGAAGTGGAACACCCCCCTCAATATTCCTTTGATCCTTCTGGATTGCAATTAGGACCCACACCTGCCATGTGACCTTTAGCGCCCGGCAATTCGTGCCGGACTGTTTTCATGACTTGCGCTCTGAATGTCTCAACTCACTTATCAGAGTTCAGGAGATTCCTCGCTGCAGACGCCGAATCGGGGTTGGTCTTTGGTTCAAGTCTCGATTTCCGAGCTTGGGGTATGAGAAATGTCTGCAGAGACGATGGCTCATCACGATAACAATGAATGAAGTTGAGTCACCCGAAACCACGTGATGAAAACTCTAAGCATATCTCTTCGGGAACAACCAGGTCATGGGTGATCCTTCCGTCATCACTTGCTTATCTAGCTTGTTTGAAGACACCATGGATCCAGGCTAGCGTCATGGTTCTGCATCAACACCTACTATATCCACGTGGCCTCCAGCTTTTACATCTTCTGAACACGTTTCACATTGACGTTTCGCTGTCTTGAAAAGCCCTATTTAAAAGAGGATTGGGTCGTACGTAAATACTGTAGAACGGGAGAAACACAAGCTCATCTCAGCCCGAGCTATTCTTGACATCAGATATACGAAGAGTTGCCTATTGCCCGTCATAGCAACAGCGTCACCGAGCCGAGTTCACCTAGACCTGGGTCAAACCCGGCTCGACCAAGCTTCATCAGCTATGACCGCCTATAGGATCGAGCCCTGTACGCTCGCCGACGTTCCGGCCCTGGCGCGTAACAACATGAGCGCCTTCTGGACGAACCAGAGTTGGTATCTCCTCTGGCCCAAGGGTACCAAGCTCGACTTTCTCATCGAGCAGGCCACTCAGCGCATACCCAACAATCTCGTCTGTAACCGCGAGACCCTGCGCCACCAAAAGGCGGTCGACCCGGAAACCGGGGTGCTTCTTGGTTACGCGCGCTGGAAGCTGCCGGCTGGGTACGAGGGGGCCGTCGAGTGGGAAGATTCGCAGATTGCAGACGTGAGCGAGGAGGAGAAGCGAGCGCTCAAGGAGCGGTCGGACGTGGCATGGTGGGAGCCGATCTCCATGAATGAGATTGACGACTGTTCACCGGAGAAGGAGCGCCTGCTGGCCAAGAAGCCATACATTTGTGAGTGATCCCCGTCAATGGTGTGCTGTGCTGGGCTGGGCTGGAATGGAAGTCACGATATCATATTTCGCTGCGCGGTGCTTGGAGCACAGAAGCTAATCGTCAAGGGGAAAAAGCCCTCGACTACCTTGCCGTTCATCCCGAGAACAAGGGCAAAGGGATTGCCACCGCGCTTGTTGAAACCGGCATAAGCCTGGCAGAGAAGACGGGCGTCGACATGTTGGTATTGGCCTTCGAAGCAGCGTTGAATATCTACAAGAAACTTGGCTTCAAGGAAATCCATCGCGGGTACCAGGACAATACCAAGTACGGGGGCGATGGCTACTGGGTGACGATACTGGAGTACAAGGTGAACAAAGCGAGCTCATGAGCAGGCGCCGCCAATGCATCACATGGACAGGTGAAGAAACGACGACTGGCAAGCGTCTGTGATGCAGCAAATAGTCAAACTCGGGTACCAAACTATACATGGCCCGACCGCTGCGTGTTGTACATGCTAAAACCGCGCCTCAACCTTCTCCTGCGTGTCCTGCAGCGCCCAGTCGCTCTTCTTCGTCCGGCTCCTGACGGCATCCGCCTGCTGCGCCGTGAAGCCCTTGGCCTCGACCGCCGGGTTGTACCCGAGCTTGTTGAGCCTACCCACGGTCGCCGAGTCGACCTTGGGCGCCTCCTTCCCGTCCGCCCGGCGGTAGACGGTGACGACGACGGCGCCGCCGAGGCCCAGGTTGTGCTGCAGCGCCGCCTTGGTGGCCGGAACAGCACGGTTGTTCGCCCAGCCGCGCAGGTGCCAGACCAGCTCGGCGCACTGCGCGATGCCGGTCGCGCCGAGCGGGTGGCCCTTGGAGATGAGCCCCCCGGAGGGGTTGACGACGTACCTGCCGCCGTAGGTGATGTCGCCGCTGCGGACCAGCTCGTGCGCCTTGCCCGGCCCGGCGAGGCCGAGGGCGTCCAGCACGATCATCTCGTTGGCGGAGAAGCAGTCGTGCAGCTCGACGACCTGGACGTCCTTGGGGGTGAGGCCGGCCTCGGCCATGGCGGTGCGGACGGCCACCTGCGTCATCTCGAAGCCCATGAGGTCGATGGCGGAGCGTGAGAAGAGCGAGGGCGCGTCGGTGGCGAGGCACTGGCCCGCGACGAGGACGGCCTGGTCCTTGAGGTGCGGCCGCTCGTCGAGGAAGGCCTGGGAGACGAGGACGGCGGCGGCGCCGCCATCGGACGTGGGGCAGCACTGCAGCTTGGTGAGGGGCGCGAAGATCTCGGGAGCCTGGAGGATCTGCTCGCGCGTGTAGACGTCCTGGAACTGGGAGTAGGGGTTCTTGGCGGAGTGGGCGTGGTTCACGCGGGCGATCTCGGCAAAGTCCTCGGCCTTGGCGCCGTACCTGCGTCTCGTGTGTTAGCGGACGGTGGTGTCTGTCTCTCTCTCTCTCTCTCTCTCTCTCTCTCTCTCTCTCTCTCTCTCTCTCTCTCTCTCTCTCTCTCTCTCTCTTCTTCCCCGGGCGAGAGCTCGGCGGGGGGGCAAGAGGTGCACACATACTTCTCCATGTACTCCCGCCCGGCGTTGCCAAACATCTGCGCGGCGCCGGGGGCGTTGGTGAACCCCCTGGTCTCGGCCATCATCTTGACGGTCGTCATGGTGGGGTTCTCGCGGTCGTTGAAGAAGCTCTGCAGCGACCCGGGCATCATCTTTTCGAAGCCGACGACGAGGACGCAGTCGGCGGCGCCGGACGAGATGAAGGTGCGGCCCATGGCGAGGCCGGTGGACCCCGTGGAGCAGTTGTTGTTGACGTTGTAGATGGGGATGCCCGTCATGCCGAACTGGTAGAAGACGCGCTGGCCGCAGGTGCTGTCGCCGTAGCAGTAGCAGGCGACGCCCTGTTCGACATCGTCGTAGTTGATCTGGGCGTCGAGCATGGCCTTCACGCCGGCCTCGAAGCCGAGCTCCGTGTAGTCAACCTTGCCGCGGGGCTTGATGAACTTGGTCATGCCGACGCCGAGCACGTAGCAGGGCGACTTTTCACGTTTCTGTCGGGGCGCCATGGTGTGTGTGTGTGTGTGTGTGTGTGTGTGTGCTGGCTTGATCTGATGAGTTAGTTAGTGATGTCTCGTAGTTGTTTGGCCAGCTTGAATACGGCTGTCTGCTTTCAGCGTCGACAAGCCAAATTGCTCTCGTATGAAGGATGAAAGAGAGTTGAGCCAGGTTAGCAGAGGAGGCAGAGCTTAGTGATCTATCTCACACGGCCAATTGTCGAGGCAAGGAAAAGTAAATATCGCTAGTTTTTGCCTTTCATGTGCTTTGCGGAAATAGCCAGTTGTAGTTGTCAACATTTCGCCTCCCCCTCCTCGCCTCCTCTCTTTGCCTCCTCCCCCTCCCCCCGGGACCCTGGGAAGAGCTTCCCCAGGTTTTCTCATCCTTGACCCTCCCCGCCGTTCGCGCTATACAGAATCAGGGTCAAAAACTGCCCATAATCAAATCAGCGCTAGCTCGGTGCTCTAGGGGAGGAGGCCCGGGACGCTGTCTGAGCCCGTCACCCTGTTTCACCGCATTGCAGAGTCTCCAAAAAAAAAAACCCCCAACCAACCGAGGCTCCTGGCCGCCATAACGACGAGCTTGACTCAAGCCTTCCCCGGTGATCATGGCCAATCACAGAGCTTGCCGAGGTAAGAAACCGACCTTCAGTCGCAGGGGTGGAAGGGATGGCCCCATTCGGTAACCATCTCGTCGACCTTTTCGTCATGAGATGATAACTCTCGTTAATAAAGTATCTTTCTCCTCGTCTCTTCTCAGCGCCTCCCGCCATAAGCCAGTGCCGCCCGCCCCGCGTCGAACGGTGCCTGCGTCCCCGCCAACACCTCGCCGCCGTCAGCTCCCTGCGGCGCCTGCAGGAAGACGCCTTTGTGGTTCCCCACGCTGACAGGGAACCGGTAGTCCTTGTCCACTGGCACGCGGAGCTGCGCCGAGGGCACGGCGTTCGTCAGCGCCGCGAGCCCGACAAAGTTGGGTTCCACGTCCCGGCGCAACGTAGGTGCTCCGTACGCGGGAGTGGATCCCATTGGCGCCGACGAGCAGACCCACCCTTCGCCACCGCCCGTCCCGGAACTCAAACTCCCACCCCGGCCTCGTCCTCCTCGTCGTTCTTGTAGTAGACGTAGTCGAAGCTGTAGGCCTTGGAGAGGAGGGGCTCATAGAGGCCCAAGGAGTCGAGGATGCGTAGAGCGTTGCGGCAGAGCATCATGCCGCCACCGGCGTGGTAGGGGGATGGGGGCACTTTGCTGCGGAACTCGTAGATCGTGGCGGGGATGGACTGTGCTGCGGGCAAGAGGGTAAGGGCCATGCCCGCGATGCCGCCGCCGACGATGGTCACGTCGTCTTGGGCGGTGCACCATGGTTGGCGTGTCTGGATGAGGGGAAGATGGAACAAGTGTGATGTCAAGAAGCTGTGCTTACTCTCCTCTGTGAAGATGGGGCCCAACACCGAGGAGCTATTTCCGCTCTCCGTACCCATTCATCTCCAAACCTTCATCCCCGAATATGCGAAACACGTCGACACGCCCGTGAGGGACGATCAAGGGTCGGGGGTGGATTGGTTCTCGGTGCAAGCTGGCTATGCTCGCCGGAGGCAAGTCGTTGCCAGTCAATGTGTGTGGTATGGCGATGATGGCAGCGGAGCAGGTTGGATGCCGACGATCAGACGCGGCGGAGTGTGTGTGGCTGGGTCCATGGCGGACGTAGGCGAGAAGGAGGATATGGAACTGCAAGGCTCCCGTCATCGCCAGCTAAAACCGGTTCTGTGCCATCGGAACGAGTTTGACCAAAAATCCACCATGTCAGCGTGGCAGCTCGAGAAGAGGAAGAACAGCCACCGGTTCCCTGGTGTCTCGTGTGTAGCAATAATAAGCATGCTTGGTTAAAGCCAAGCCATGCCCTTCTTTTGATTCCTCCCCTGCTTATTGGTATCGTTGTAATATATTCACATGTCTTCTTTGCATATGCCGCTCGCTTTTGCATCTTCCCCCTCCCGTTGTCTCCTGCGCCGATACATCCCGCAAAGAAAAAGCTGTCGACCCCCCGGATCGCTTTCCAATGCTTACCGGACTCTGGGTGCACATGCACAACTCCGGAAATAAACCTTTGCCTTGAATTGGCAGGCTAGTCGCGTCAGTTTCCTCGTGACTGGTCGAGGCTCCCCGGCATGGACAAAATTGAAGAACATCATGGACCATGGATCATGTATGTTTCAAACCCCGTTTGTTACTCCAAGCAATCATGATTCGTGGTACCAGACGGCATTTGGGTTTATGCGTGTCACCGGATCAAAACATTCAAGACATCTTATCTCCAACCCCGCACATTATGTAGTCGAGGGGCCTCTGCGTATCGGATTCCAGAAGTCCAGATCCCAGTCCGCGTAATCATCCGGAGTCTGCCGACCATGCATCAGCCCAGTTCCATCCGTCCCACAGAACCCAGCCGCCGTGGTCACTTACCCCAGCTGCTGACGCATTCTCATGAAACGTGAATGGCGCTCTCGCCTGCATGTAAGAATCTATCGAATCGGCTGGATTCTGCAGGGACATCTTCTCGGGGTTCGTGTTGGTCGAGGCTTTGCATGCGTCAAGGACACTCTGCAATCTAAGCCGGATGCTGTGCAACTTCTGCTCCTGGTTCGCTGTTTGCACAGAAGACAGTACGACAGCAAGCGCAACGATGTCCTTGAGATCGTTGCCGCCGACATTGCGGACGAGCAGGTCGAGTGTCTTCTCAACCGTCTTGATTAGGCGTGACGGCGACCAGAGCGCAAACGTCTCGGTGCTGAAGGCTACGCCCTCGTCCTGAGGATCCGGAGACATGGCCACGGTCGAGGCTATGCCCAGTGTGTTGCCGGTGACGTGCGATTCGGTGGCAGCCTTGATGTAGAAGCACACGCTGAAGGCCGCCTGCAAAATGTCCCTCTTCAGCACCATGTGGTACATGTCGCTGACGTCTTGGAAATGGGCGAGCAACGGGTCGAGTTCGTCGAGATACCGCATTATGACCATGGAGGATCGCAAGTATGCCCTCGATACCTGTGATGGCGCGTCCGGCAGCCCCAGGGCGAACGGTCGATAGAGGGCCAGCAACGGCCGTCGCACGTGCATATCGAGGATTACTCTGGACCTCCACTGTCTGCTCTTCTCCACTTCGTTCAATATGCCATGGCGGGGGAACAGATAGTTGATGTCTTCCAAGAACCGATCCAGCTTCGCCCCGACTTCGATGATTTCGCTGTAGTCCCGGATGGAATCGACGCGGTTGATCAAGTGCGCAACCTGCATCCGAACGCCGAGCGTCATGGCGGCATACACCTGCATTTGGTTGTCTGTAAGCTGGTCGAGCGGCTTGCTTGGCGGTAGTTCCTTCATGTCAACATAGAGATCGCTGTCATCGAGGTTTCGGGGCGGCCTGCACGTAAAGTCTCCATCGCGCACAAGACAGGGGAGGTTGCAGGCTAGGGACAGGTGCAAATCCATGTCCAGAATCGTAAACCACAGCCTTCTTCGAAGCTCGCCAAAGAATACCGGCACCCTGGGTTCGAATTCGGACGGATCTCGGTGCAAGCCCATGGTCATGGCCATGCGCACGATATACCCCAGCTGTGTCCACGAATCTTGCTGCCGCGGGGTCGTCATTCGCTGCGCGTGTACCAGCAGGATCTCGGTCTGCAACGTCGTCAAGTCAACCAACTGCTTGCCCCTGAGTCCGTCCAGCCACGACCTGACGAGCGCGCATGCCGTTGGGATGTGCACGCCTTCGACGCGTTCATGGCCGAGCCCCTTGGATTTCGTCTCAAACCTCGACCCGATGGATAGGACCGCCAGAAGCTGTGGGAGAAAGGTGTCCCCCGGTAGCTTGCCTTCCCAGAACAGTTCGTGCTGTTCCTTGAACGTGGGCACGTGAATCATTCGGTAGATGGTTTCGGATGTATCAATGTAAGAGGCCAGTAGCCTGTCGCATACCGCCTTCTTCGGAAGAATATCCTGCATACGCTTCTGGACCGGGACTACAGAGTCGGCAAAGACAGAGATTGGGGACAGGGACTTGCGGTACTCTTCCTGGAATCGCTTGTGGAGTATCTGCAGGCCATACATGATGTCTCTGATACCGTCAATTTTGGACTGGTTTGCCATGAAGTCCTTGGCGTCATCAAACTGGGAGGGATGGGTTAGGAGTGCTATTCGAAGGCATTCGGGTTCCGGAAGAGTTACCAGGTTCAGCAAGACACGCACGCTGTTTTGGCCAAAGAAGCGTGTCCGTAGGGCGCCTCTCTTAACAGTCAGTCCTCGTATCGTTTCTGCCGGCAGCGGCAAACGCTGACCAGTTCCACTGAACTCAGTGACTGCGGGACTCCGGATCATGAGCTGCTTCTCCAAGCGGTCCAACCGGGACGTCAATTCCTCCAGAGCCGAAGGCGCGACCGACTCCCCATTGCGCAGGGGCGCAAGTGAGGGGTCGGCTGGCTGTGGTCCCGAGGGCGTCGTTGAAGGTAGGCAATTTCTCTTTGGGGGTCGCTGCAGATCACCCATCTCGGCATCGGAGCCGTCTGACAGCACTGACGAGTCCGGTTCGGCAGCATACTTGCAGTTGCGGTGCGACTTCTGACACTGAGAGCACGGCAGATTGCGATCACATCTCAACTTCCGCTTGCGGCATTCGGTACACGACTTGACGGGACGCGGCCTTTTGACGCTGCGCGATGCCGATGCCGCCGCCGCCGCCGCCGCCGCTGCTGCTGCTGCTGCCGCGGCGGCGGAGCCCGTTGGTCCGCCAACAGCAGGTGGTACAGGGGTCTGCGCAGATGTCTCGTACGGAGCAGCGCTGGGAATCGGGCCCATAGGTGCAACAGCGGCCAGGTTGGCGTTCGGATGGAGCGTGGTGGTGACTGTGCCCATGTCGGGGGCAGAAGAAGCCGTGGTGGCCATTTTTAGCCCCAAGTTACAAAATTTCCTGGAAGCCTCCGTTCGGAACCGGGTTTGGGTGTTTGTGGTAGCGTGGCGGGTGGCGGGCGACGGGCGACCAGACGAAGCGAAGAGCACACACAGTACGATAACGCGCAGCGAGCACGCCCGGCGGCGGGAACGGCAGTAGCTAGCTTGCTCCGAGGACCAAAGTCCGAGAGGCCAAGAGTGCGAGTAGCAGACTGCTTCTGGCGGTAGCAAGATCAACAGCTGCTGCTGCTGCTACTGCAGATCGGCGAAGTGGGCAACGGCGTGCTCATCGAAGGTCCTGCGCACAGCCTGAGTCGCCTCTGTTCTGGTTCGCGGTGCGTGATCTTGACTCTGACTGGTGCCGAGTGGTTTGCGGACCATACATAGTGTGACTACGGGCGAGGGGCAAACGAGGGCGTGAGCGTAGCGCAGGCGAGATGGAGAGTTGAAGGCAACAACGGAGAAAGCTACACAAGCGATGATCTGTTGCTGAGGTTCGAGATATGACTTGGCAGTAATAGTAATAGTAGTAGTAGCAGTAGTAGTAGCAGTAGTAGTAGTAGTAGTAGTAGTAGTAGTAGTAGTAGTAGTAGTAGTAGTAGTAATAGTAGTAGTAGCAGCAATGTGGTGGTGTTAATGATGGTGATTGTAGTGGTAATATCAGCCGTCACCGAGCTCGTAACAGACGCGGCCAGGGAAAGGCCGTCTGGCAGATGGATCTCCGAGGTGGCGGTGCTCGAAAAGTGGCCTCGGTAGCGTTGTCGATTAACAAGACGAAGGCCCAGAGAAGATGGGGAACAATAAGTGAGGAAGGACAAGGCGGACAGGAGGGAAGAAAGGGGAAGATGAACTAAAGGGGGAAAAGAGAGCAAATTGCTAGTTGCAATGACCCAAACTTCCTCGGGGCTTTGGGTGCGTGGTCCAGTGCCTGCCTCGTCCAAGGCCAGGTAAGGTACGGACGACGGAGAAAAGACGGCAAGGCAAGAGAGGCGGGATCCGTATCTGGGCTGGCAACCGTCGAGGTAGAGTGAGACTGGCGCGTCTCTGTGACTCTCCCGGCTGGTGGCTGCTGGTTGTTACTGTTACTGTTGCTGCACGCTGGACTGCTGCCGGTGGATTTCCTTGATCCCAGGCTTGCCAGGCTATATGTGGTCTTGCAGCTTATTTTGCCCAGCCCAAGATGGAGGTGAGGTCCTGTTCTTTGGCTGGCTCTTGTTCTACTCATGAGGAAGTATAGAAGTCTGGGAGCTGGGGTTGAGATGAGGTGAGCCGAGTCGATTGAGTGGGTTGAGATGTTCAGGATACCCCCGCGGACAAGGAAAAAAAAAGCGTCGAATGTGCAGGGAACACGGTGCCCTGGTCAGATTTGGCCTGGCCTGGCCTGGTTCGCCGTGGACGGGACGGGAAGTTTGGAAGGTTGAGGCAAGGAAGGCCAGACAAAAAGAAGGACGAGGTGGTGTGTTTAGTGATGGATTGGTGATCCCACCCCCTCCCGCCCGCCCCCCCTTCCCCGGTGGTTGTTCCAGGCCGGTTCAGATTGGAGGTGAGTGGCCGGGGCCGGGTTGGTAGGGGACGGAGGGAAAGGAAGGGGGGAGGGGGGCAAGGTGAGATGGTGAAGGGCGATGGAGAGAGGGTACGGCTATCAAACGGAGGGTGGGTGTGGATGGCGTGGCAACGTGCTTGTATGTATCCGCAAGAAGGAGAAGCAGGAGGAGAAGCAGGAGGAGAAGCAGGAGGAGAAGAAGAAGGAGAAGAAGAAGGAGGAGAATAAGGAGAAGAATAAGGAGGAGAATAGGAAAAGAATAAGGAGAAGAATAAGGAGAATAAGGAGAATAAGGAGAATAAGGAGAAGAAGGAGAAGAAGAATAAAAAGAGCGTTGAGCGTGACAGAGAGAGATCGAGACACAGAGAGATCGAGACATGGAGAGATCGAGACATGGGAAGCTGTACACAGAGGGGCCGAGAAACGCCAGGCCGGAAAGTGATGGCTAGGCCTCTGTGCCTCTCTCTCCAACTTCCCAAGACTCGGTCTCCGAAGCACACACTCACTGCCTGACCTGCCTGCCTCCTGAACTCGGCGAGACCCCGCTACCCCGTCCGTGGCCTTTCACACCATACTCGATAGGTAGTATATGCACAATGCTAGCTGGTGCACCACCACCGGAAACCTGGACAGGGGGCGCGATATTGCGATCGAGCACGGAACACAGAACAAGAGACTGCGGGCGTATTCAAGGTGACTCTTGGTTGGGTCGAAACAGCGGTCGATCGTACCTTGGAGCGCCATCAATGCAGCGCAAATTCGAATACGCGCCCAGAAAGACGCCGCGACAACGGACAAGGAAGGAGGAGCCCGCCCTCTGGCTCGCTCTAGTTCGGACGGCGAGGAGCGAAACACTTTGGGAAGAGCATCGAATGATAATTCTCCGTCCAGAGTGTGTTCGTACGCAGTATCCGTAGGCAGCGCACAAGCGTGCGTCCCGTCCCCAGTTGTGGTATCCGCAGTGTACGAATACAGCAAGGTGGCGGACGGACAGCTGGGGCCACAACCTGGGACAGGCTGGGCAGAAAAACAATGTTCGTGAGCAGAAAAAGAAAAAGAGGGCAGTTGGGGCACAACAAGTTCGACGACAGCCACCGAGGGAGGGCTAGGACAGGCCAAAGCCGAGTTGGCCGTGCGCAACGTATCCTCACCAGGTCGGTACAGGGGTACAGGGCTACGTACGCCAAAGGCCAGGAGACAGGACGCCGGTCCGAAGGGACACTGCTGCTGTGCTGCTGCTGCTGCTGCGAGAGAGAGAGAGATCGGCGTGCTGGGTGCTCTCGCCACCTCTACGGTACCTCTTGGTGGCTGTATTGTACGTTAGATACGGAGTAGTTCAGGTAGCCTAGTGCATCGGTAGGGCGGCGGCACGAGCAGGCCTTGCAGACCCCGAGGCTTCTTCCCTCTCATCTTCATGCTTCTTGTTCGAGAGACCAGAGAGAGGAGAGACAAGGCACGACGCCGCTGGAGAACCACGGAGACTTTCTCCAAGGAACCCTTGTGAGAAGCCTACTACCGGTACGCAGTATGTCTTTGGCTCCATATAAGTCAAGTGTAGGTAGGGTAGCGCGAGATGCCAACATGTAACGCGCTTGCACGGTCGGTTGGTATTCCATGTCTTTTTTTTTTTTTTTTTTTTTTTTTTTTTTGCCGTTCCCTTCCTTGATCTCGAGTCGACTGGCCCTTGACTTACCCACTTGACACTTGGGCCTTCGCTTAGTAGCGCCTGGGTAGGATCCGGAAAATTCCTTCGTTGCTTTTCCTTCGGGGAATCCTGTATCTTGATGTTACTACCTTCGGCTTACTCGTATACCTATTATTCCAAGAGTAATGTGCCTGCCGGTGGATGAGAACCGAGCTTGGGCGTATACCCCTATAATGCTATAATGCTCGTGTGTATATGCATGTGTATGTGTGTGTGTGCGCGCGTGCGTGCGTGCGTAGTCATGGTTGGGGCTTGCTCGAGACATCCTGACGTTGAGAGGTACTTGGACAATGCTAAAGGCAACTGTAGATGTGGTACGGCGCTGCAAAGAAGTGGATAGTCAAACTGACAAGTATGTACCTGTATATGTGGTGTCGAATAATCCGACACACACACACACACACACCCTTCGTCTTCCTTCGTAGATGGCGGTATGATCGGCGCGTATCCAGCATGATGCCAAAATCCGAGCTAATTAGAGACACCTCTATCCGTAGACAAAGCTCCGATGTCAACTGGTACTTTGTTGCCTCGAGGCAGTCAACTGTAAGACGACATGATTGTCGTCAGGACAACTCGTCATCCCTCACCCCAACAAGAATTGTTTGTGTAACCAGCGGCTTCACACGTACCCGGCGGAAGGGAAAGGGCACCCCTCCCTCCACCCTCCCCTTGGCAAGCCCGCCCACCTCAGTTTCCGCTAGACGAAGAAGCTATGCCGCCCCCCCTTCCAAAGTTACAGATGTGACATGTGGAGGATGGCTAAGATGAGGTGCTACATAAGGGTGGCATACCTCGCGGTGGGCCTACGGTACGTGTATACTGCGTAGCGCAGGCGGAAACCCCACCGCCGCTGAAAGGCATCCATCTGTGTGGCCGGCTCACCGCGACCGTTTCCACCGATACCAGACTAAAATAGACGACCATGAGCCTGGTAATGTCGCCCGGGTTGACACCATGTCTGAAGCATCTTCATTTCAATGCTATCCCCCTTCAACTCATTACACGAGCGTCAGAGGGGCCCCCCCCCCCCCCCCCCCAATGGCCCAGGTCTCACAATGCGCTCAGGATCGTACCAACAACAACCCGCCCGTCGACTCGGGTCTCCATCATTTGTTTGGTTGAACCGCCCCCTTGGAAGCCTCCCCCTTGCGTCCGTATTTGCGTCGTCTGGCAATGCGTTAACTTTGACATGGCTCGCTCTGTGATCTATCAGTAAGTGCGCCTACCATGACATGGTGCGTGGGTCGGCATCAGTATGCATGCATGTGCTGCTCTGCATCTGAGAAAATCCGATTGCGGCAAGCGAGCGTAGGTCCAAAGTCAACCCAATAATAGCCAGGCGTGCGTATGGTACCTATGGTGACGGTGTGCTCAGAGGGGGGGGTGTGGTAGGTAACGTAACGATATGAGGGTGAGTCGATGGCGTGTCATGCCCTTCGGCCTTTGCGCTGATCATTTCAGGCCACGGAGTCCGGTCCGAAACCCACATCTGCTTTGTAGTCCATCTCCTCATTTCTCCTTTCCATTGTCTTCTGCACCGAGGTCTTCCTTCTCACCTCTGTACGTACATGGAATCATCGTCCTTCAGCTCTCTTCTGTAGAGACGGGTAAATGTTAGTCACAGATACATACCTAGGTACTCCGTACCATTTCCACATCCCCTCCTTCACACCAACTCCCCTACCCTCCCTGTCCGAGAGTATATGGCGCACGGCACTTACTGTTAATCGTTGACAGGTCCAACCCTGGATGCGACGCACCTCGGATCGTGACATGATCCTCACCTAAGCAACTCAAAGTGAGCTGCGTGCGAGACTAGTCGTCGCCTCGCCGCACCGCACGTTTGGTCGCTAAGCCTTTCCGTGGAAACATTGCGAGCGCTTCAGGACTAGGTCCTGTGCCGGGCCATCTCACGCACTGATGTTCGTGCCTAGTGCCGGGCTCCTATGCGTCTGTTCTTCCAACCCCCAAGCCAAGCCTCTCTCTCTTTTTGTCTTTGCTTCATCCGTCCTTGACCGGGGGTCGGCGTGCATGTTCCAGACAGATTCATCCTTCGCGTCTAGTTTCTGCGCAGGTGGGGGTGGGGTTGGGTTAGTGGGAAAGTTCGATCGTTTCCCTTTCCTTGTCTTCTCTCACCCTTGCGAGATACCTAGATCGAGGGGCCGAATAAAACCAGTGCTCGTTGATGAATAAGCAGAAATGTTGAAAAGCGACCGCGAGGGTATACGACGAGCCTGGTCATACTGCGCGATATATCGCGTGCGAAAGACACGATGGTTTGGACGCCAAGTGCTCTTCTCGTCCGATTTCCTGCCTTTGTGGTACGTGTGCCTCGAGGTACTTTGCGATGAATCAACTCTGCGGTTCACTGCCACGAGTCTGTTTCCATATAGCTTTTGCGAGAGGATCGCGCGTCCACAGGCTCCAAAATTGTCTGCCCCGTGATACAGGCTGTGCATGCCGGCAAAGCCTGAAAGCCAATTTCCATCTCGCCTGTTGTTTTCTTCTTCTTCTTTGCTGAAATGACGCTCCTCATTCCGCTCCGGCCCAAGGCCCCAAGCTAGGGTTCGAGGTATCTTGACCGGCTGTTCTCCGAAACCACCGCCAGTGCTGCAGTAGGATGGATACCTGGATCTGGGGGACGCGTTTCACTTAGAAGACTGGCAGGGGAAATAAGGTGTGTCGGTTCCGCGTATTAGCAGCTCTCCGTTAAGACAGGAAAGACGGGATACGAGAATGAACCAGTGCTCGATCTGGACCGACAATCGAGATTTCCCAAACTTCCCAACGTGCGTGCCAGTGTCCGGCGCCCCCAAGACGCAATATCACCAATTGTCAAAGACTAGACGAGTCTGACGTGCGTGTCTCGTTCCTCTGTGGATTCATCATTGCCGAATCGGCCCGAACTGTCTCTTTCGCCTCACGGACGGATAGGCGATTTTGCTTCGCCGTTGCCTCCCAGCATAGGTATTGAGTCGGCCGGCTGGAAGCGAGGGACGTGTGCCGTTAATGAGGAGGCATCCTTGCCATGCACGCGGGGAGGACGGCAAGGCCAGGGCCCTGAAACCGGCGGCACAGTAGTCGGGCGCAGCACGACATCGGGTCGCAATAAAGTAAGCCCCCACGAGGGTCGCTCCTCGAATTCAGTGTCTGCGACCGGTTTAGGGGCCCGTCTCGTAATGGGCAGTTCGTTACGTCGGCTCCGAGCAAACCTTGGCTAGGAAGAGGGCGCAGGTACTGACGTTGACGCGTACCGAAACCCGGGACGAATACCAAACTCCAAACCGAGCGTGTTCGGGTTCGCAGAGTGTATCCTATCCCTCTGCAGCGTACGTCCGAGACAAGGAGATGATATGTTTCCAGAATACGGCTTTGGGCCAATGAAGAGTGTCCGGGCTGTCTACCGCACGTCTGTCTCTGGAACTAGGTGGGCGTAATGCGCCTCGCTCCGAAACTCGGCCGACTGGCTGCGATGGGCATGCCGAGGTGCTGTTTAGGAGTTGATGCGCTGACATTAGGTTCCGTTTGACGTCAAAGACACTCATGATCCACCCCCTCTTGGTCTTTCCCCGCGAGCAGTTCGTGCCGATGCGAGAGCAAGTAGCGGCACATTCTTCCTCGGTTCGTTTGAACTCTAAGCGACGAGAAAATAGACTGCGCAGGCGCGACATGGAGGCCCTTCGGCACGCTCAAGATTGGCTGGAGTATCATATCACGTAAGGCGATCAGCCGTGGTATCAGACATGTGGCAGTCATAACCGGTCGACACGGGTTGGAAGGTTTGCTGCCGCGAAATTCTGGGTTTTTGGTGAATAAACTCGATAGCATTAGCGAAGCGTTGTCATTTTCGACCCAACATTGCCGAGAAGGAGGGAAACCTTGTGGGTTGTTCGCGCTGGTGATCTGGTAAGTAGACTGAAGAAACATTTGGTTGGCGAGGGCAGGTTACCTTTGAAGCAAAGTGTGTCAGACGGTGGGGGAGGAAGCACAGGCTCAGAGCATCGATATATGCCATCGTAGTGTTGCAGCGTGACGACATTCCGGAAAGCAACAGCGAAGACGAGGCAAGTTTGTTCTTTGTTGCTAGCTCTTGCATACGGCCATGGTGCCCTATGTCGATTGCATCCATCGCCGGATAGGTAGGCATCCTTGCATGCATTCCGCCAACACCCATGCGTGCTGTGGGTGTCAGAGCGGGAAGGATCAATCTCTGGACTTGGAGGAGTCTGTGGTATATGAAACGAAGCGAAGCCCACAGCAATGTTTACCTACCTAGTTTTCGTATGGCTGACCGGTCTCTTCTTTTTGATTGTCTGGTGTATCCGTAAAGCTCGGGGAATACGAAGGCACCACCACCCTTAGTACCTGCCTAGGTACCTTACTTACCCTAGGTACCTAGGTACTGTACGGAGTACTAGGTAAGCAGACAGGCAGAAAGGAGCTGAGCCAATAGCTTCTCGCTTAGCTATAGCGCCAGTGCCGTTCACTGAACACAGCGAGCCTAGCGCCGCGGGAGCCCCGAAGTGCCCAGCGATGACCGAGCGCGGAGACGCCCCCCCCCCCTCGGCGCACAGCCTTGGTCGGCAATAATAGCCTCCAATGCACAGAGTATTTGGAGTAATTTGTTAGACCAAAGTACCGTTGCATACAATTCTCGCCGACGTGGTACATGCATGAGCAGGAGCTCGTTCACTCACCTCACTCCTTCGTTTTCGTACTGCCCAATTGCTTGCGAGCCACGTTGTCCCCCAGTCCCAAAATGCCTGCCATATATTCCTACACCCAAAGCAGAGACGCCCAGGCCAAGTTGCGCTTGTGGTGCGTATAAGCCTCCAACCACATGACATTTAAAAATAAAAATAAAATAAGAGAATAAAAACACTGCCCCAAAATAGAAGAGAGGAAAGGAAAAAGAAAGGAAAGGAAAAAGAAGAAAAGAAAAAACCCCATCTTCATCGAACCCGGCCGATGCCTCGCGCAGCCGTCGCAAAGCTGAACCAGCGAATCGTAGAGCTACGTTGGCGCCTTATCAACTCAAGACTACCTACCTACCTACTACTTACTCTCCATCACGACCGAGGGACGGACAAGGGCATCCGAGAGAAACACACTCTCCTTGTTTTTCCAACGGCCTAGGCAGTACCGGAAAATAGGCATTCTTATCTTAGGTACCCAAGTTACGCCGCCATCGTCGTCGGATGCTGCTCATGCCTGTCTGTGACCTACGCCTGCGACAACGCGCCCTCGGGTGACCGACCAGGCTCCTCCTAAGCGTTTACCCGAATTAGATATTGTCTCAGCCTCGCACGTATGCCATCAGACTCTACTCGTCCAGCAGCCGCATCACCATCACCCAGCCTCGAGTCGTCGTCGCCACCGCTACCGACATGTCGGCCGCCCCCGCCAATAACAATGCGAATCCCAAGCCGCCGTCGAGCAGTTCGGCGTTACGCGACGAGGCTCAAGTCGTCAAGATCCCCCACATTCTCCCACACGAGCGCGTCTTCCCCATCCAGATAGGCAATGAGCTTTTCAAGCTTTCAGGCGCCTCTATCTCGTCCGATGGTGCGTTCGCTATCCTTACCTGATCCTCTCGACTCTTGGCCGATGATGCATCGACATTTGCCATGCCCTACCACGTCCTGCCGCCCGCGCAGGATGCTGCCGCCTGTTCGCCTTTGGTCTTGACGGCATGCGACCATTATGTTTGCTGGCCTGCTGAGCTAACTCCTCGCCAGCACCGTCCTACTTCTCCCAATACTTCTACTGCCAGGTCAAGAAGGCACACGAAACGGGCGAGGACCTCTCCAATGCCATACGCACCCTCTACATCGACCGCGACCCCCAGACCTTCGCCGACATTTCCCTCCACCTCCAAGGGTACCATGTCAAGCCACGGGACGGCACGCACTTTGTGCGCCTCTTCGCCGATGCCCAGTTCTACAGCTGTACTCCCACCGATCCCCATTTTCTGCCATTCTTGCCCGACCCGGGCTAACACCTGTGGCAGTACCCAAGTTGATATCCCAACTCTACGAAGAGTCCATCTTTATATCCATTGGCCACCGCGAGTTCCAAATACCCCGCGACATCTTCACCGACCCCGGCAACTCTCCCAACTTCTTCTCCCTCGGCTTCGCCGTCTTCTTCTCCAACCCCGAAGACCTATTCCCCGGCCTTGACCGCGAGGGTCTCCTCCGCCCGCCGTCCATCCTACCCCCGTCCGTCCCAAACCGCTCCGCCGAAACGTTTGCCGAAATCCTGCACCTCCTGCGAGGATACCCCGTCACCATTCGTGGTGAGACGCACCGCGCCGAGCTGCTGCGGGACTGCCGGTACTTCAACTTCAAGGGCCTGGAGCAGAAGCTCATACCACACCACATCAGCTATAACCAGAGCCGCCGCCGCGAGGAAATAGTCCTCCGCTTGGAAGACATCCTGAAGAGCGGCATAAGCGTGGCAGCCGATGTCTCGGCCTCCCCGGGCGACCATCTTTCAGGCTGGGTCAACTATGCGCGTCCCTACGTTGACGACCGCGCGGCGGAGCTCGTCCTCGAAGTTGGCGGCGAGAGCACCCGCATCCACTTCCAGTCCGGCTCCGCTCGCGCCGAGTTCTTCAGGGACACCCGCGCTCGCATCGCACGCCTGTTTGAAGTCGTGGCCACGAAGCTGAACCTCCCGCCCACCACCCAGCCCCTAGGCCTCCTAATGGCCTCGGGCGGAGCCGGCAGCCAGCCCCCAACGCCTGGGCACACGCCCTTGAGCGAGGACCTCGTCCGCGTGTCCATCGACGCCGACACGTCCGTCACGTTGGACGGCAAGCCGTATGTCTTGGAGGCCGACGACCTTCACCCCGCAAACCAACCCATGTCCGCAGCCTCCAGCACTGCCGGCGGGCTCGAATCCCCCACAGCGCCATCTTCTTTTCAGCCGAACTCACGCAAGCGGAGGCGGATCGACTCGCTCGGGTACGTGGCCGCCGGGCAAGCAGCGCTCGCGGCCGACGAGTGGGTTGTGCGGACGGGCCAGTGGAGGCTCAAGATCCAGGGGTCACGAGGCGGCAAAAGCTCTGTCGAGGTCGTGCTCGTAGCCGTCAAGCTCGACGCATACAGCTCGGAAAATGCCAGGAATGCGGCCCGGGGTTTCCTCAAGGGATGAGACGTGAGGCGAACCTATTCGCCCGACACGCCTACCCCGGGCCCCTTCTGCATGACTTGACAAGCAGTCTCGAGGCCGATCGGGGGGGGGGAACCGACACGAAAGACAGGAGCGGGGCAGTCGCCAGCCCTCTACACTGCATGATGTTACGACTCGCTGTTGCTGTTGCTGTTGATGATGCATATACCAATACCACACATAGTTGAAAGGAAAAGGGGGGAACGAGGCCGACATGCTCCGGTGTCCGTGGCCAGAGAGGAGGAGGAGCCGGGGGGAGGGAGGTCTGTATGTTACTTTGCGCACCTATAGTAATGCGTATTTCCTTCTAGCTAAAGTTATCTTTCCCCCCCTCGGGTCTTGCGCATAGCGTGTCACCTCCGCGTATCTGTCAAGAAAAGGGGCCGCTTTTCTCATCATAAGGGGGGGAGAAAACCCCGTGAGAAGTGTTCAGCACCGTCTATCATTGCAGTAGGCGAAACGCAGGTCAGAGGCTGGTTGGCAATGAGCAAATCACGCCTACATGCATTAGAAGCGGCAGCAGAGTACGACAGCTCGGTTACGCATCAAAGGGATGCGTTGAAGACGTTTGGTAAATAAAATGGAGGAAGGAAAAATAACAAAAAAGGACACACAGTCCGACTCCTTCATTTTTATCGTTATACAAGTGACCCAAGACCAGCCCGTCGTCTCAGGGTCTGAATTAGTAAAAATGCTGGCAATCGTCAAGGTCGCAAGAAAATAACAATCCAAACTCCCCAAATGATAAAATGTGACCGATTCCTTCCCCCCCTCTCTCCGGAGAGTTAGCCATTGCCGTCTTTCCAGATTCCGAAGTAGGAGAACGAACGCCGGTGACTATGCAGACGAGAGACAGGGTGCCGGCCGAACGAATAATAGCAAACAAACAAGTTCCTCTTTCCCTTCCCCCGCCAAAACGCCTGAACCATGCGGGAATAGCTCCTGGGTATGTCAATCACTTGCCCGCTCACCGAAACGCCTGTTCACCCCCTTTCCCGTGTCGTTTGCGCGTCTCTGTTGTTTTTTATGTACGTGTAGACCAGCCAAACGAGCTGCGTGAGAGCGAGTCCCGTGCAAGCCTCCAAAGGCGGCCCCTCACCGTGATATTAGTATGCCCTTCAGCCGGCTGGGGGCCGTCTTCATCTTCCGAGTCGTGCGAGGCGACACCTTCGTAGGGCCGAATCGGTTCGGTCATGTCCTCTTTTGTGATGGGCAGGTCCGCCCCTGATAAGAAGGGGCTCTAAGCCTTCATCTTGGGAACCGCCTGACCTGCGGGGGCACTAACATCTCGCCGCTCGCCGGCGCCCTCGATCATCTTCTTGCGGGGCGTCGCGGTGCCCTGGGCAATAGAGCGGGCACGTCCTCTACGTTCGCGGATGCGGGCCAGGGCCTCCTCGCGGGTCATGGTTGGTGTCATGGCAGGGTTGTTGATGTCAAAAGACATGTGGCAGTCGCCGGCTGAGGGCGTGCGGCCGCGTTCCATCTTGGGTTGCGGCCGCGGCTTGTCGTCACGGATGGGAACGGTTGTTGTCGTCGTCTTGGTGTAGAAAGCGGCTGCGGTGTGCGGGCGGACGGTGTCCTCAGGGGTTGGGGAGGGACTTCTTGAGGACCTGGATACGGGGCGAGCGTCCATGTCGGGCATGGTGGGGATGGAGGGGAGAGGCGCAGTGTGGACTTGGCCATCACCGCCGCCGTGGGGAGCATTGAGGAGGGAAGCCAGTGACATGCGCTCCTGGGCAAGGACAGCAAAGTCAGGGGGTTCGAGAGAGGGTGTGCGCGAGAATCTTGGAGGAGCGTCGTGGGGAGTGGGAGGCTGGCTGGGAGACCCGACGCTGGACTCGTGTCCTCGTCTCCCCTGTTCGCACTGGCCCTCGATCTCGTCCGCCTCACGTTGCGACACAGTTCTGAAGATCCCCTCTCGGGCGCAGAAGATGGTGCTGCGGCGCTCTTCCCTTGAGCGTCTGGGGGCATCGGGCTTCTTGAAAGACTTCTCCTCGACCGGGGAACTCCAAGAAGCCCTCAATGACGAGTGGCTCGAAGAGGAGTCCCTACGTCCCTGAAGGATGATCAGATCACTGGCGTCGGCAATCTCGGCAGGTGGCATGAGCCTACGCCTCGGCGACATGATGCTTGGTCTGTTGGACAGGCTCTGCCTCGGGGAAAGTATGCTCTGTCTTCTGGGCGTCTTGGCGCAAGGGCAGCAGCGCAGTTCACACTCGGCCTGTAAAAAGTCGACCAGTTCGTATGCGCGGTCAGCCCGTTGGCGTTCCCAGGAAACCTGGAGGGTAAGCTCCTCGATTTCCTCCTCGCTGGCGGCGGAGGAGACGATGTCGACCGTCGAGAGGGAGAACCGCGGGGTCTTTTTCTTCTTGGGTGATGCAAATTCGTCGTCGGGCGCAGCGTCGAACGCTTTAGGTAGCGGAATGCGGCCCTCGGCGGCTATGCGGGCAACCTCCTCCTCCTTGGCCAAAGTCTTGTAGGCGTCCCGTTCCTGTTCGAGCATCTTGATGCGCTCAAAGGCCTCGCCGAGTTCCTGCTCCATACCGACCATCTGATAGCGGGCCTGAAAAGCCTCTTCCTCGCGGGCTTTGGAGCGCAGCTTCTCGGCGTCGAGATTGTCTGACGCTAGCCGCCAGCCCTCGCGAGCGGCCTTGAGCTCTTCCTGGAGCTTGATGATTTGAGACTCGTTCTTGAACGTCTTTTTGCGGGCAAGCTTGATCTCCTTCTCCCACGCCGCTTTCGTGTGGGCGTAGGTTTCTTTTGCGCGGCCGTATTGTTCCTTGAAGAAGAAGTCAGCAACTTTGGACACCCCAGGATGGCAACGGCGGCAGAGGCGGATGGCTTACCATGACGGTCTCGAGACGTTCGCTGACGCGCTGCTCGCGCTCCTTCCCCTTTTCCAGCTGAACGCGCAGCACCTTGGACTCGTCGCGGTAGCGGCGCAGTTCGGTCTCGGCCTCCTCACGACCCAGCATGGCACGTTTAAGGGCGGCGTCTGCGGTCTTGCGTTCGAGAGTCTTGGACTGCATCGCAAGATTGTTGAATTGAGAAATTTTCTCATGTACTGAGCTGTCACGTCCGCCGGGACTGCTACGAGGAGATGTGAAGAGGTTGCGACCTTGTTGCTTCTGGTTTGCGCGGTCCGGGGTCATTGGACTTAGTGGTCCGCCCGGCGAGGGCGGTTGTTCGGCGCTGTCGGCCATTGTAAGGTGAGGTGATGGTATTGTTGATGTATCTATCGAGCGGTATCCGGCGTGCAATGTCGGGGAGGCGCCTTTGGGTCGGTAGGTAACGACTCTCTCTCTCTAGTCTCTGCCTGTGGCGCGCGATTTGCAAAAAAAGGATGATGGTGGTAGCGTCGGTGAACAATGGAACCCTTAATGGAGACGGTATCATGCAAGGCCTGCAGGTTAAAGGTGTATGTAGCTATCTGCCAAGTCCAGGTTGTTGACGGCGCGCGGGAGCAGGGCAACGGATGTTTACAGTGCGGGCGGTGGTGCTTGCCTGCAGACGGGTTGTCCAGGTGACGCAGCCAGCCAGATTGCCCTAGCGAAAATGGTTCATTTGCTCATTTGGTGTGGTGTCGGGGGGGTAGTGGTAGTGTAGTGTATTGGGCCGTTGACGAATGACATAATCGACTCCACTTTGGGGCGAAAAGAAGAAAAAGAAAGAAGGAGCAAGGTGCGAGCTGCGTGCTGCTTAATGTGGTTAGCAGAGACCCTCACACAACGATACCCCGCATAACTGAACAGGACGAACTTTGCATTTAATTGCATACATACATACATACATGTACAAGGTAAAATGGTGTATATGCCTACCTCATTGTGCAGCATCAATGCACAGTCATGTTTGTCGGAGCTCTGGGGGGGGGGGGGCGACGGTGACTTAAATGACTTTAATTTCGATGGACTCTGGTTCTTGCTGCAAAAATACGAATCGAGAGTTTTCCACCTGTTCCATTTGCGAGTTCCCCAACCTGCAATGAGTCCTGTCGTACAAGTGGGTTTCGGCCCCTGTATCGTGTATGATGGGGAATCACAGCTTCCACACAGTAGGAGCTTGAAACAACCCCCAGATATAGTACATGGTGGCTTGTGAAATCCAATTCTTCCATTTGCATTTCCAAGTATTGCACTTTATGTGGAACTCGTCCTTGGGCCCAAAGGGGCCTTTATCGAGGACCCAGGAGGGGGGAGGTGATCTCTCCGGATGACCTGGATCCGCCGTGACCTATCACACGCCGCCTAAAAGTCACTTTTCGTTCTTTTGGGGGCCTTTGCGGTCCCCATCCTCGCTTCGGCCTCCACTTCGTCACCGGTCTGTCCGCCCAACTTTGTCTGCCGCCGGCGGAGCGCATGAAGCTTGCAGAATGCTCGAATGCCCACGGCATTCATCCAGGTGCTTTTCGGTTTTCGGTCCTTTCCCAAGGTTTGTCCGTAGTTGACCGTCTATCAGACCACGGCGACAACGGGGTGTGTGCTCTCTCTCTCTCTCTCTCTCTCTCCATCTCTAACGGAATTGTGTCCTCATTTGAGCAACACTAGCTAGCTTCTGAGACTTTCCGCCTCTCGTAGCTTCTTGGCTATCTTTGCCTCCTGCATCCCCCCCTCCCCTTCCGACGGAACAGGCGCAACCGCAGCCATGACGGACGACACGACAAGCGTGCGCCAGCGCAAGCCGGTGCAGGAAGTCGAGGATGAGGACAACCTATTCGCAGGCACCCCAGCGGAGAACTCGCGGGGGAAGAAGAGCAAGAAGTCCAATAAGGCCAAAGGCGAGACGGAGGAGTACAGCCCCTACCTGGACATCCTTCGCGTGCTGAGCTTCCTCTTCCTCGCCTCGTGCGCCCTGAGCTACCTGCAGAGCAGTGGCGAGAGTTTCTTCTGGGGTCACAAGAACAAGCCCTGGTACATGAGGCCCAGCTACTGGAAAGCTAAATGGGTACGTGCAACGCATTCCCCCCTTCCCCCTTCCCAGGCAGAGAGGTAATGATCCTCCCGAGAATGGCCCCGAAAGCTAACGTGTCTGCCCTTTTCCCGCAGAACGGACCCCTCTACCTCACCCCCGAGGAGCTCCTCCAGTACGACGGCTCCGACCCCGAGAAGCCCATCTACCTCGCCATCAACCACACAATCTTTGACGTCTCGGCGAACCCGCGCATCTACGGCCCGGGCGGCTCCTACAATGTCTTCGCAGGCCGCGACGCCTCGCGCGGCTTCGTCACGGGCTGCTTCATGGAGGACCGCACCCCGGACATGCGCGGCGTCGAGGAGATGTTCCTGCCTCTCGACGACCCCGAGATCGACCGCCACTGGTCCTACGACGACATGCAGAAGCTGCGCGAGGAGGAGCTCGCCGCCGCCCACGCCCGGGTCCACGAGGCGCTGAAGCACTGGGTCGACTTCTTCACCAACAGCGACAAGTACGGCGTGGTCGGCAAGGTGAAGCGGGATCCCGATTGGCTCGCCAAGGAGAAGGAGAAGAAGCTCTGCGCCCAGGCGCAAAAGGCGAGGGTCAAGAGGAAGGTGCCCGGACAGGAGGACCAGAACTAAAGAGAGGATGCCGGGGGAATATGGAATGTTGCTCTAAATGTGCTCCGAGCATACCTGACCTACTGTCACCTTGCAACAGTGCATTTACCCCATCCCGTATGTGACCAACTCTTTTGGCCGATTGTTATTCCCTATACCAAATGTACTTGATTGGGATATCCGACAGCCCCCCCCCCCCCCTTTTTATTTTATTTTTTATTCTCGATCCTCTCCATCCGTTACGGCAGCTCTCGCCGACAGAGGCCGCGCGGTCCACAGCTTCCCATGCAAGAGAAACGGTCCACACGGCACCTTCGTCGGGTTAACAGCGAGCCGGGGAAAACGGCACGTCGCAAGCGGGGCGGGTGATACCAGGGAGTGACTTCGTCCTCCCGCACGAGTGCCGCGTGACTCGGCGCACAAGAGCAGTTTTGGTTCGGAAGGGCTGCCCCCCGTGCTTCGTCGTCCACTATTTATAGATTTCCAAGCAAATTACGGAGTAGAGGCCTCCCATCGAGCGCACTTGTGTCCCCAAAGACGGGCCCGGCTGCGATCTCCTGCCACGCACACACACGTTGGCTGGATATTTCCTTGACTTGACAATTCAAATCGGTTTCATTTGGGGGGGATGTTTGATTACCAGAATCAAAAAAAATACTCGATTTAGATGCTACAGCGAGCTATGAATGCCCCGCCAAGTAGTCAAGCGTGAACCCCATATACTGAGGGAAAATAGTCCCCCGTCTAGTTTGTAGGTTTTCCTCGTACATCCCATCCCACCTCGTCCGACCCGAACCAGCCGATCCGGCGTCCCAGGGGTATCAGGACCCGGCGGTAGAGATATGCAGCCCCTCATGAGAATAGAAAGAAAGAAAAAAAGAATGGTATTAAGCTTCATCATCACGCAAGTGTACACCGTAACCAGAGCCCAACGCCCGGCCGAAAACCCAACCCTCTCAAAGCCCCAGACCCCATCGCTGCGACAAAAGCGCTGCTTACAAGAGCAGGAAGCCTGCACCGACGGCGAGCAGGAGAGATGCGGGTGCGCTGAGAGAGACGGCGCCGGCAGGGACGGGGGTAGTGGGGGTGGAGCCACCAGCGCTGCCGGTCTCGGAACCGGAGCCGGAGCCGGAGCCGCTGCCAGAGCCAACACTGCCAGAGGGAGAGGCAGAACCACCTCCGGTGCTGCCGCCGGAAGAGCCTCCATTGGAGCCTCCATTGGAACCTCCATTGGAGCCTCCAGTAGAGCCTCCAGTAGAGCCACCAGCAGAGCCACCGGCGGGGGACTGGGACTGGGTGACAGTCTTCGCGGCCTTGGCGTAGTTCTCAAGGGTACGGGTGGAGTTTGCCTTGGAGCTGTAAGTTGTTAGCATCATTCTGTTACTCCACTTCATGTATGTTGCGTCGTGATTGTGTGGGTGGATGTTCATGCGCTTCGGGGTTGGCCATGTATCATCGTCCGAAAGGTGAAACACGGGATCGCCCATAGGTCGCAACACCGGCCCAAGGAGGGGGTTCCCGACTTTGACACTTTGACGTGTACCAACCAGAAAAGCAGGAAGTTTTGACAGGGGAAAAAAGGATTTGAACCCGAGAGAAGGAAAAACTGGTGCCACTTACTTCTCGTTGATGACCATAACCATGCCGTTCTGGCAGTGCTTGGCCTGGGAGCAGTACAGCCACATGGGCTTGGCGCTGGTGATCTGGACAGTGAAGACGGGAATCTGGCCCATGGCGGCGGAGGCGGCGACGGGCTGGTATCCGGAGAAGAGGCCCTGGGCGGAGCTGTTCATGCTGGAGATGGGAACGCAGGGGTTGTCAAAGGTGGACTGGACGACCGAGTGGTTGCCGCCGCGGAACTGGAACTGGACCATGGAGCCGACGGGAGCGTTGAGCTTATCGGGGAAGAACTTGAGGGTGTTGTTGCTTGATGCGACGGAGACCACATGGACAGCTGTGGGTTTCTCGCGTTAGTATCCCGCGTTCTGCTCTGCATCCCCCTTCTCTGCCTTTCGACGACTACTTACACTGAGCCTGAGCAACGGCGGCCAGTGCCGAGACAATCATAGCAGAGAAATGCATTTTGATCGAGTTTTTTTGATTTGGATAAATCGGTTAAAAAAAAGTTTCGATAGTTGTCGAGGACGAGTCGAGTGACGGTAGTTTAATAAACGGTTGGTATACCGAAAAAGCGACTTGCGCTTAGTAGGACTAGCCTGTGAAGTTGAAAGAATTAAAGATTCGCAACGAAAGAAAGGGAAGAGAAACTGAGAAATCCCGCCTCGAAAATTGTTTGTTGATGGAGTTCCTAAAAGAAGAGGGATCAGAAAGAGAGGGAGGGAAGGGGGTGCGAGGGGACGGCACGAATTTAAGCAGTCTTTGGGATCGTCCCAAGAACCAAGTGAGGAACCGGTCTCGACGACGAGGACAGGCCCTCTCAGACCCACCCCTCCCCCCCCCTTGTCTGCATCCATCGGGCGGCATCGTCGTCGTCTTTCGTGCTGCATTCGAAGCGAAAGTGGCCCACGCCATCCCCAGGCCGCACCGCAACGTTGATGAACAGGGGGGCGTCCCGTTTGGGCTGTCGACACGTTGCACTGGGCAGCGGAGAGTTGAGGCGAGGCGAGGTGAAGGGGGGGTGAGAAGGAGTGAGGAGGCTGATGCAGCGAGGTTGAAACACGTTTTGACCATCACACTCGGGGCCATGGGTGTGAGAGCCTACCCTGCTGCATCTGGGCCTGCGTACCCGCCGCACCGTCTTTCATCTGCCTCGGAAGCATGGGGGGACCTGTCGAGTGCGCAGGTCCAGGAAGACGAGAAAGACATCGGAGCCTGGCCTCGCAAGAGATTGGCAATCGATTCCCCTGGCGCCGTCATTCCTCGTCATCATTGTCGTCGGTTTCTCGACTTGGGACTTGCTTGGTTCCTGAACCCATCTTTCTCTTGGCAGCCGCCCTAAGAGAATTTAACCTCTTGCACTAAATTTGTTAGAATAGACTAGCTGGTCGCTGGCACACCCAGGTCGATGGGTCTTGCGCGCATGGCTGCCTTGCCCTGCAGGAAATCCCTGTTTGCCCCTGGCTTATCGAGAGCGGATAGGTCTGGGGAAGACACCCGACCAAGACAAGACAGGGCAAAGCAAGTAAACTACCACGCAGCGTGTAGAAAATGGTCAGCGTCTAAGGTGGAAGCCGTCGTACCCGAGGACGGCTATGCCATCGGTTCGACCAGAGCGAGACGAATGGGGACCTGGGGGTGCGTAGATCCGATGCGTTGCACCATGTCCGGCATCCCGGATGAAGAAACACAAATTGGAATCAGAAAAAAAGAACAAAAACACCCGGAAGCAGAGAGGAGCGGAAGAACGGGAGCCTAGGCTCTACGCCACACTGCGGCAAGTCAACGCCGACCGATGATGACGGGCCGGGATGGCCCATGACACAAGGAAGCACTGACTGACTTACCCTAGACTATCCGTACTAAGGCGTCTATACTAGGTGGGTAGGTAGGTGGTTTACCTAGGTACGCAGAATGAATTGGTGATTACTGGCCGGCAGGCAGGTTTTGCGATGCTCAACACCTCATCGCGGCGCACGCAGGCTCAAGTTACGCCCGATGTCGCCAAAGTATAAAGTCGAATGAGTTGGGACCGGACCGATCTTGACAGCACAGAATACCTAATACACCGCGATGAACACGGGCTGTAACGGTGGTTCGTCTGCTCGCAATAAGATTCAACAAGGGAGGGAGGGAATCATCTCAATTTAGAATTTCCACCTGTCAACCTACCAAGCCACATGCTGCGCAGGCGGACAATAAGCCGTTCATTCATTCTCATTCAGTCATTTGGGCAGTTGTCGAACATGAGGCCGGAACACGGCGATTGAGAGAGGTGGGGGGAAAAGAAATTACGACGCAGTCAAGACAGCACAAGACCCGTTGCAACTCTGCATCTCATGCAACAAGACCAAGACTCCTTTTTCCTCCGGTTCTGTTGATGCCGTCCTGGCTGTAGCTTAGGGTCCAGGAGGAGGAGAAGGAAGGAAAGATGGATGGATGGAGGTGTGTGGAAGGGGGGCTGAAGAAAAAAAAAAAAAAAAAAAGAAGAACAAAAGGTTGAGACTGGGCAAGAGGCGGTAGCGCGTGTCAAACCAAGTCGGACGTCGTCGAAGCCGAAATAAGGTTTGGGTGTGCACAGGTCGCCAGACGAGCCAATACAAACACCCCATGTCCATTTGCCCAGTAGGTAGATCCACAACATGTCCCACTTCTACCGTGTTACTCCTAAACCATTGGCTACAACTCGGCCGTGGTCGCCAAAAGAGGCTGGCGCGCCCGGATGTGCTTCACCCTCTTTCAGCCCTCTGACAGTTCCGTAACTCTCCTTGTTTCAGCCGGTCCGTACTACTGTACCTGCCTGCCTCTATCGGTGGTGTAGGTAGTACCTGCCATTCATCACCAGAACCGCAACCACGGATTGTCTCTCCCTCCGACGTCTTCTTTCCTCCTCCCGGACCACCTTCTACTTGTCGTTCGTCATCCCACCAACGTCCGCGTGCACGTGCTCTGCCCTAGCGATATTGCCTCCCGTCTCCGCCACCACCCTGGGGCTCCCTCCATCTTGAGTTTAGTGAGTAAGTGCAACTAAGCATGAATTGTCCAACATTACATTGATTGCCCAGAAGCAACATCAACCCTTGTCCATCTTAGGCTCTTAGCACCCGGTCGCTGCATGGCATCGCCGTCGCTTGTCCACTCGTTCGTCTCTCGTCCTGTTAGCCCGTCTCAACGGAACCGTACAACGCGCATCCCGTCTTGGACACTCGACTCTGTGCCCACAGCCATCGTGTTCCCTCGGATGTCTCGAGAAGCCGGGAAGTGACTGTCAATGGAGGCATTGGCGTCTGATGTCCCCATCCCTATTCCCTGCCTATCCGTCTACACGTACCCATCCATTCTTCTCTTGCTGGCCAACCGTCGTCCTCTAGTACCCGGGGAAACGAGAGGCAGCCGGCTTCCCCTGCCTGCCTTGCTTGTTCGAGTAATCGCAATTCGCCTTATACCGCCTCGGGTACCCAAATATTTGGGACCAACACCTACTTCTCACGCGTACCTACACTTACACACACCTTCTTTCTTTCTCTCTCTGTCTCTCTCTCTCCCTCTTTCTCCCTATTACTCGTACCGCCCCGGCTTGATCGCCTTCCTTGCCAATCACGCCCTATTCTTTCCAATTTATCCCTATTAGAAGCGGGTTTCCTCGCTATCAAGTTTGCCTCGCCTCGTGACTCATGACGCCTGACTTGCTCGCCCCATCACAACTCATAGTCCTACCTAGAATAGGGATGCTGCCCCATTCCACGGCCACGCTACCCTACCTCGTCCCCCTACCCCTTCTGCGTGGATCCCTAATCTCCCCTTCCAACTGTTCAAGCGTCAAGGGCGGCCCATCACAAGGGGTCGCCGCACGGGGAACCCAACTGCTTCCAGCCAGCGCCGCCAGAAATATCACATAGTATTGCCAGCCGCCTGGCGTTATAAGCCTGCGGGTCCCTCTTACGCTCGCCGTCTAGCCGACCATGGGCTAATTCCTAATGCAGCCAGGTTGAAAATCCTCTCTGTTTCTTCCCCCCTTTTCTCTCTCTCTTTTTTTTTTCTTTTTCTTTTCTTGTCATGGCATGAGGACGACTCGGGGTAACTCGACATCCGTTCGCCACACACCCTCCCGGTCTGGGGCAGCAGAAACGAAACGCTCCGATCCTCGTCAACGACGTATTTGTACGCACGCCAGTGCAGTGAACATCTTCTTCGAATCGAACTGGACTCGTGGTGAACCGAATGCGGGGTGCTAAGAATAGTAGTTGTGGTCGCTCCGGGCAGTCTGGAGTCAAGAGGGTTCAAACCCATGGACGAAATGACAGGTGCCTCGAGGCCCGTTCCCCCGTTCAGAAACGTATCTCGCGTCGTTTGAACTGGTCTTTTCATGTCGTCTTTGGAACGTCATCCCATCTTCCTTGCTCTTGCGCCATAAGAAGCGAATAACGAAAGGAAAATAAAAAGGGGAAAAAAGAGAGAATGAGAGAGAACTCGTCTTTCCTGCTCTGGATCTCGCTCAACCATCTGTTTGTCTCTGTGCCAAGCCGCAAGTGAGGGCCACGGAACGAGTCCTCGAAACCAAGTGGCGGCTTGGAAAACAAAACCGCGCGGCGCCGTATGCAGATGTTCAAGTGCGATGAGCGACTTTCCAACGCACGCCCGAGGCCCTCTTCGCGATCGAAATGTCGGCTTCTGTTTTGTGTGGGTTCGAGGTTTGAGGGAGAACTTGGGATGGCTTTTGCTGCTGTTGCCGGCCGGTCGACGATGACGGCCCTCGATAGACGAGAGGGAGGACCTCGGGGTCCATGCTTTGTCACCGAGACCGTTCGCAACAGGCGCCAAAGTAGCATTCATCAGTAGGGACGACGTCGCGGTTGAGGCAGGCGAGCAGCACAGCGCAACTCCTCTTCGCTCCTTGGCCCGGATCCTAGTTTGGCCTTGTTCACAGCAATAAGCCCCCGCCTCCTTCATCATGAAGAAGATTCACTTGCCAATTCGATGCAGATCCCTTCTGGCCGTGTACGCAAGGATTCAGAAAATCACCGTCATCACAAAACTTCAATGACTCGGACCCCTATCATGATCTGCTTGACGTGCCATGCATTCTGTTGCTTGGGCTACATACAGTTGAAGCTCAACCGATCGAAGTGCGGCAGAACGAAACGACACGATCCACATGATTTTTTTTTTTGAATCTTTTTTTGAATTTTTTTTTTCGTTGTTTAGCAGCTCTGCCCAATAATGTTCTCAACTATAACCCGAACCGAAGACTGCCTCGAAGAGGCGCTTGGGTTCGTCGTGCCCGCCTCGAGTTTTGTTCCGAGATCCACCCAGACGCAAGGGGCCTCATCATCAAGGGCCGATACACGCTCACTGACGAGCTGTGGGCAGCCAGAATGCTCCAGGCCTCCTCCGCCGTTGCAGCCCCCTCCCCAGCCGCATATGATCTGACAAGCTCGTGCTCATCCTTTACTGTTTCGTCTGAACACCGCAGCGGTCTGAAGCAGGATAGGTGCCAAAAAAAAAAAAAAAACCCTATGTCTTCGAACGGCAGTTTTATACAGCTAGGTTTTACTCTTGTTATATCTCTAGGTGCGGGTTTGGACACATTGGTTGATGGTTTCGCGTTTTCTTCGTCTCGAACGGGCCCGGAGACTCGTGCGCTCGTCAAATCATTGGTTCGGCGGCGCTTTTGCCCATCCCTCGACCGGGCCGGGCGGTGGCGACGAACCCGCGGATTGCAGATGATGGTTGTTGTTTAAGTCCTGTTTGTTATGCGCATGTCGGCTAGACACGCTATGCGCGTGTGAGTTGGCGTTGGACCAACTTAGATTCGTCTGGTCGAAGGAATTCGAGACGAGTATTCGTGCCGTTTGAGATGGTAAATCCCATCACTCCGAGGCCGGAGGGCTCCCGAGCGCTCTGCCCACAATGGCGCATCTGTCGACTTGTGTATGAAATGCTCCAACGTCATGTTGAAGCTTTAGTGACCATCGCAGAGCTCTACGCAGATCAATTTGCGGGGGATATGTAGGCTGGCTCTCCTTAAGCAGTTCACAGCTTGCCGTGTCCGCAAGCTCGGGGATCCAATCTGGGCGTCGCGGTCGACAACGTGCTGTTGGTAACCCTCGCCGCTGGGTGAAAGCATCTTCCGAGAGGCGGGGATTTGTGTATAGAGTATTCACCAAGCATCATTCGACATGGTACTGTTACGGCCTTGCCAATCGGGGGCCTTTAGTGGCTCAAAAGTCCATGAGCAGCTGCGGCGCAATCTTCTCCAAGTCCTCAACCTAGCTTCACCGTCAGTTCACCTGTTTGCATCACACAGCAACAATGACCACAAAAACACCACCCCCATAGGAGAGGCCAGATGTAGTGAAACTCACCTCTAGGAAGCCGCCCGGCCGCTCGTGAATACACCGGGCGATGGCCTCTCTGACGAATACGTCCATGTACTTGCCTGCCGCGGCGTTCGCGTCCTTGCTCAGCCTCGTATCGTCCTTTTCGAAGAACTCGTGCAAGAGCCGTGTCAGGAGCTCGGGTGGGATGGTGTTTTCGGGGGCATCGGCGTCCTCCTCGTCCTCATCCTCGTTCTGCTCCTCGGCTTCCTCCTCGTCCTCGACCGCCCGCGACGCCGCGTCGCTGTCCGATAGCTCAAAGGGCCCGGACTTCTTGCGCGCGGGCTGCTGCGCGGCCTTACGCTTCGTGCCGGCCGCGGATTGCTGAGACTTGGCCGGCCGGCCACGTTTTGTGGGCTGGGTCGGTTGCTTGGGCATTCTGAAGATCCGGTCTGTTGACGTCGAGGAGCGGAGTGTTGGTGTCGACGTCGTCAAGGGAGGGTCGTTGTCTACTTCTTGTCTTGCAGGCAGCCCAGATCTTGTTAGCGGTCGAAAGAGGGTGGCCGACAACACAAGTTTCACGTGACAAAGATACGATAGCCCACTTCCCAGAGTCAGCCCATAAAGACAGAAGGTCAAGGGTGCGTCCGCTGAAGTGCGAGATCTGATCTAGGTCGGGGATCAGGCGACTAACGCGGGGGGGAGCAGCATGGCATGTGGGGGGGATGGGAATTTGACGCGAGGCGCGACTATCACTGTCGCTGCAGGCGCGCTTCTGGGCACTAACCCCATTGGCCAATCACATCTCTGCAGCTCTGCTGCAAGCGGCAAACTCTCCTTTCCAGAGGCCACATCGCATCAACAACCTGCAATGCACCACCAGTCACAAAGTACGACATACTGAGGCATCACTGGAGCCAAGTCATGGCAAGCACACATGTTAGAAAAAAAAAAAGTAAATCTTCCTATTGTATCATGGAAGTCTATCGAGTCATGCAATACCAAGGAAAATCCACGCGAGGATAGACAAGAAGCCGGTCGAGTCCGGCGGAGACAGGGTTGCGTGAATGAATGCAATCAGGAATTGCTTTAGTGTACAAATTACAGTGGATTAGGTAGCAAGCAAAGCTCTTCGGGTCATGTAAGAGAACGCCTTGCCAAATGCCAGTCTAAACCACGAAGGACTGGCCGACGCAGACAATCCACCTCTTGTGGTGTCCGAATCCAAAGTCCCTCCGCAACTTCCATCTCACCCCTTTTATCAACCGAGTCCTCATCAGATCCCAGCCCGCCACGAATCACCACAGCCCAGGTATTTGCCAACTGCCAACCCGCCACCGGTGAAGAGTTTATACACGAAGAGGTGTCAAGGCATTTAGCCAGAGCCACCCTTGAAGGCCTTGCCGAAGAGCAGGACCTGGAGCTGGTCGTAGATGGACAGGACACCGGCACCGGCAACACCACGGAGGATGTTGGCACCAGCACCCTTGAAGAGAGACTTGACACCCTCCTTGGCGATGATCTGCTTACCGGCGTCGAAGGAGCTCTTGTACTTGACGGCCTCACCAGAGGTCATCATCATGCGACGACGGATGGTGTCAAGGGGGTAAGAGGCAATACCGGCGGCAGTGGTGACGCACCAACCGAGAGCGAAAGAGGCGAGGAAGTTACCCTGGAGGGAACCGGTGAGGACAACAGGCTTGATGGAGTCGTAGAGACCGAAGTAGAGACCACGGTAGACGACGATACCAGCGACGGAGGGCATGAAGCCACGGTAGAGACCGGCAATACCGTCGGAGGCGAGGGTCTTGCGGTAGACGTCGACGAGACCGTTGAACTGGCGCTCACCACCCTTCTTGGCGGACTTGGCGTCGTTGGCAAGACGGGTACGGGCGTAGTCGAGGGAGTAGACGAAGAGAAGGGAGGTGGCACCGGCAGCACCACCGGAGGCCAGGTTACCAGCCATCCACCAGGCGTAGCCGTCACGCTCCTTCTTGAAGCCGAACATCTTCTTGAACTTGTCGCGGAAAGCGAAGTTCAGGGCCTGGGTAGGGAAGTAACGGATGACGTTGGCAGTGTTACCACGCCACAGGGACATGACACCCTCGTCGGCAGCGGTACGCTTGAAGCAGTCGACGATGCCCTCGTACTTGCGGTCGAGACGACCCTGCTTAAGCATCTCATCCTGTCTGGAAGTTAGTCATTGTCCAGATTGACGGTAGATGCGACAGGACAAGCCAAGATCACGTGTCATAACATGTTGGCATCGAGCCGGGAGTACCCGATCGGACCTTGGCTTGCGATCTGTCAACACCGTGAGGAAAGTCTTCACTAACCTGGTTCTGGATGAGGAGCTTGATACGCTCGATGGGAGCAGCAGCAGTCTTGGAGACAGCGGCAGAGACACCTCCCACTGTAGGAAGCAGTTAGCGGTTATTCGGTGAAGCTATATATCGCCTTTCTTATCAACTCGCCGAGGTCGGATAGCTGATGGGATAAGGACGACGATGTCGATTTCAATGGTGGAACATACTAAGGAAGTCGGCCACGAAGGGCTTGGATAAGCGTTAGCATGTTTATGCGAATAGGTTGTTATCCCGGCCTGACAAAAAAAAATCCCCGGCGAAGCTCAGTTCGTATATCCATCCATCGATCAACGGCGACGATAAGGCGAATGTTGGCCATTGTCGCATCGAACTTGGCCCATCGAGTCGAAGTCGGCATCGCCTCGATGGATCCATTGGTCAAGTCAATGTCCACCAGATAGACGTTGGTCGACGATGGATGGAAGCGACGTCGCCAGCGAGGGATTTTTTTTTCGCGCAGCCTCGGGTGAAGGAGGGAACGGGAGAGGATGGTTAGCTTACCGGCATGCCCAGGACCTTCTGTTCGGTAGGAGGAGACATTTTGGCTGTGGGTTTCTTCTCAAAAGATCAACCTCAGAGAAAAGAATGAGCGGAGATGGACGGAGGAGTAGAAGGAGATGTGAAGACGGAAGGGCGAGTCGAGAGAATTTAAAGGCTCCGACCGGTAGCAGGTTTGGGGGAGGGAAAAAAAAATTCCTGCAGGGTGGCCGAAGAAGGAACAGCTTTGAGCGAATCTTTCCGGGCCGCGCTAAACTGGGGAGCACCGACCACCTCGAACAGGGCCAGGGTGCGTGAGAGGTGGCCGAAAAGCGGGTCCCTCTTTCGCTGGCGGTCCTTCCAAACTCCATCCAGCTGCTTCGTGTGTACGGTTTCTTACCTACCTACGGAAGGTGTCCTCTTTTTCTCTCTCCTTCTCTGCCTTTTCTCCAGTATCGGGTGGGCAAGAGCTGGGTGGGCCACCCCCTTCCAACCCTTAAATCCATACACTGGGAATGTGCAGCACCGGCGCCAGCACTCCAGGTACTTACGTAGTGTATCCGTACGTGTACCATGTACCGCGCGTACTTATGGGGAAGGGGGGAAGGGTGAAGTTTTTCTTTGGCCCGGCAACTGTTGCCTCAGGCCAGAGCGCTAGTTTGCCATGGAATTGAGATACCGGTTCACCCCGAGATTTGCACGGGGACTCCGCTGCATGTGTAGCTCTGGCTTTTCAGTCTTTCTGGCGGGAGGACGACGGCTGTGTCTCTAGTGCACATTAGCCAGGCACGTCGGTCCGTCTTTTAGTGAAAATCTCGGGTCCAAACAGCAGTTACTGCGACCACGGTGTCGCGATGAATAGGGGTTCACTGGGCTGTCTTGGGCGAAACTGATTGACTGACTCTGTGGAAGAGGGAAGCTGGCATAGAGCATCTAGGTGGTCGGTCCATCAACCTCAACCCATATGCGGCTTAGTAGAGGGTGTCAAACAGCGGATGCAGAGACGGCCAGCATAGCATGGCTCTGGTTAATGAGATTTCATTCCAAGCCTCTTATCCGCCCGCGGATGACATTGCCATATACCATTCTCTCTTGTCCCAGATTCGATTGTCATTGCCAGCTTCTTGCTTCTCCTTGTTGTTCTCATCGTCATGATGGATGGTTTCCGATGAGCGTAGCTAGCTGCAAGCGCCGAAACGCAATCTCCAGAGCCGCCTGCCATGGCAACCAGGCTGTTATTACCGGATATCGGTCATCAATATCTCTATTCCCCTTATCCTCTCTGGCGGGCCCTGCAATCCGAGCAAAAAGTCACCCATTTCCCGGTGCCAAGCCGCCCACCTTGGTATCCTCTGGGGTCTTGTCAGCCGGCAGAAAATTGGTGTGGCCGCCGCTAATTCCTTATCCGCCATTGACCTGCATCCAGACAACCGAGCTTAAAAAAGAAAGACGAACAACTAGGGACTACCGGTACGCCATCCGTGTGTTGTACGGACATACAGGCCCCAGTTCGCCAGGGGGCAAGCCTGTCTGGTCGGCCGAGTCACGTCTCTTCTCTAGCCTCGGGTCAGCTCAGCCAAGATGGTAGGTACTCCTCCCCAGTGCGCAAATGTGAGGGACGGCAAGACAGACACACTCACATGCCCGAGCTAGGTAAGCGCATCTCGGGTTTAGTGCGGTAGAGTATAAATTACGAGTTTGTTTACTATTTACTTTCATTCGTACAGGCTGATACTGTATGGAAATGACGGAGCGGATCCATGGATACGGCCCACGATGCCCAATGTATGTAATTTTTCGCCATCCATGGAAAGGGGAGGGTACTTTATTGCCCTATTGATAGCACTCTAGCACACTCGGACATGCCCTGCTGTTGACAGCATGCATGCCAACGCAAAGCACCCGAGCCGAAGCAATTGACTTCTGTGAGCAAGCACACTACGTAGTAAAAGACTGGCCAAGCAGAGAGACGCTACTACACTGCACTACGGAGTACACCACACTACATTACACCACCTGGTCGGGCACATGCGACGAGCACGGATGAGTGGCCGCTTTCAAGACGCATTCAACGTCAGGCTTCAGAAACGTAACGTTTGAATCCTTACTCGCGCGGCAACATCCCTAAATCAGTGGCGGCGTGGCCGGGCTGGGGCATTGCCAGCTGTGTCACCATGCTACAGACGGAGTACGGTCTAAAAGAGGGTCGAGAGATGGCATCCTCGCTGCCCGACAAACATTCAGTCTTTCGCGCGGGCTAACAAACAATCAAACGAAATTTTTATCAGGCCGGGATGCAATCCCGCAAGCCTCGGAACCCCTCCCCAGCGCGGGAGACCGGGAGAGCGGGAGACCGGGAAGAGAGGGATTGGAGACCATTGGACGGATGGCTTCATTGTGGATTCCCCTTTTGGCCAGCTCAGCTTCTTCTCCTTTCTTGACATGGGACCCGTGATAACAATGACCGATCTGTTTCGACCAAAAACTGGCTGCGTGAGGTGCCGGGGTTTGTTTGGCCTTCAGACTTCTCTCCGTTTTCTGGCTAACAGAAGCGCCGACGGGCCGCAAGCAGCCCCAGTTTCTTTGGTCTTTACCCTGAGGCGTTACTGCATTCCGCCCCGCTGATGCCTTGGCGCCTCGTTTCAATCGGGTTTTCTGCTGCAGGCAATACCCATAGCTGTGCGCGACGTCAATAACCAACAACCCATAGGAGAAAGAACAGGAAGTGTCTGCCATTGATTGGCATTCATCGCGCAATAGAAATCACTCTGTGCACAGGACTTTCTTGCAATTGACAAGTGTACTAGGGGCTAAGGCTGCACAGAGGTCGCCGCGGAGGGGATAAGCAAAACGGAGAGCCAGTTGGACTCTAGCTTTATCTATCCCCGTAATAGTAATGCCTGTTGCAATGCCTTTTGCGATGCCTCTTGCCACTCTATTCCTATCGGCAGCAAGTCGGCGTGTTGGCTGCCGATTCTTAACAGCTCAACTTTTCATAGGAAGATGCCTTCAAAGACTGAACATTTATTGATTGACGACGACGACTCCCATGTCCGGCTCGCCCGGCGGTTATCCTGTTCGAGTTTCTCAAACGATATGATATCATTTTGGAAACTTTTAGTTCATTCAAGAGCGTCGCCATTGGATTATATGTTTTACTACAGCATGAAGCGTATCTTTCGTCATGTCCGTCATACGGTAGATTCCCTTGCTTCAACCGCACCCTGCATTAGGCTATCAAGCCCCTCATCCAACACAGACCTGACAACCTGGATCTGCTCCAGCACGCTTGATCGACTGGCGCCGCCTTTAGCCGGTTTCGCCTCGACACTCGCTTCGTATTCGAATGCCTCAGCAATGTCTGCTGTGAGCCGATAATAAATGGCTTGCAGTTGCTTGAGGGTCAGCTGGTCCATCAAAATCTCCAGCTTTTTGGACAATGCAACGACGCGTCCAGAGATGTGGTGAGCCTCTCTTAACCGACAGCCCTTCCTCACCAACCGCTCTACGACATCAGTGACTAGCATCGGTTTGTCCAGAGCAGTCTCCATTCGCTCTGGCCACACCTTCAAGGTCGCAATAAGCCCACTGGCTATGCCTAAACCATCCGACACAGTTTGAACCGAATCCAGCATAGGCTCCCACCCTTCCTGAAGATCCTTATGATAGCAAGATGGTAGCTCTTTCAGAGTCTTCCAGACGAATAGTTGGTAGCTATTCTCGATACGCTCCTCAAAGCCAAGGAAACTGGTTGAGGTGCTAAGAGGACTCCCCCTTTAGAGCATGCCAGGTGTCGGGGCGGACACCCGGCATGATGCACAGTTTGCACAGTGTATTACATAAGGTAAAGTAAAGTGATGCAGGACGACCTCTGCCAAAGGCCACGTGACAGCTGCAGCTCGGGTCCGTTCCGGCCAATTCTTTCATCTTTTTCTTTTGTTTCTTCCCTCAGGCTTCTATTTCGCAGGAGCCTCACGCGGCCCCCCCCCCCTCGCCCCAAGTTTGAAGCTCGCCCGTGCTGCACCCGTGGTTCATCTCGCTCGCCGCATGCTCCAGATTCCCGTTCTTAGTTCCGCATTCTCTTCTCCAACCTTGCCGACCGACCAACAAGAAAAATTCATCGACCGCCCAAGTGGCCCGCCTGCAGTACAATAAACACGCGAAATACCACGTCGTCAAACCCATCTCCCGTCACGTGACCCTCCTCGACCAGACGAAAAAAAACATCACCCGCACGACACGCCTTTGGATGCGCGACGACATCGGCCCCTGATAGCCATCCTTCCCACCCCTGAACGCGCCCAGATAGATGCCTCAGCCCGCCCAGAGCTCCTCGTAGAGGCTGCCAGTACGTCCCGCGACGCGACTTTCAGCCTTGCGACACCGTGATAAAGATGACACATGTCTAACGTCCGAGATGCAGACCTTGGCGCCCATTCATCTTCTCCCCCAGAGACCTGAAGGCCCCCTCGATCACTGGCGAGGTGCACATTGGGGCATGAATAATCCGGCCGCCTACACTCCTCTCGAGTCCCTCTTCCTTTTTCAAGCCATCCTCAAGCACGGCGTTGAGGCTGCGGCCTTCATCAAGGTTTCCGATCTTCTCGTCAACAACTCCCTGATCAAGGATGACAAGACCTATGACGCTAAACGACTGAGCCCGGATGCGCTCCGGCAACTCTTCCTGCACCTGTTGCAGGAGGAGCTCCGGAGCGAGACCGCCACCGCCGATAAGCCCGATGGCACCTTGTCGCCCAACTCCAAAAGGCGCAAGCTCAACCGTCCGCCGTTGCCTACGTTGAAGGAGGTGAAGGAACAGCTGCACAAGCTCCCGGCCCTTGTTGATCGGCTCTATGCGAGGTACAAAGCTCACGTCGTAAAGGATGTCAGAGACGACGAGCGGCGCATCGAGACACTGGCAAGAGAGATTCAGGTTCTCGAGGCGCAAGAGGCCAACGAACGGGCCAAGGCCAACGCGCCCCGCCAAGCAGGTCCTAACGGCACCTCCGGCCCCAAGACGACTCCGACGCCTGTCCCAATACCATCCCCCGTTCCGACTCCTGCACAAGCCGCGGCGCATCAGCACGTCAAGCCGCCTACGGCGACGTCGTCCGCCGAGGTACCGAGACCGATCAGGCCCGCGAGTGGACAAGCCTCCGCTCCCACCCAGACTCCTGTGCCCATTCCAACACCCGTACCCTTGCCACCCCAGGCGCATGTCCGGCCGCCAGCAAATGCAGCATCAACCCCGCCTATCGCACCCCACCCTACACCGGCAAGGCGAGATGCGGCTCCTCCAGGCGTATCTCAACCGTCGCCCGTGGCTCCTCCGGCGCAAGCTGTCGCCGCGGCCGGGGCACCAGCTACGACACCTACCACCGCCTCAGCAGTCAAACAACACCCGCCCCCTAAACCTCCCAGTGGCTCTGGCCAGGTTCTGCAATCTCCTAGCAGCGCTATCCACCCGCCTGTGCGGCCTGGTCAGTCGACGTCGCCAGTTCCTCTGCCGACAATTTCACCTCGGCCAGACAGCATTACGAAGTCCCGTACGTCAGGGCCGGCAACACCTGCGCAGCCCTCAACACCAGGAACCCTCAAGTGGGAGAAGCCATATCAACCTGCTGCTCCAGCATCGCAGTCACAAGGCCGTCCAGTGATGCCGCCAAATGTCCCTACAACATCCACTCCGTCTACTCCCGGCCAGCCACATCATCCGTCACAACGGTACCCTCAACCGACAGGGCAATACCACGGGCCACCGCAGCCACCGCATGTTCCAATCCAGCCAAACCCTGCGCAAAGATATCCCCAGCAACCGCAGTCGGTATTGGTGCCGCCTCAACCGCAGGTTCAGGCTCAGGCGCAGGCGCAGGCTCATCCTCAACCCCAGGGTCAGGCCACAGCACAAAGCGTCGCCCAGGTCCAGGCCCAGTCTCAGTCTCAGCCTCAATCTCCTCAAGCTCAGCCGAAGGGGCAGCCAAAGGGCCAGCCAAAGGGACAGCTAGTGGCACCAATGCATTCCACGCCGGTCAAAGGTCCCCCAGAGAGGTCTGTCATCCAGCCCCCGCAGGGTCGTCCGTTATCAACGACCCCGATTGCCCCTCCTGTGCGGCCACAGCCCACCCAGCAACAACAGCAACAGCAGCAGCAACAGCTGCAAAAGGCTCACTCACAAGCCCCTCCCGCCTCGCAACCTCCTCACCCCCCACAACCCCCTGCCGGATACCAAACCCAACCGCGCCCTCTTGCCGCAGCCTCGCCGACCCCCTTCTCTGGCGCATCAGGACAGACTACAGTTCCTCCCCCGAGATGGCCCCAGTCCCACCCGTCGCCTTATGCACAGCAACAGTTTAGTCCTTCGCCGGCCCCGGCCCCGGCCCCGGTCCCGGCCCCTACGCAACTCCAGGCGAAGCCGGCTGATGCCCAGCGGCGCGTTAGTTCCCCGTTCAACAAACAACAACAACAACAACAACACCCCCGTCCAGCAATACCTCCTCGCCTCGTCCCACAACTCGCAGCCACCCCTCAACCTGCACAAAAAGCCGCAAGCACGCCAATTCCGCCTCCACAGACGCCTGTCACAGCACCTCCTACTTTCGTCCTTACTGGTTCTGGTACCAAGTGGACGTTGAAATCGACTCCTTCTACGCCTCGTCCGTCCGGGGCCGGAAAGGAAGTTGCAAGCCCGGCTTTTGAGCCACTGAGCCCAGTGCAACAACCTGCATCTTTGCCTGCACCGACACCATCACAAGCATCGAAGAAGGCCAGCCCGAAGTCGACACCGGTTCCCATCCCGATCCCGAAAACAGAGTCGAAAACCCCCGCACCTCGAGGCCGGGGCCGGCCACCTCGCAGTGCAAACAAGGTCCATGCCGACACCACTCCGTCTTCAGTGGTTGGCATGCGCAGGAGTCCGTCAGTGGCATCTCAGACGGACGAGCTATCGATGGATCACCATGAGTTGGCGCCCAGAATTAAGGATGAGAACGCAACTCCTAGAGCGACTCCGAGAGCGACACCAAAGCCTCAGGATGAGACAGGCGATACCACTGCTGATGAAAGCGTGCCCAGCCGAAGAAGCATGGTCACTCCCAGCAGCGTTTCGTCCCGGCTGCCTCACAAACGCAAGCGTCAAGACACCCCGACCGAGCCGCTGCCTCTGCCCACGGCGCCCACTCATGTCCTGTGGACGAGGCAGTTTGGCCGTGTAAGCGCCGCCGCCCTCGATCAAATCAGCGCCCATAGATTTGCAAATCAATTCGCAAACCCGATTCGCGAGCGAGACGCGCCTGGCTACAAGACGCTCATCCTGCAGCCTCAGGACATTAAGTCCATCCGCGCAGCCATCACTCACGGGAACAGAGCGGCTACTGAGGCCGCCAAGGCTCTGCCCGAGGGAGATCCGGGCACTGGCTCTGTTCTGTTACCGATCAGTGACGACTTGGTGCCTCCCAAGAGCATCATCAACAGCGCGCAACTTGAGCGAGAACTAGTCCACATGTTCTCCAACGCCATCATGTACAATCTCAACCCCAGCCGCGGACCGGGCCCGGCTTTCATGAAGGGCGGTACTGCGGCTGATGGTGCCGATGTGGTGGGATATGAGGTCGACGAGGACGCGGTCGTCCGTTCTACGAGGATGATGTCCATGGAGGTTGAAAAGATCATTGGCGAGCTCCGTAATGCAGAGAAGGAACGCACAGGTCAAGCCCCATCTAATGCTGGCAACACGAGGCCGGCAAGCGTAGCCACTGGCGAAGACACGCCGATGGCCGAGGACGATGTTGATGAGCTGGCGGGCGATACAGACTTGGGAGCGACAACGAGGAGACGGCGCGTAGGCACGAGAAACTAGGCGTTGCCTCGTATTGCGCGCGACCCTGATGATTGAAGTGTGTTTTATGCGTAAGGGCTAGAAAGAAAGGACCAAGCGTCTGGGTCTCAAGGAATGTAGGATACTTTGAGCGGAACCGAGCATCCGCCTTCGTATGATAATGTTATCATTAAGCCCGATTGTGGCCATTGCGTTACTTGAGCCTCCAAATGCTCGTGCTGGGAAGCTCGTCTGGCTTGTGGCTGCCGTCCAGTGAAGCCTGGGAGACGTCGAGTGATTCGCTTCCCACGGCCAGGCCAGGTCCGTCCCGTTCCGTTTCTTGCCTTGAGCCGGCCACATATTTGTCCCGTATACGCTAGTGAATGACTATACGTGAGGAAGGCGAACCACGGTGTCCTCTTACGTTACCATAAGGACTTTGAATTAGGCCGACTTTTGAGAAAGTAGTGAGCAAACAAACTTTATACATCATATAGGAAGGCGGCCACGGGCTTGCTGTACTTCCGCAACTGCGGGAGGCGGGGGTTTACTGCTCGTCAGCGGTGCTCTACGCGTCACGTCACGAGCATCAAGTTGTTTCGGGGTCTGAGGGTGGAGTGCCGGCTTCTCCAGGAATCCTGGGCAGCTTCTTGTCGGCCAGGGGTGTGTTCTCGTAGTGCCGGCGGGCGAAATTAAGGCTACCGAGCCTGGATTCCCTGCGGCCTCATCCGACCGACTGCCAACGGCGGCGTGGATGGTTCCTGGGCCCTGCTTCCCTGGGCAATGGAGGAGCCTTTATTCGCCCGATGGAGCGGTCCATCAGACGTATCGTGGTGCTATGTTTTGAGGCCAACGAGGACGCCGAGAGACAAAAAGCGGATGAGGATCAGAAAACATGACGGTTGGCGAGGTTTGTTGATTCCATTCAAAGAATTCAACACGACTACTTTGACAAGATGACACCAGCTACCCGGAAGTAAACATTTATAGGTAGATTACTACACATGCAACACACATATCAATTGAGACCCAAGGTTGGTGACCCGCGTAGTCGGGTTCTTTGTATAATCACAACGGAAAACTATATTGTGGAAACGTAAAACTCTCTACAGGACTGGAGTCCCGTGTCACTGATAAGCCCTTCTACAATCCTCATCATCCGACCTGGCTAGCAGACAAAGCACACACCCCTCCTTCAGCACTATCCTCACCTTCAGCTGTTCTTCACAGGCAGCCAGGCCCGCAGTAGCCTTCAGCCCCCTCGCGGTCAGGGCAAGGCTCATCTGAGAGGCCGGCCGCAACGTCGCGAGGGCATTGGTGAGGACGTTAACACTGGCAGGCCCGCCGAGGGCCGCGGATAGCATGTTCGGGAGGGGGATAGAGAGGGGGAGGGGGTGTAGGCCTCGTAGGCGATGCCGCAGTCTAAGATGTGGGTCATGGCTTTGCTCGCTGCCGCAATGGCGATGATAGAGGAGGGATGCGCTGACAGTAGGGTGAGACGGAGCGGGCGAGGGCCCACGACTGCGGTGGTTGGGATGGCGGCTGAGCTGGGTCAACATGCCCGAGAACGATGCCGCCTCCTGCGTCCCGTGACCATCTAGGTTCAAATGACATGGCATTGGGAGGGGGACAGTCAGGATCGCCGAGCCTTAAGGTGGCCATGTGCCTAGGTTGGAACGGATCTTGGCAAAGCTCCTTGACAAGGAATCGCCTCGGGACTGAGGCTGTGGTGATGAGCGCGTTAAAAAAAAAAAAAAAAAAAAAGGCCTGTGCAATTGGAATCGTTGTATACGGGCGAGTACCCTTTCTTTTCCTCTGTGTTACCAAGATCTAGTAATATACGGTTATGCGTGGGGAAGCCTCGCGATGGATGCCCGTCGGGTCGGGGCCCCACGGCCACGAACACCGGGGGGATTGTCCCGGATCGGGGCCGACAATTGTGGAGAACCACAAGACGCCGGCTGCTAGGGGTGGGAAGGTCCGGAACAAGGGGGGGGGGGGGCGGCAACTTCCTAACCCGCGTCGAGGAGGGGAGGAGGGGAAAAGGTATTGAAACGGGACGTGCGTGGTGAATAATGGGAACGGAATGAGCCGGCCCTGCGCGCATCTCCGCCCCATCGAGGCGACCTTGCATTGATAGAATGACAGAGTGATCGGAGAGGCAGGTTAGTCATCTGAGCTGCTGCGCCATTGCCAAGACCGCGCCGGATGAGAAGCGATTTGCTGGCTTGTGGGAGGGGAGGGAGAGAGAAACTATGACGAGCTACGGTTGTTGGGGGGGGGAAGTCTCCTCACGCCGCTGGCACTGGAGGGGCGGGAGGGGGAAAAACCTCCCCCCCCCCCCCCCCCCCAAAAAAAAACCAGACGAAGATCTTGCTTCGTGATCGTTTGTTTGTTTGGGTTTCCTTGGTTCACCGACGTTGGCCTCTGGCTTGGCGGGGGTCTGGCCCTTTTTTTTTTCTGTTCTGGCTAACAGGAGCAGCAAACAGGGAAGCGGCAGGCGACTCGCGCATGGCGGCCGGTCCACCGGTCTTGGCTGCCACGGTGCGGTGAGGCTGTGCCTCCGTTTGTCAAGAGAGAGAGAGAGAGAGAGAAAGAGAGAGATTTGATGTAGTACGTCCAAGTGAGAGTTGAGTTTGGGTCCTCGAGTCGGTGAAGAGGTAGGGAAAAAAGAAGGTTGTGGTGGGTTAGTCACGGGGGAAAGGTTGACCGCTCGGGTGCCCGCTGTCGAACCATCCGTATGGAAACACTGGAACGAGGCTAAGGAGTTGAGATGAGGATGGGATGGGGAAAAAAAAGCGAGTGGCTGGAAGATGGGGTTCCGTTCGTCGCTACGGGGGAAGGGGTTGTTAGCTTTCAAGGCGGCCGGATCTCGACGTCAGAGGAGAAGAATGGTAAGACGAAGGAAATGGAAGATGGTGTTGGGCTGTTAACCTAATTCAGTGCAGACTGCGGAGAGGGAGGGAGGGGGGAATGAGGGATGGATGGACGGGCTAAACTAGGATGCAACAGGCTATCAAAACAAAAAGACGGCAAATTGGACAAGTCTTGGCATATCACGATGCATGGCGCCCGGTGTCTTCGTCTCCTTTACTTGTGAACTACACGTGTGAGCGAGCGTCTTGGTATCCGGATGGGCAATGTGTGTCCCAATCTGTCGGAGACATGCACTGGCATTCGTTGGAACTTCCCGTCCCCCTCCCCCCCCTCTCTCTCTCTCACACACACACAAGCAAAGCAGCAGCAAGCAGCCATCGGGAAGATCATGTTTTGTATGGTGGTGAACTGCACCTGGACACTGGCCGGCAAAATGTCTTGTCCCTATGGTTGTGATTTGATGATGTCAAGGCCAGGCTTGGCATAGGACAACCTGAGGATGACGGAGTGAGACGACTAAGGGCTAAGGGTGGCAGTGCAAAAGCCCTCTTAGTCTTCCCGTTTCCCTTCCAAGGCCTTCCTTGGCTATGGCATCGCAATGTCATCTTGCTCATCAGATGTTTTGCGATGTGTTGGAGCTCCCCAAAAGCGCATCATCCCGAGCTCGGTAGTCATCGACCCTTTTAGGGACAGAGGCCCAGCCAGCCCCGTCCGTCCATACCAGAACGCTGCCTTCTCTCTCTCCACTTGCGGTGGTGAACGAATGAGCCTCGCCGCCCTTGTTTCGTTTGCTCCCGGGGGGTCTTGTTCCGGTTCGCTGTTGCCAGGGTGTCGCCGGGTCCGGGAGCTGGACGCCCTGCTTCGGGTAGGACAAAGAAACCTACCCTACGGCGAGCGAGGTGCTGGCCGCTGAGACCGTAGGGATGGTGGATGGTCTGGTTGCCCTGGCCCATTTCTCGCGCGTCCAGGGTAGGATGGTTTGACGATTGCAGCCACATGTCAGTAATGATCAGTGGTGAGATGCATGCATGCATCACTGACCATGACAACCCAGCCCGACCCGACCCGACCCCTCCTGCGTCCTGTAGCGCGTAGCGACGTGTGAAGCACGGGGACTTGCTATGGTGCTGTGCTGCATCCCTCAGCGTGGTCACACACGTGGGGGGAAGCTTTTGATGACACCCTTGGGATCACTCATGGCATATGTGCCCTATGCGAGTGATGAGATGAAATAGGTATGCCTAGCCAAGGTTTTCGTCTGTTGTTATTTCCCCATTTTTTTTGGTATCAAACCCTCACCCCGTCTCCCTCATCGACAGAAATACTCATCATGTAACCCGTTGCAGTCTCGAGACATGCCGGCGGGTGCTGGATCGCTAAATCGAGCTGAATCACAACCAAGCGGTCGATCCTTTCTTTCTTGCCTCTGGTAGGTTCCTGCCAAGAAGGGACGGACTTGTGGCTCACCTCACTTCCGGAGCCGGCGGCCTCCTTTTCCTTTTTTTTTTTTATTCTATTGTATTTTATTTTTCGTTGCCCAAAGCACTCAAGTCGGGACCGTGCAGGGGAGGGGAATAAAAGTAATGTCTCGGCGTTTGTGTTCCATCCAGTCACAACGTTCAAGGCGGATTGTCATGCCAGTCCATTGGGCTTGGAGCGACCAAAGCCCCGTGGCAGCGACAATCGGGCGCGTGGTGACTAGGGGCGGGATAGCTTATACCCCGTCATCCACCTCTCACCTCGGTGAAACGGTGCTGTGCGGGTGTATATTCTTGGCGCATACTTTTGAGTGACATGCGAAATCAGGTACAGGTGCGCGCTCTGGCTGGGTCTAGGTAAGATGTAGGGATCGACGGATGGCCGATGAGGCGTGGGGAAAGATGGGAATGAACGAGGAGAGGCAGTTAGAGAGAGAGAGAGAGAGAGAGAGAGGGAGAGAGTGAGAGGGAGAGAGAGTGAGAGGGAGAGAGAGTGAGAGAGAGAGATAGAACGAGGGTCTCCCCCATATCCAGGCCTTGACCCATTGCGATGTTTTAATTCCCCATTTTCAATGTAACTCCACCGTAATTCAAAGACATGGCTTGGCGCTTCACCTCCCTCTTGTTGTTGGCTGGACTCCAATACATTGCCAACGAGGACGCATTGAAGCCAGACGAGGAAGCACCCGGGTGTTGGATTGAGCTGAAGGGTCTTGGCGAGTGAGTGAGTGAGTGAATGGCAGAGCAGAGCAGAGCAGAGCAGAGCAGGGCAGCCAGCCAGCTAGTCATCAGCGGTTACAAGCCTGGATTCACGACTGTTTGACTGTTTGGTTGTTTGACAGGAGTGGTTACACTAGTTGACTACCGGCCGCTGCACCTTTACGTACTGGACGCCAGCAGTCTCTTGGCAAGACTAGCTAGAATTCCTTGCCAAGCCTGGCCATGGGGGCTGTGTAAAAAAAAGTGCATGTCCTCGGTCTCCTGTTATTCACCAGAGCCAAGCCTGACTTAGGACATTGCCCAAGCCAAGCGAGAGAGGACCGACGCCCTGAGAGTAAGAGGCGAGAGTGTGTAATGGCCAGTATCATGTACGGTGGGTGGTATCGCATCGAGGTGTTTCCTCTAGCCTCTCCTAGCCTCTCTCTCTCTCTCCCCCTTATTGTTTTGTTGCCTTCCTCTGTCTGTCATCTTAGTTTGTCTCGAAACAAGAAAACAGCAGCGCCGTGGGTGGAAGCAGGAAATCGTGCGGGCGCTCATCTCGTCACTCTCACTCTCACGCTCACGCTCACGCTCACGCCTCTTTCTCACTCACTCACTCATAAGATATCCGTTTCTCTCATTGCATCATCTGCGTGGCCTGGGAACCGGGTTCTTATCCAAAGTCTGCCCTGCCAACAAAAATCCCCAGACTAAGTCCCACGTATCTTTCTTGTCAGGCAAACTTTATTTTCCCCTTCCCATCCCTCGCACCTTGTTGTCATCTTCCCTCGCCTTGTCGAATCGGAATCGCCACGCAGATACCCAACACACCACCCAAACGGTCTAGCCGCGAACCCACGACCAAGAGGGAAGAACGAAGAAGGAGAAGAAGAAAACTCAACTGCCTACACAGCCCCCCTTCGATAATCCATATGAGGAGGCAACAATGACATTGAGACTCCATACCTAGTACCTAGCGGACCCCCTTTTTTTTCCAGATTTAAGCTACCTACATTGGGCGTCTACCATCGTCCACGTCCGTGACTGTACCGCCACGCCCCCCTCCCAAAATCGGTAGCCATCGCATCACACATCACGCATCGAGCATCGCTGGCACCAATAATCTCTCCACCATCCCCAGAACCCAACCCAGTCCGCCACTTTCTCTCCCTCTCTCTCCCTCTCCCTCTCCTCTCAAATCGGGCCCAGATTTCACTTCAACAATATCGTGGTATACCCATAGTTCCATTGTAATACATCTCTCTCCTCCCTCCACTCTCCCCTCTCCATCCGTTTCAACAACACTAATCTATCTACACAGCCTCCCCCAGAATACGCCTGGTAGGCCTCACGGGTTACACTGATTGCCACCTGCGGGCGTTCATCAGATCGCACTCGTACCCTATTTTTTCCACTTCTCCCTCGTGGTATCCCAATCAGTCGTTCTTTGTTTGCACCCGCGCAACCAAATTCCTTTCGTCTGCAGACCTAGCACCAAACAAACCACTTACCGAAAGCATCTGCCAATCAGCACCGGCCGACCGCACATCTCTTTCTTCGGAAAAGGGGAAGAGGGAAAAAAAACAAAAACACTAGCTAGACGGATTGGTCTGGTTTTTTTTACATTGCTCTTTTCTGCTTCGCCACTTCTTAAACTCCATCCAAAGCAGGAGGACGGCGTTCAGACCATAGAAAACTACACGACATACATCCAGACCAAGGCATCACCATCATGCCAAGGGATAACTCGCCGCGAACGCGGTCACGAGCCCCTACTATCACGCTCGATACATCAGCCGTCAACGAACAAGGTATGACGGCGTGCTACATTCCAACTTCTCCTTCAAGATTGGCCCGGGTTAGAAAACAAAAACTCTGTCGAATTGCGTCTGGCTGGGCCAGCTAACCATCGCATCTGATTTGTAGGAGAAGAACTTCACAACACTTCGTCAACACCGTCCTCAGATAACGGCGATGAGATCAACAATACGTTATTGGTGCCGACGAGGAAATCACGCGCCCAGTCGTGGGACTCCAACAACACGACATTGGCCAAATCTAAATCCAACGAGGGGGGGACTGACAAGGGTTCCCCAACCATCCAGACTTTAGCCTCCCCCAAGGGCTATGGCGGTAACACCGAAGACGCTCTCGCACCGAACCCCGGTGAAGAAGCTTCTTTCCGCGTCGACAACAATCCCTTCGCCTTCACGCCTGGTGAGGTTTCAAAGCTTATCAACCCCAAGAGCCTCGATGCTTTTGTCGCCGTTGGTGGCTTAGTAGGCTTGGAAAAGGGTCTGCGTACCGACCGGCGCGCCGGTCTAAGTCTCGATGAATCCAAGCTCGACGGCGCAGTCAGCTTCGAAGAGGCCGTCGCTGCCGGCAAGAAGCTGCCCTCGTCTCCAGAAGCGGTTTCGACAGATGCCCTGCAGCAGGACGTTGACCACCATGCAGGGGGCAACGGCAAAGGATTCGACGACCGGAAGAGGGTGTTTGGCCAGAACCTCTTGCCCGAGAGGAAGTCGCTGTCGCTCCTGCAGCTCGCCTGGATTGCCATGAAGGACAAGGTTCTGATCTTGTTGAGCGTGGCAGCCGTCATCTCCCTGGCTTTGGGATTGTACCAGACCTTCGGCGCGACACATCACGAGGATGAAACGGCCAGGCTTGAATGGGTTGAGGGCGTGGCCATCATTGTCGCCATCACCATCGTCGTGGTAGTTGGTTCCCTCAACGATTGGCAAAAGGAACGCCAGTTCCGCAAACTCAACCAGAAGAAGGAGGACCGCATCGTCAAGGTCATTCGATCCGGAAAGCCTGCGAACCTCTCGGTGCACGAAGTCCTGGTCGGAGACGTCATGCTCTTGGAACAGGGAGACATCATTCCCGTGGATGGCGTTTTCATCGACGGTCACAACGTCAGCTGCGACGAGTCGTCCGCCACCGGGGAGTCGGACCTTATCAAGAAGGTGCCCGCCGATGCGGTCATGAAGTCGCTGTTCGAGGAGGAAGCGAACCCTAAGAAGCTGGACCCATTCATCATTTCTGGAGCCAGAGTCCTGGACGGCGTTGGTACATTCTTGGTTACTGCCGTTGGACAGAACTCTAGCCACGGCAAGACCATGATGTCCCTCCGCGACGACCCCGGCATGACTCCTCTGCAGCTCAAGCTAAATATTCTTGCGGGTATGTTTATTCCGTTCCGCGGCGAGAGCGTACATCATTAACATGATGTCCAGGTTACATTGCAAAGCTCGGCAGTGGTGCCGGTCTGCTGCTTCTCGGCGTCCTAACAATCGAGTTTCTGGCTCATCTCCCCCAGAATAACGACAGCCCGGAGGAAAAGGGTCAACGGTTCTTGCAGATTCTCATCACCTCCATCACCATCATCGTTGTTGCAGTTCCCGAAGGCTTGCCCTTGGCCGTCACACTGGCTCTGGCTTACGCCACCAAGCGAATGACGAAGGAGAACAACCTCGTTCGCCATTTGCAATCTTGCGAGACCATGGGCAATGCGACCGTCATCTGCTCTGACAAGACTGGCACTCTCACGGAGAACGTTATGACTGTCGTCGCCGGCACTCTGGGTACGGGCAAGTTCCGTTTCGCCGCTGGCGACGATCGTGCCGATGCCAGCGAGGACGAGGCCCAAGTACACGTCACTGGAGGAGCTCAGAAGGCGGAAAGCGGGCCCGTCAGTGAAATCACCATGTCGAAGCTCTCATCAGCCCTCGACTCCGGGTTCAGAGACCTTATCAAGCAGTCCGTGGCCATGAACACCACTGCATTTGAAACGGAAGAGAACGGCAAGCAGGTTTTCGTAGGAACCAAGACCGAAACTGCGCTGCTCGACTGGGCCCGCAAGTGCTTCGCCCTCCAACAGATTGCCATCGAACGCGAGAATTGCCCCGTTGAGCAGCTCTTCCCTTTCAACTCGAAGCGAAAGGCCATGGGTGCTGTCGTGCGTCTGCCCAACAAGAAGTACCGCTTCTTCGTCAAGGGTGCTCCCGAAATCCTTCTGGGGCAGTGCTCTCACGCCGTCAACGACCCGACCAAGCCCTCCGGCACCGCATCGATGGATGCGGAACAGCAGGATGCTATCCGACAGATCATCACCGACTACGCCCGCCGATCCCTCCGCACGATTGCCCTCGCCTATCGCGACTTTGAACAATGGCCACCGGAGCATTCTCGCAGGGAGGAGGGTTCTCAAAACATCGAGTTCTCGAGCATCTTCAAGAACCTCACATGGTTGGGCGTTGTGGGCATTCAGGATCCCGTCCGAGCTGGTGTCCCCAAGGCTGTGGAGGACTGTCGCATCGCGTCCGTGTCTGTAAAGATGGTCACCGGTGACAATGTTGAGACCGCGAGAGCCATTGCAAGGGACTGCGGCATCTTGACAGAGAAGGGCAGGGTCATGGAGGGTATCGAGTTCCGCCGCATGGATGATGGTGAGCGGCTCGCCATCGTCAGGGATCTCTGTGTGTTGGCTCGCTCGAGCCCCGAAGACAAGAGAGTTTTGGTCAAGGCTCTGAGAAGCTTGGGCGAAGTTGTCGCGGTCACCGGAGACGGAACAAATGACGCACCTGCTCTCAAGTCTGCCGACGTTGGCTTCTCCATGGGCATCACCGGAACGGAAGTCGCCAAGGAGGCTTCCGACATTATCTTGATGGACGACAACTTCTCGTCCATCGTCAAGGCCATGGCCTGGGGCCGCGCCATCAACGACGCCGTCAAGAAGTTCCTGCAGTTCCAGATCACCGTCAACATCACCGCCGTCGTCTTGACTTTCGTCACCGCTGTGGGGAGCGAATCCCAGGCGCCCGTCTTGAATGGTAAGTTTCACTTTGCACAAAATCTGTCCCTTTAACACCTCATTCTAACTTCTTTTGCAGCTGTCCAACTGCTTTGGGTCAATCTTATCATGGATACATTCGCCGCCCTCGCTCTTGCGACCGACCCTCCTACCGAGAGCATGCTTCACCGAAAGCCCGAGGCCAAGACGGCTGCCCTGATCAACACACCCATGTGGAAGATGATTATCGGCCAGTCCATTTACCAACTCATCGTCACCCTCATCCTGCATTTTGCTCGCCCGGCTGGTATCAATAACTACCCCGAGGCCCAGCGCAAGACGCTCGTCTTCAACGTCTTCGTCTTTATGCAGATCTTCAAGCTTATCAACAGCAGACGCATCGACAACAAACTCAACATCTTTGAGGGAATCACAAAGAACATGCTCTTCGCCGTCATGATGGCCATCATGGCCGGCGGCCAGGTCCTCATCGTCTTTGTTGGAGGTGCTGCTTTCAAGGTCGAGCCACTTAACGGACCGCAGTGGGGAATTTCCATCGTCCTGGGTTTCCTTTCGATCCCCGTCGGTGTCCTTATCCGTCTCTTTCCCGACGCCGCCTTTGAGGCTATTGTTAGGCCTTTTGCTTGGTGCTGGTCCAAGATCCCCAGGTGGCATCGCAAGAAGAAGACGGAAGACGAGGATGCCGAGGCCTTGGGTGGCGTCAAGGATGCTCTGATGGAGATTAGAGGTGACTTGGCGTTCCTGAAGCGCATCAAGGGAGGACGAATCAGCCAGATAAGCGAGGTGATTATGAAGCCTCGCGAGTACCGCGAGAGAACGCGCAGCCGGAGCGGCTCCAGGTCCTCCAGCCGGCATAATAACACGGCGATGAAGGCCGCTCTAGGCATGCCCGGTATCTTGGCTGCCAGCGTCGGCGGGCTGTCACCTGTTGACCGGCCGGTGTCGAACGAGAGCCGGCCAACCGAGCGAGGCAACGAACTTGATGTGCCGCCCCGGACTTGAGATGTCTGGACCGCCCAGTTACTTACGAGTCAACACAGTCCCCCATTACGCATCCCGCCTAGCCACATAAGGAGAGATCGGGCCCATGTTCTTGTTTACCAAAATCGAGCGTCTGTCTGCTTATCTTTCCCCCAACTCATTTATTGCTCATGTTATGACTTACCCCGGATCGGTCAACTGAATTGAACCAATGCCGCATTGTAGTTCTCATGTTTCTTTCTGTTTTTGTTTGGCCCGCCCGATCAAGAAATACGGAACCTTTCCCACTTTTGAGCGAAGATACGAACATTTCTTCTGCTGCCTGTGCAGCTTTTGTACGATATTCATAAAACAAGACACAAACAACCGATACATAGACCGCCGACCGCTTGCAAAGCTGGAAAAAACATTAAAAACTAGTAGTCAATTCCAAAGATACCAAATCTTTTCCCAACCGTACTGTTCCTTTGTGCGTGACCAAGTGATGATCTCAGCTGCCGGAGTTAGTGGGAGAAGGGCCGGCGAGACGTCGTCTTGAGCTGAAGCGAATGCCAGCAGTGTATGCGGCCCATCCCGCCATCTCTTATCATGCGTCTATATGTCACGGGGCACCCTACCAACGGCAAGGAACGATTAAGTTGATGATTAAGTTGATGGGAGTGTGAGGCTTTGGTGTGGCGAGAGTAAGACTACTTTGATTTGATCAGTTTGATTCCTTTATGAGTCTCGTCCAACAACACGACGACAACCCAGTACATCAAGAGCTGGGTATGTAGAGCCGGCTCAAGATTCCAGGGCAATCTACAAATGCCATTTCTGAGCGGTTATGCATGGTACTCCCGTCTTGTGATGACACGTATTCTGAGGGGCGGCACGGCAAAGTTTGATTCAAGCAGAGGGTGCATTACAACGGGACTCGGCGCGAGTTCCTGCAACACTGGGGCTACAGATATGGTACAGAAGTCGGGGTTCCGGTTTTGCCTGAACGCCTCAAGGTGGTATTATTTTTCTTTCTCTTTTTTCCTTTTCCTTTTCTCTTTTTTTCTTTTTCGCAAAAGTCGCCACGCACAAGAGGGAAAAAAAAAAGGCTCTACCTGTGCCTCCTCGCCTCGCCGGCCTCCTTGCCCAGCGCCTCGAGCGCGTCCTCGTACTGGCGCACCCTCTCGTCGCCGAAGCCGCCGGCGTCGGGGTCGCCGATGCGCAGGCGGTCGACGCGGGCGGCGCGGCGGATGCCGCTGCTCAGGCTTGGCGATCTTGCCCCAGAACCAGCCGCTCTCGCCGTCCTCGACGTGATTCCCAGCGGCCCGGCGCGACCGGCGCGATCGGTGCGACCGTCGCGGTGGACGTAGCCGGCGGCGCTGGCGGGCAGGTCGTAGTTGACGACGTTGTCGAGCAGGGGCAGGTCGACGCCGCGGGCGACGAGGTCGGAGGCGACGAGCAGGCGGAGGCGGCGGCCGGCGAAGGCGCGGAGGGCGCGGCGGCGGTCCGACGTCTTCTGGGTCGACGTGAGGGTCGCGATGGACGGCGCCAGGGACGGCTCGAGGAGGGCGATGAGGCGGGAGAGGCGGAGGACCGACTCGTTGGACTTTGTGAAGATGAGGGCCGTCGTCGTGAAGAGGGTGCGGGCGGTTTTTGTCTTGGGCGTGGCAGCGGCGGCGGCGGCGTCTGAGTTGTCGTCGTCTGAGTCATCGTCCGAGGAGCTGTCAGAACCGGAGTCGGAGCTTGTATCCGAGTCCGAGTCGGAGCCGGCGTCGGACGAGGTGTCTGCGGAGGCGTCTGACGAGGACGTCTCGTCGTTGTCCTCGTCGTGCTCGGCGGCGGGCGCGGACAGCGCCTTGGTGGCGGTCTCGGACATGAGGTGGCCGCCGAGGAGGAGATCGATGAGGTAGAGCGGCTTGAGGTTGGCGTCGTGCACTCTGATGGCGGACTCCTTGAGAAGGGTCGGCAGGGTGTGCTCGGCGATGGGCGCGGAGCCGTCGGCCTGGCTGCCCTCGAGCACGATGAGCTGCGGCCGGCGGAGGTGGAGCCCGCTCAGCAGACTGAGGTCCCGCGTGAGGGTGGCACTGAGGACGATCTTGCGCACGACGCCGCCGAGGTTGGAGTCGGGGAAGTCGCGGGCGCTGAACTTGTTGGTGCGGAGCTTGGGCATGACGACGTCGAGCCAGCCCTGGAAGCTCTGCGCGAGGAGCTTGTCGGCCTCGTCGACGACCAGCCAGCGCACGTGGTCGAGCGAGAAGCCGGGCGTGAGGTTGATGTGCTCGACGAGCCTGCCGGGGGTGCAGATGAGGACGTCCACCTTGGAGGTGTAGTCCACGACGTGGTCCGGCAGGGAGCCCGCAGCCGCCGCGTCCTTGGAGCCGGCTGGTGTTGCTGGCTCCTCGACGTCCATCCACGCCTCGAGTTCCCGACTGCGCGCCGCGCGGTAGGCTTCCGGGTCGTACCTCTCCTCCCTCTCGACCAGGGCGGCCTGCTCGTGCCTCAGCTGCTGGCTTCCGATGGAGATGCCGATGCGCACCCTCTTCTGGTCGCGGCCGTCGAAGGCGCCGGCGCAGAGCTCAAACACCTCCTGCGCCTGCTTGACCAGCTCGCGCGTCGGCAGGACGACGAGCGCGCGCAGCCGGGTGACGGCGCCCTGGCTGATGTCCCGCACGACGGGGAGGGCGTACGCCAGCGTCTTGCCGGAGCCGGTGGCCGCCGCGATGAGGAGGTCGCCCTGGCGGTGCTTGCAGGACGGGAGGAGCAGGGGAAAGGCGGCCGTCTGGACGGCGAACGCGTCCCTGAAGCCCTTGGACTCGAGGGCCCGGGCGGCCTTTGGGTTGATGCCGATGTCGGCGAACGGCGTGCGCGTGTCCGGGGCGACGCGGATCGGGGCGGCGAGCCAGTGCGGCAGCGTCTCGTACGAGGGCTTGGAGTCGTCGAGGGAGGCGGGCTCGGGCTGCGGCAGCGGCTCCAGCCCGTGCTCCTCCACCTCCTCCGCCGCTTCTTCGTCCACGTCCATCTTCTCGGGGGCGCCGGCCGGGGCCAACTCGGCGGCCTTTTTCAAGTACTTGGTGGCCTTGGCAAGGACGGCCTTGTGCCGCGCATCGACTTCGTCTCCCTCTCCGTCCCCGTTTCCGGCGTCGTCGCGGCCCTTCTTCTTTTTCGACTTGTCCTTTTTGGGTCCGGGCCCTTCTGCGCCGTCTCCCTGTGCTGCGGTTTCGGATTCAGAGGCTTCTGGCGCGCTCTTCTTCGTCTTCTTCTTTTTGCCGTCTCCCGTTCCCTGCGATTCCGTTTCCCGATGTGCCTCGTCGCCTGTGGGTTCGTCGTCTTGCCTCGAGGTCTTGTTCTTCTTGTCTTTCTTGGACTTCTTGGGCGTGGCCGCATCTTCATCCGGCGCAGTCCCATCTTCGGATTTCCTAGACTTCTTCTTCTTCTTGACTTGCATCTCCTCCTCCTCGGCCTCGGCAGAAACCTGGTGCTTGCGCTTGGTCGCCGGAGACAGGCCGTCGGTGTCCGCCGTGATTACATTTGCGAGGGGAGCGCGGGGTTTCGAGCTTTTTGAAGGAACGAATCGTGCGTAGGGGCTGGCTGTCGAGCCTCCGGATACGAGGCCGTCGTCAGCGGGGGCCGAGGAGGATTCCGGCGCCGATGGTGGTGGCGGAGGCGGAGGTGACGGCTCGGCAGGCCGCGGTGCCTCCTTGGTCTTCTTCGAGGGAACGTAACGGGCGTACATTTTGTCTATTGAACACTCGCGACCCGGAGTAAAAAACAAAAAACAATCACCTCGTTTACGCGAGCGGTTTCTTTCAAAGCGAGGCTTGCATAGTCCATATTGGAGGGGCAGCTGGCGCATCCAGAAAAAAAGTTGGCCCGACTTTCCTTATCGTGTTTCTGCCTGTCTCCACCGCCTGCACTTTCTGCCTTATCGCATCTAGTGACAGAGCTCCTCCAGCTCAGGTCATCTTGTCTGTACCGTTGCGACGAAGCAACTTCGATCTCGCGATCCCATAGCACGTCGACGAACAATGACCCAGCGCCACTTTCTGACGTGACAATTGCTCGCGCAGAGCAAGCCGACAACATGAGTCGAACGTATAACATTGCCATGGTCAGCGACTTCTTCTTCCCGCAGCCAGGAGGAGTCGAGAGCCACATCTACCAGCTCTCTACGAAGCTTATTGACCGTGGACACAAAGTCATCATCATCACCCACGCCTACGAAGGCCGCAGCGGTGTGCGCAATCTGACCAATGGCTTGCGCGTTTATCACGTTCCCTTCCTCGTCATCTTCCGATCGGCCACCTTCCCGACCGTCTTCTCCTTCTTCCCGATCCTTCGCAACATCCTCATCCGAGAGCAGATCGAAATCGTCCATGGCCACGCGAGTCTGAGCAGTTTCTGCCATGAAGCTATCTTGCACGCGAGGACCATGGGTCTCCGGACCGTCTTTACGGACCACTCCCTCTTCGGATTCGCGGATGCTTCCAGTATCCTTACAAATAAGATCTTGAAGTTCTCCCTCAGCGACGTGGACCATGTCATTTGCGTTAGCCATACATGGTATGCTTGCGCCCTGATCTGCCTGTCGAGAAAAGTGACTGACTTCGCGTCGCAGCAAAGAAAATACTGTCCTCCGAGCCTCCCTCGACCCCCTGATGGTCTCGGTCATCCCCAACGCCGTCGTCGCCGAGAACTTCCGCCCGCTCGATTACCCGTCTACCGACGCAGCTGGGCAAGCCTTTGGCCAGAACCCCCCGCCGGCGCATCATCTCGGACCGAACGACGTGATCACAATCGTAGTGATATCCCGCTTGTTCTACAATAAGGGCACCGATCTTCTGACGGCCGCGATCCCCCGGATCCTGGAGAACCACCCAAACACGAGATTTATCATCGCCGGGTCGGGCCCAAAGGCCATCGACCTCGAGCAAATGATTGAACAGAACGTTCTGCAAGACCGAGTCGAGATGCTAGGCCCTATCCGTCACGAAGAAGTGCGAGACGTCATGGTCCGAGGCCACATCTATCTGCATCCAAGCTTGACGGAGGCATTCGGAACAGTCATCGTGGAAGCGGCTAGTTGCGGGCTGTACGTCGTGTGCACGCAGGTCGGTGGCATCCCCGAGGTCCTGCCGTCACACATGACTGTCTTTGCAAAGCCGGAGGAGGACGACCTAGTCCTTGCGACAGGCAGGGCAATTGCCGCGTTGAGGGCAAACAAGGTCCGAACGGAACGCTTCCACGAGCAGGTCCAAAAGATGTATTCGTGGACCAATGTCGCCATCCGCACGGAGCGAGTCTACCACGGCATCACCGGCGAGCTTAGCGAAGCCGAGTTCTACGGGTTCGATACGGCCAATCCCTCGACCTTTGGCAATAGTCGGGTGCGGTCCTTTGCCCTCATCGACCGACTCAAACGCTACTACGGTTGCGGCATTTGGGCGGGCAAGCTCTTCTGTCTCTGTGTGGTCGTCGACTATCTTCTGTTTTTATTCTTGGAGCTGTGTTTTCCACGGGAGCAGATTGATATCTGCCCTGAGTGGCCGCGGAAAATTGCCGACGATGCGGAAGATTCCAAGGAGGATTGAGGGAACCTCCATGTCCCGGCATCACATTCGCAAGCATGCATTATTCGGAGCAGGCCAATGGCCAAGACAGAGAACGAACGGCCATGGATGGACTTTGAGAGCCTCATAAAGGGGTCTCGTTTCTGGCTGTGCGTGTTCAAAAAGTCGCGAATTGCAGAACCAGGAAGCGTCTTCAATTGCCCGCCTGGACGCCGGAGATGACCGGCGGAAATAGCAGGACAATCAAGACAAGGCCAGACCCTGGCTCGCGTGCGCGACGAAGACCAGTCGCTCGTAAGTATTCCTCCAATGGGAGAAGAAGCCCAAATGGAAACCACAACGAGATCTGGGTCGACAACCCACCCCAGACTTTGCCAACAGCCCTCCCGGAGAGCGCCGACAGACAGGCGGGATTGGTCGAAATTGCCTACCGGTACATCTTTAACGGCTTGGTCGGTCCAAAGTTGCCTGTTCCGGCCAAGCGCCCGGGTAGGCCATGCGACCCTCTTAGTTTCTAAACCCCCACTACGCGCGCATCTCGAAGAGCTCACATGTGCCACGGAGCAAGACACAAAATCCAAACATTTCCGCGCCTTCGACTCGACTTCGAACCACTCTGTCACTACTCTGTTACACGACTGCGACTGTGATAACTTTCTCTCCAAGCGTCAGCGGCAACGAGCTCTCCACGACTGCATCCCCGCCATCTTATCCTGCGTTCAGACGTCGACGACGTCTTACCCCTTCCAAACCCCTCTATTACTAGGAAACCCGCGTATACGTTTGCCCACCATGGCTGCCGCGCAAGATGTCCCGATGGACCTGCCCATAATCGACCTCGATGTCTTCCTCAACGAGCCGCGCGACTCGCCCGCCGTCCGCGACGAGTGTGCGAAGGCCGCCACTGCCCTCATCACCTACGGCGCTCTCGTACTGCACGACTCTCGCGTCGCGGAATCCGACAACACCACCTTCCTCGACCTCCTCGAGGACTATTTCGCACTGCCGACCGAAGAACTCAAGAAGGATGAACGCCCGGAGCTCAGCTACCAGATCGGCGTGACGCTCGAGAACACGGAGAAGCCCAAGTGCGCCGTCGACGAGCCCTGCCTGCAGGTCATCGAGCGCCTTGCGCCTTCAGAGCGCCCGCTCGATATCGGCGGTCACCAACCCGACCCGAAGTGCCGCTTCTTCTGGCGCATGGGCGAGAACCCGCCGTACGAGACCGAGTTCCCCGGGCTCAACGCCCCCAACGTTATCCCGGAAGCCCCTCACATTCGCGAGCGCTGGCCGTCGGCTATGGACAAGTGGGGGACGTCCATGAAGCAGGCCGTCACTGGCCTGGCTGAGATGGCGGCAGTCGGTCTCGGTCTCCCGGCCGACACTTTCAGCAACGCCGCCAAGTACGGACCGCACCTCCTGGCACCGACAGCCTCGGATCTGGTCAAGTACGGCAAGCAAGACACCATCCTTGCCGGCTTCCACACGGATCTCAACTTCCTCACCATCCACGGCCGCTCCCGATACCCAGGTCTTCACATTTGGGCCCGCAACACTGGCAAGAAGATTTCGGTCAAGATCCCAGAGGGCAACTACCTCCTGGTCCAGGCGGGCAAGCAGTTGGAGCACTTCACGGGGGGCCTAATCAAGGCGGGCTTCCACGAGGTCGTGGTGAACGAGAAGACGCTCGACGTGATTGAGCGCCGCAAGACCCAGTTCCCCGACCGCCCGCTGGTCCGCATCTCGTCGACCTTCTTTTACCACTTGTCGTCCGATCATGACATCACACCGATTCCTCAACTGGCGGAGCAGGCGCAGAAGTTCAGGGCCGAGCAGTTCAACCTGGGCAAGGACGAAGGGGAGGAGGCTGTGTATCCGCCGATGAAGGTCGGGCAGCAGGTGCAAGAGTAAGTCAACCATGCCGATGATATACAGTGGGCCAAGCTGACCATTTCTCCCCCCCTTTTTACAGAGAGTTGAAGCACATCGCCCTGATGGCATGATGAACGTGAAACGCCGAATTAGTGTAGTATTATAAATGACATATCAAGAATAAACACCCCGATTATGACGCTCAAGCCTCGTAGAATTCCTCGTCCTCTGCGACGTCCACCTTTTCCTTGACGACCCTGTCCACTGCCGCCTTGGGATCTTCATCGCCGTCCAAGTGGTCGACCCACGACGTCGCGAAGGCGTCGTTCTCTGCGATCAGGGCGGCGACCTCGGCGACGGATTCCCTGCTTGACTCGCCCTTGGCCCTCTTGGTCCTGCCGAGCTCGACCCGGCCGGCGGGGGCGTCGGTCAGGGTGCCGGGCCGCAGGCTGACGCCGGCAAAGTCAGGGCGCGTCCTGGACTCGCGCCAGAGGACCTCGTCGGCGGCGACCTTGGCCTTGAAGTAGTTGGCCAGCTTCTGGTTGACCGCCTGGGCGTCGGCCCAGGCCTGGTCGGACCACCAGGCCGGCCTGGTCCTGCGGGAGGCGAGGTAGGAGATGAGGATGAACTTCTTGATGGAGGGGGTGGCAACGGCGGCCTTGACGAAGTGGATGGCCGCGTCGCGGTCAATGGCGAAGGTCTGGAGAGAGGGGTGGATCAGGGTCAGTAACGCTCGGGTACTGCGTTTTTGTTGTGTTGGGGGCGGGGGGTCCGGGGGTGAAACTCACTCGTTCGGGATTTCCCTTTCCACCGGCACCTGTCATGACAATTGCGTCAACGCCCAATCTAACTTTTTTCTTTCTGCAGGACCCCCATCCCTCCCGTCTGATGATGGCCTTTAAGATATGGCGCCAAAGCGTCACGAACTCGTGGAGAAGAAAGAGGCAAGGGAAAACGACTCACCGGCGCTCCATACGATGGTGTCGGGCTTCACCTCATCCAGGATGGCCTGGGCCTTGGACTGGTCGGTGACGTCCTCGATGCTGCGTACGAGCACGTTGAGCTTGCCGGCGTGGCCGGCGCCGAGCTTCTCGACGGCGGGGACCTGCTCGTGGGCGCGGATGACGCTCGTGACGGTCCACGACTTGTTGAGGAGCAGCGGGGTGAGGAGCTGCGAGACCTTGCCGTGGCCGCCGAGGATGAGGACGTGTCTGCTCATGGTGTGTGTGTGTGTGTGTGTGAGTGGGCTTGTGTTGGTCTGGCTCCGACTAGTGTAGGTAGGGTTGTGATTATCTTGTCGTTTGTTACTGCTGGTGTTGATGCGTGCGTGTAAAAGCTACCCCTCAATACCCGACAATGTAGCGGCAGACAAGACGGCGCAGGCTCAAATAGGTTTGCGGGAAGGATCACGCCATGGCTTTTTTTTTTTTTTTTTTGGAATCATAACCTGGGATTGGCGCTTCCCCGCTTCGCTGCCCCCCTCAATCGACAGAACAGCGGACAAAAGAGTCGTTCGTTGGAATGAGGGGGAAAGCATGTTCAGGGTCCCGAGGTCACGTCACCGGAGCGTCAATGACGTAGAACCCGCGAGTTTATTTGGACTCCATCCCCGCAATCTCGTTGTATTAGTTACGCTCCAGATATGGTGGGCAAAAAATTGCTCAACGCCGAGTACCGTAGTACCAGAGCTTTCGGACGTCAATCGAGTTTTACTCTAATGAATAAGATCGTCGGTCTTTTTTTTTTTCTGCCTTGATTTCTTGCTGTTGTTTAGTAATTGCTCAGCCATCCCGTCGCTACAAGATGGTTGAGCGCTCCCGTATTGAAACTTCGCCTACTTCGACCGCAGCTCAGGTAGTTGTTTCTTTCGGGCGAGGGATGCGATTCTCAGTAGAGACGCTTGAATAATAAGATGAACGAAGAGGATTGGATTCCTTGACAACATGCTTTGATATCGTGGCTCTCTGCTAGGAGTTAATACGGCCATTGCGGAATGCGGTATAGGCTGTATGATCTGCCATGATAGGACAATTCATCAATGTCCCTGCTGCAACTTTCAACAAGCATCACTGGTTTCCGTTGCGTCTGTTTATATAACCCCTCCACTGGGCAAATGTTGCGTCTCGCCGGAAACGCACAATTGCAAGTTCGGCCGGAAAGGACATTGCGCGAGGTAAACCGTCTGCCACAGCCTATGCAGCTCCAAGGAGACTCAACACTGTATCATCCAAGTAGTAGACGTATGGACAGCAGTAAGGCTTTGGTTTCAGACTGATCAAGACGGTGTAGCGCTACCGGTTTTCGCAATATTACTGGAATTCAGATTGTTACACAAGACAGTCCGTCAAAAAGCAGAAATGCGTCCTTGGAAAAGGGGTTTCAAAGTCCCTGTTTCAATTTCTAGGAGGAGGAGAAACGGCATTGCGAATTTGTGCTTTTCTGATCCGTGATGGTTACACAATCGTCGTATTATACAGTACTGAGCCAGAAGGCTGACGACAGCAATAAGAACAACCCAATTAGGAGTCACAGAAGGGGCCCATTAGCTTGGGGTCAAAAGGACGTGTGTCTCACCACCCTACTGTCGCTGTCAATTGGGCCAGCCTTATTGCTGTTGCCAGACTTCTGACCTAGTACTGTATGTCGTCAAGCGTTAGATCGCCATCTCCAGATCAGTTCTTTTGTATCAATGTGAAGAACGTCGGTAGAGGTGATACGAGCGGCTGATCTAGCTGGAAAGGGGAAGATAAATGCGTCATCATCCTTCTATTTACCCCGGTAAGGTCAACAAGGCGCTGAAGGCTTACTTACTGGCAGTGACTACGCACTCCCATTAGTCTACCTAAAGTATGAGTATGAGACATCAACAGCTCAACGTAGCAAACGATAAGTTTGCAGGAGACCTCATCTTGGTAACTTTCGACACTGGTGACTCGGATGGAAACAGAGCGTTCCAAGGCGACAGGTACGCCAAACTCGACCGCTACTCTGATTCCTCGCCACGAAACAATGCCTTGACGTGTCTCACAGGTGAGCAGTTTGGCAGGAAGTGTCCAGCAGCTGAGTGACTTGATTACACCAGACAGGTTGGAAAGCTGATGAGTTAAGAAACTCAACACCACGCAGGATCCATTGGCACCTCGGCCTCTCTCATTTCCACCGATAAGCAGAAGCCGGTGAAGATGGTCAGTGTGCTATTGATCGCGCGCCGCACTCGTCTCGATTCTTCTACTCGCCAGAGTGCATATTGTGTGGGGGCGTCCTGAAAGAGGCATCTTCGCGAAGCGGTCGCATTCGAAAAAAGAAAGCGATGAACTTGATGCGATACAATCCCATCTCTCCCTCCATCTCAGATCGAAACATTGTACGCCAGCCTTATTCAGGGGGGCGGGGGACGGACTTAATGGCACGATACACCTGGCCGGGAATACCCTGAGAGAGGTGCGTTTCTCCAACAGCGCGATGTCACCCCAAACAAGCCTAGCAGGCGTGCCGATGGGCCGAACTCTTGGAGAATTCCCAGTTTAGCCCGCAAGATGCACCCAGAAAGGACTGGGCCGACGAGGTACAATTCATCGCAAGGTGAAACCCGATGTTTCTTGGAACAGGCGGGAAACCCTTGTTCGGGCTGAACCCTTGGGGGCCCGGAGGGCCGGCACTGGCTTGGTGCACCTCGCCACGCGTCACTCTTTCATGGCCTAGCGACACGGGATCTTCTTTTCCCTTTTTTGTTCCTTTTTCTTGTTTTCTTTTTTTCCTTCGATCGAAATCTTTCCGACAACAAACAATTGGCTATCTTCTTTTACACCTTCTGGGGGTGGGGGGAGGCTCTTGAGTTTAACAAATGAGGATTCGTAATGGTAGCGAGAGGTTTCAGAGTTGATCTGGTGATGCATTCGGCGCAAGTACCGAGAACCACCCGTTCAAGATCGGCGGCGCGGCAGAAGGACCATGATCTTGGATCGATGCCCCGACAGCTCGGCGGGCTCCTGGGATTCGGTCACGGTCACGTGGAGGCATCATCATCGGGTCGTGATCGTCGGTTTCCTTCTTGGTTCTCTGGAGCCTTTTTTCTTCCTTTTGGGGGAGTTGTTCCGCGGTCAGGGGGTGGTGATTTCCACCTCAACCATTCGAAAGCAAGTCAATCGGTGGGGGGGAGGGATACATGTTCATCATGACCCATTTTGAAAGATCAAAAGAGTGAGAGAGTGTGTGCGAGATGAGATGATCTGGCCCAGAAGCTGAGTTGCCGAGTAGATGTTGAGACTGATCAGATACTCGGCGCACGCGCCTGTCAGCCTCGGGGGCTGGTAGTGGAGCCCCGGTGTCATGAAGAAGGTAGGTAGTTGGGTTAGGATTTCCCGTGGAGGGTTGGGATGCAGGTGCGATGACCATATTTTGTCTGCTCATCAGACGAAACACAGACTTCTGGGCAGACAGGGGTTTACAGAGACTATTTGTTTGCCTCTTCGTGGATGTTGGTACTAGCACGGTCAAGGTGTGTACGTCACAGCCAATTCTGTGCGAGTGGTATAGGTACGTGGTAGGCTCTAAGAAAGATAACCAATGAGGTCTGCAAGATGCCTCTTCGCGTCCATAACTCATCGAGGGGGTCTCCGCCGACTCTGTATTAGAGGAGTTGCTATTCTTAGGTGTGAGGTCGCTCGGGAGGGCTCTTGTCCGACAGCGAGCCTTGTCCTTCATGCTGCGTCCGAGGGTGAGAGGAAGAAGCAATTATTCTATTCGGGGTTGGGTCATGGGAAGGTTGGTATATCGAAGCATCAAACGGCTTGCAGTCTCGTATACCAGTTTTCATACCGGCCGACGCACCCGTCTTAAGCCATTACAGTTATGTCTTCCCTATTTGGGCTGGGCCGAATAGTTCGGACGGCCACATGATGGACTTGTGTAGCATCATGGAAAAGGCGGTTCTATGACCTGCCAAGAATAAGACTCTCGGCAACATGGAACGCATAGCTTCGGAGCCGGGCTGCTCGCCGTTCGAATTAAGGGCCTGGCTTGGTTATATAGGACTTGGGCGGACCGTCGAGCCGCTCGCCCACCCGCGAGAGCGTTTTGACAGCGACCGAGAGCCCGCTCATGCGAACAACTCGGCAGCGTCCTGAGCCGACTGACGACCGTTGCATGGAAATTTGCAGGCCGGGGGAGGCCCAACCCAGCAAGAGAATTATCCCGTCGCCGAGGCTGCCGGGGAGCCGCAGAGATCACCAACGAACGACAAGACCCCCTTGATGGGGTGGTGCCTGGCGACGGAAGGGTATCAGCGAAGAGCTCTGCCCCGCCTGTCAGAAACCCCGAGGAGTGTTGGAACGCCGGGGGCCGGGGGAAACGTTGTGAAGCGGGGATCATACATTCTCTATGAATGCTGTATTAAAGGGAACGATTAACAACTGACGGCGTGAAATGGGACGAAGAAGCCAGGGATAGGAAGAGAGTAGAAGAAGAAGAAGAATGAACAGAAGAATAAGAGACTATCGAGAGGTTGCAGTCGGCCGCTTCCCAATAGTCTGGTCTCTGGGAACGAGGAGTCGATACCCAGTTTACCTTATTTCAGGTTGGACAGGCTTGAGTGGTAGCGAAACTGCCAGTGCAACTTGAAGAATGCAACGCCGGTGGGCTTTTCTTACCCTTTTTTTTTTTTTATCTTTATTTTGTTTTTATTTCACTCCCAGTTTTTCTCTTCCCTTTCTTCCGAGGGCCAACGCCGTATGACAGGCGACACCTAGATGCCCAAGAGGCTGATCTGCGATAACGGGGTAACAAGGGGATGAACCTGGAACCGAGGGGTTTTGACCGCAGGGGAGGCAGCGAAAGGTGGGACGGCGTTGGGAATCCAGGGCCTCATTGGCCTGGCGAATATCAACCCAAACGTTCCACGTCTGACATGGTCTGGCGATAGCCCTGCGGGGATGCGGGACCAATACCACCCAGAGGGGTTTCCCTTGTGCTTACACCGGAGCCGCGCTTGAGCCTCTAGCTGGCGTGCAGGGATCAATACCATTGTGAGACGGACACGACCCCCTGTAGATCCCTCGTCCCTCTTCGCTGCTGTCGTTGGGTGCTCTGGGTGGTGGCTGTCCCAACTCTGTGTCACGTCAGCGTAAACTCTGCCAGCAAGGTTACTCGGGGGATTGAGAGCATGGATTCTCGAGGGACCGAAGCAAAAGCGGGAGGGAGCATCATCCGATTATGTGAGAGTGAGTGTAAGAGAGTGAGAGTGAGAGTGAGAGTATGAGAGAGAGGGTGTGTGTGTGTGTGTGTGAGAGAGAGAGAGAGAGAGAGAGAGGGAGCGGGTACGCGTGCATCACACCAATTCTACGAAATGCCCGAAGGTCGGCAAGGGAAACCCCCGGGGGAGGAAGCGGGACGTGACCACACATTGTTTAAAGATGTGTCGCAGCCCTCTTTTCTTCCGGACAGGCGAACCGTGGTTCCTTTGTTATATTTTCGGGACCATCACTGTGTTATGTTTATTTCTTGTTTAATTTGTATTGTTTGAACAGAAAATCCCGACGGTGACAGCCGAGCTTTCCCTTGATTCAGTCGGCAGGAAGAAAAAAAAAAAGGTACAGGCAAGATTGTTTGAGCCGCTGGACGACTTACATCGACGACCTGACCTGGCCGGGCCACACACCACCCTCTCCGTCTATCATATCAACCACCACCTCTCCGCCGGTATACGCTCGACATTGGTCCACTTAATCCCGCCTCGGCCTCCATCGACGGATTACACGAAAAGAAACAAGGGACTCTTCTTAAGGACATCTCTCTAATCCGGGCTTCGGCGCCAACGAAACGCAACAACTGAGATTATACCCTCTTCTTACGACGCTACGACACCAACATCCACGACCGGGGTATACTGCATACTCGCCTCGTCTTATACCGCCTTTCCCCGCGCAATACGACATCCGTTCTCCGCCGAGCAAGACACTTGAACTGCATCATGGCCGGCCTTCTGCCCGGCGTCAGACTCGGGCTCGACGTTGGGCTCGACGTTGACGCGCCTTCCTCGGAATCCGTCACCGGAACGGGGACGCCAAGCACAGCCAGCGCAGAGGCAACAGAACCGGCGACGACGTCTTTGATACCGGCGGGATCGACATTGTCAGCGTCACCACAACCATCATCATCACCGGCAACTCTAGCATCACCCTCAACATCATCAGCGGCAGCAGTGGTCGCATCGTCAACCGCACCCGCGCGGCAGAACACCCCGACGGCGCCTCAAACCCCATCACAGGCACCGACACAGCCGCCGGCATCGCTCGCGCCCTCCCGGTCCGCCCAGCCGCTGACCACCTTCATCATCTCCTCGGTGGCCACGCCGCCGCCGCCCTCACCGACCTCGATCCCGGCGGCGCTGTCGACCTCTGTCCCGGAGGCGCTGACGCCCTCCCCGACGCCCTCCCTCGCCCCGGCGCCGCCGTCGTCAGAATTGCCGGCAAGCAGCAGCATCAGCGACAGCATCATCATCAGCAGCCTGCTCTCGTCCGCCGTCGCCGTCCCGACGACGCTCGCCACGTCCATCTTGGCGCCGGCGCCGACGCCGACGCCGCTCCCCAGCGGCATCGCCGAGCCGAGCCAGGCGGAGATGTCGCGCGGCGGCGGCGGCGGCGTGAAGCTGATGCCGGCGCTGCCCATCGCCCTGGGCTCCGTCGGCGGCGTGGCCATCTTCGGGCTCGTCATCGGCATGCTCTACCGCAAGCGCCGGTGGCCCTTTGGCGGGCGGCGCCACTTTGCCGAGATCGACGAGCTCGAGGCCGAGCGGCAACAGGAGATGGAGAGGAAGAACAAGATGAAGTGGGACCCGCGCGTCACGAGAACGTTCAAGACGCAGGGCGGCGCCGGCGTGAATTTCTGATTCCCGAGGGCTTGGTGATGACAGCCTTTTTCTTTTTCTTTTTTCCATTCATATGTTTGGATGACTCGAGAAATAACCAGAGAAATCAAAGCCTAGCTCCAAATTCAGTCTGAATGATCTTATATTAATCATTCACATCCCTTTGTTGTGATTATATACTTGATGCCGCCGCTGCGACTATGGAGAGGTGGTGAGAGACATACAACTGGAGTAGCTCAATCGATAGGGTTCACCATTCCCCATCACGATGAACTGATTCCCACCCCTTCCCCCCTTTTGAGTGAGTGTGTCAAGTTAATTGTTGACCGAAACGGGGTCTGGCGAAACTCGTCACGACAAAAAAAAAAAAAAGAAAAGCATCTGACAGCTAGTCAGTAACGACTAACGAGTCGTCTGAACGTTTCAAGACGGCCGTGTACGTGGCCCCCCCGTCATCCTCAGCCTCCCTCCCGGGTGTCCCCTGTTGCCCCCTTTTACGAACTGGCTCCTCCGTGTAACTTCACGTCTAAAAGAGCTTATTTTCTTCTTCTTTCCCAGTCCGGCAATCCTCTCTTGGAATGATGGCTGTGTAATTTTTAGACTCTGGGTCAATAAACATTCCCAGACTCTCCGTCTCGGCACCGTTATACGACCATAATTCGGGGTCCACGGCGGCACCGAGGGTTTGGAAAAAAAAAAAAGGGATAGATCGGCTCGGCAAAGGCCGATGGACGCCTGAGAAAGTGTTTGTTTCCGCACATGCATTGTCGGCCTGTTTCGTTTAAAACGTTTATTACCTGCGGCAAAAAAAAAAAACTAAAAAAAAACTAAAAAAAACTACGACATGAAAAAGAAGGCCGAGCCCGGGCCCGACCCACCCTGGCCGAAAGCGGCCCGCCAGGCCACGCAAGGGTGGCCCCGGAGGCCCGGATCCTTCGCGGTGTGCTCTGGCCCAGACGCCTGGATTTCCAGCAGGCCAAAGGAGGATAGGGGGGGGGGGGGGGAGGGGTATAGTTTTCTTAGTCACGATGGATGAAGCTATTTACTCTAGTCGCCGCCCACAGTGCCGCGGATACCGTATGGCTTAGACGCCCGCCACTCTGGCACCCGCACCCCCGGCCACGAGTGTTTATTCAGTGGGTTCCGCGGTCGGATTATGCCGCGGAGCCGGCGAAGCCGAGGGGGAGGGAAAAGGTCACGAGTGAGCGGCGGCTACTGCACTCTATATAACGCAGGGTTAATGGTTCGGCGACAAGGTCACATCCTGGACGCGATACATTGCGAATTCCAAGAGACTGTCCCGGGAAGAACGACAGACCCATCGCGAATTGGAGAGCTGTCTTGCATCAGATGAAAGATGGAGGCTTCGATGGTAGATGGCTGGTTTCATGGGTACAATAAGCCAGCGCTCTTGTTGTACGGCATTTGCAGCATATGTGCCGCATATCTGGGTCTGAACTGAAGTAGCTTCGCAATCAAGGGCGGAACATATCCGCCGTGTCGACCGGACTAGACCCCCAGGCCACCCCCCCCCGGGATGATGATGCCGTCGCCGGGTCCAACACCTCTGTCTCGCTGAACACCCCCGAGGCCGCCTGAAGGTTTGCCTCCCCGCCGAATGTGTAGATCCGGCCGCCAAACACCGCCGTGCCGTGCCCGGCCCTGGCGGTCGGGAGCAGCGAGGCCGAGGACGTATACAGAGTCGCTTGCGAGGAGCCCCCCGGCAACGTGCCGGCCACCAATCACATAGAACACGTTGGCGACGACGGCTCCGCCGGCGTGGTCTCTGGGCTGCGGCAGGGGGTGAGTCCCGAGGGGGGTCCAGGTGTCCGTCGCCGTGTCGTACACCGATACATCGTCGACGGTGGCGATCGTGCCGCCGGGGACTGTTTCCATGGACCGAAGGCCGCCTGCTAGGTAGATCTTGGTGCCGAAGATGCCGACGGCCGCGCTGCCCCGTTCCGTGCCGGGAGGGAAGCGGGTGACGGGCTCCCAGCGGTCTCGCGCCGGATCGTATACCCAGCAGTCCGGGACCGCCCTCCAGGTCCCGTTCTGGTCCAACGTCTCGGCGAGGCCGCCGAGTAGGTAGATCTTGCCGTCCACCACCGCGGCGTTGGGGTGGTTGAGGGCCACGGGCAAAGGAGCGGCGGGGGTCCACATGTCCGAGGGGACGTCATACAGGGTGACGAGGTCGGTGTTGTTCCACACGCCCGTCGCCGAGGACCCCGTGATGCCTCCAAGGACGGCGATGGCCGTGGAGTTGATCGCGACTGCGGCATGCTCCTGTGGTGGGAGAAGCGGGATCGACGCCAAGTCATGCCAGGCACTTGATGCGCGAGGGCCGGTGAAGCTTCTGCCCTGGGCAGAGACGGCGCAAACGCTCACGAAGGTGGCGGCGATAGTCGGGATTCTAATGGTGGCAGGCTCTTTAGTGTCGAGATATCTAGCGGGTGCACAATCGACACAGAGGCTACGGGGCCCAGGATACAATCGGGGTGGGAAATAAACGGGTTCTTATACCTATCTCCCATTGCCTGGAACGAGACAGGTTTAGTCTGAACAAAAGTACCCTTTTCTCTCCGGTCAAGGCTGATAAAAAAAATCGCCCAGTCCACGATCGAAAGGTCAGATCTAACCCCTGTCCCAGACGGCCTCTTGCTATCGCCCGCGTAAGATGGAGCCGAGAAATGATATTATCAATCTTGGCATGGTAAGCGTTAAGGCCAGGCAATGAGGATCTAGGACACAGCTGTGTTGACGACTGCTTCTCTATACAACGTGTTATCAGCATCGCAGACGGGACTACTTGACTGAGTTTTGACTGTGTTTATGTACCCATGATCCTTCATATAAACATAATCTATAGATCAATCGCGCGAGGGTCCTCGGCGCAAAGCATATGGAACTCGAGGCATGAGCTGCAGAGGGGAGCCAGCCATTGTCAACGTAAAAAGTATCGCCCATATTCGCGCTCAGGCATCCACAAACTCGAACCTGACAAGGATAGAGCACTTGGTCTCCCTTCCCTTCAGATCCAGCAACCGGATAAAGACCCAACCAGGAACGGTATAGAGCAATCGCACCGCGCCAACAGCCAGGATCGGGTTCCTCGAGAAGCTGTCATCGCTCTTGACGAGCATCCGCAGGAAGACGAGCTCGTTGTCCTGGTACTCCCACTCCAAAACCTCGTCCCACAGCGGGTCGGTGGGCGGGGGGTTCTCTCCCTTGTGTAAGAAGCCGGTGAGCTTGTGCTGTCTGTATCCCGCCGTTTTCCTCTTGGGAGGCTCCATCTTCAGGTCGTGAGGATGGACAAGCGTACAGGTAAGGTAGGGTTTGATCGTCTCGTCGTCGTCGCGGTCGGAGGGTATGGGGATATCCGTCGCGCCGGCGACGTGCAGTCGAAGCTTCTTCTTTGTGCCGTTGCCCAGCTTGCCTGAACCGCCGGACCGGAGCTCGGCAGGCTTGAGGACGAAACCTTGGGAGCCGCTGAAGAGGGCCTCGTTGATCTGCATCGAAGCACCGAAAGTCTGCCAGTTGAGGGCGCAGATCTGGGCGCCCACACCCCAGAAGGGAACGGGATGCAGGTTTTTGGACGAGATGCGCGTGCCCTTGGGGAAGACGCGCATGAGATGGTGGGCGTTGTGGCTGGCGATCTTGACGGCGGCCTCGGGCATATGGGAGGCCAGGCCGGACTCGGAAACGTTGATGAGGTGGTGGTGCGGCGCGCCTTGCAGTGTGTCCTCGTACCAAGAGTTGTCAACAGGCTTGACGGACTGGGCGTAGACGCCAAGCTCCTCGAGCTCCGGGATGATGAGGGAGGGCGGGGCCTCCTTCTTCTTGGCGCTGTAGTCATGGCGGGCCTTCTTTTCCTCGTCTTCATCGTCGTCGCTCGAGCTCGAGCTGCTGTCGTCAGGTTCACCTGGGAAGTGGTACTCGACGATGACAACGATCTTGTTGCCTAGATCTTGGAGACGGACGTGGTCCCCCTGGCCATCTTGCTCGGCGTGGCCTTTATCGCGCACGGCTCGGCTGAGGAGGCGGTCTCCGAAGACCTCCCTCATGATCTGGACCAGACGAAGCTGGCCCTCGGGGTTACAATGGTTCTCTAGGGATAGAAGAATGGGTGCTGCGAGCTCGGGCGATTTGGCCTCCTCGTCGACGACATTGCGGATGGTTTCGCACACGGCGCGGAAGGGGATGTTAGAGACCAGTGTGTAACCGTGGGTGACCTTTGGCTCTTCCTTGTTGTCGGGGTTGTCCCAGGCATCGATCTCGACGCAGCGTGCACCAGCGTGCAAAGTCTCGTCGTAGGCTTCGGCCGATGAGCTTCCAAAAAGCTGGTGGGCCAAGAGGTAGGTGTTGTGACTGGAGCTGATAAAGTACTCGGGGAGGGGGTGCGACCTGTCGATGAGCTCGGGCGGCACGCTGATGTGAGGCTTGTCGACGAGGGCCTGCAGGGCGGGGCTGGCGTGGTCGGAATCGAGGTTCGCGTCCTCGGACGAAATGACGTGTCGGCCGGCAAGGAAGGAGCGGAGAGCACGGCTCACGCGGAGGCGGTGCTTGAGTTCCGAGTCGCGGGCGGCGTGGCCACCACCGGCGAGGGTGGTGTTGTCGGTGGCATCGCCAAGCTCCTCCTCGTCCTCGGGTGCCGACTTGGAAAAGGGATTCAGGTTGGCGAACTTGGATGTGAGAGAAGCCATCTAAAAAGAAACGAAGTGATGCGTTTCAGAGGTCAAGACGCGGCGCAATGCTTGTCGTGTCGGTCGTGTCGGTCGTGTCAATAGCGTAGTACGGCCTGTTGCGTTGTGAAGCTCTGGGGATAAATAAAGGCGTTCGCCGGATAAGAGGAGGAGTGAGAGGAGCGCAAACAGGGAATGAGCATTGATTGCATGAAGAATGCGACACCAGCCAAGAAAGACAACGAAAGTAGTGAGGGAGATACGTGTGCGAGAGAGAGAGAGAGAGAGAGAGAGAGAGAGAGAGGAAGAGACGACGTCAGTCTTGGCTGATGTGCGCCGCGCAAGGTCGCAGTCACTGTGGCGCCCATCCTCGTTGGCTCTTTCCTTCTTTCCATGCTTGCTCCCACTCCCCTCTTTCCCAGTGCAGCTGAGCTGAGCTGGAGCTCCTGCTCGCCGTTGCGATGATGGAGGGGTCGTGTTGTGGACATATATTATGGAGACGATGGATGAGATAAGCAGGCTGTCGGCTAGCTCTGACCAATCATACATGCTGGTTAGGTCCATTTTCGGCTAGACTGGGTCGTAGCGTGGATACTTGTGTGCGTGTACAGTACTGCTATGTACCTACATACTGCGTAGGCAGGTGCAATGTACATGAGACGACAAGGGGGGGAGGTTTGAGCATGTCGTGTCTCTCCCAGGTCGAGTCTTCAGCTCAACTATGCTCAGGAACACGCAGCGATGCTGAGTGGGACAGTCTGATGCGTATTTGGATATAATCATTCAATATTCAACCAGATTTACTACAGTCGCAAAAATGGGCTGCCATGGTTATTGGTAAATTTCAGCTCACCACCCCCAGCGTGGCACAACCACACCAGGCTTGATCAGCGCGCTCTCTAGATTCTTACACTACCTACACTACATAACTACCTGGTGGAGCAACTAGCAGCAGCCGTCAAGGCCAAGAATGGCAAATGCCGACTCCCCGGCGCGCCATTGGCGGCATAGTCAGCTTTCGGGTCTCGGGCGACATGTTTTACCGGCTGGGCATCTTGAGCCGGAACGGCTTGCGGGGGACGGGACCCTCTCAGCCTTGTGGGTCCTGTCACGGGGCGAGTTGCAGCTGCGTGCGTCCACCCAGATCCATCCTTGACATTCGTTGCCACAACCTGTAAACTGAATCACCTCAGTTCGGGTATTGTCTACCGGCATGCCTCGTACGTAAACTTGATACCCAGCCCTACGAGAATCCCCGGTTATTTGACTTTGCCATGTTCATGCAAAAGGGAGTTAGAGTCATGCCCATCGCTAATCGACTCTACAGCTAGTCTAGGCCACCCGCGGAGCAAGGCGAGGCGCCTCGAAGGCACGGACAATTCAAACCATCGACACAAAGTGTGCGCTCGCCCACCCCCACCGTTGATTTTCCTGACTCGTCGAGGTTGAGTAATGTGTCGCGGAGGAGGAGCACGTGGGGAGGATAATGTCGACGGACTGACGAGGGCATTTGAGATGTTTCGGTTTCTGGCCGCAACGGAACCCACGCCCGCAAACCAAAACCCCCTCCCACATCGTCATGCACCATCGCACGGTCCGTCTCATTGGCGAGCACGACATGCATCCGGCAGCATGTACATTGCAGGCCAAGGGGTCTAGACCAGCAGGCGGAAGGACAAGCAGCAGCAAGCGAATGGGGGGCCAGCTGATGCACCAATACAAACATGTCCGATATGATTACATGGAATTTACACAGGAATTATTGCGGCACAAAAATAGTGCGGATAAGCCCCTCAGCTGCACCATCTCGATGCCGGAATCGGGATGCCTTCCGCAGAACCCGTCGCTCTCATCGTCGTCATCACTAGTTTACCCACCCGTCCCATGATGCCCAAGAAAAAAAAAAAAAGCGACGAGGAATCTGTCGGCGTCTACAAGCATACGTAAGTAGCTCGCTCCCTCCCGGATCCGTCGATAGCTGGGCTTACACACCGCCGAAAGATCGTCGGGTCGTCGTCCTAGACAACGGCAACGCTACCGCACCGCACCCGCACTGCCCAAATGCGGGTGCGGCGCTCCATACGTGGACAACGCACGCGTACCCACGAAGCGAGGCATTAGATCGACACGAAAAGACCCGGGGTCCGACGACCGAGCCATGGAGAGGAACGGGTGGCCGCGGCTGGGGCAAACAAGGGTCGGCCGACACACCGACATGCCTCTCCCACTCTTTCCTTTGAGCATGTCGACTGACTGGTTGAACGTCTGCCAGCCTGTCAAACCGCCAGCGGCCTCCGGCAGCAGCGGAAGCGGTGGTCGCCAAGGATGTCCGTGTCACCCAGAGGTCTCTCTGTCTGTCTGCTTGTCTGTCTGGGCGGCTGACGGTGTACGTACAGTACAGTAGTACCCAGTAGTACAATACGTGTAACCGCAACAATGCTCAGCATGCTGGAGCAGATTGAACCGAGTACACGTACCAATTGTCGTGCAGATACCTATGGCGTGCTGGGTTGAGAGAATAAATAAGCTTCTCGGGGGAGCTTGCTCATGACGTTGACTTTTGCCAGGGTTCATGGCGCTAAGGGAGCAAAGCAGCTTCTGTGGTGTGGACTGGACTGGGGAGGGGGGCTCAGGCTCAAGGGGGGAGCTCAAGGGGGGGAGCTAGGGCAGCTCCGGCGGCTTGGGGGTGCTAGGATGGGTGCCGTGATTTGTTTGCCCCCAGCAGCTTTCCGCCCTAGCACAGCGATCGAAAAGTTACTACCGGTAGGTATGTACTTGGGGGAGCCCTGTTTGATTGACCTTTTTGGGGGCGACGACCAGCGCCACACCTTCTTTCCTCTCTTCTCCTCATCCTCGTCGTCTGCTCCATATCGTCACGGCCACAACTTACCGCGCCATCTGAGGTGCTCCTCTTTTGCACTATTTACACGCGCAGCTGGACTCTCATCACTGATTCCCCCCCTCGTCTCTTTCTTTCGTCCTTCTTACTTTCTTGATCTCATTCCATTGCCAGCTTTGTTCCATCGACGTTAATCCAACACCCGCCACCGAATCACCCTCCGGTGTCTGCTACCGAGTTTAACATCCACCATGCTGGTCAATCCGGGCATTGTGTTCCTCTTGGTAAGCGGCAGCACATTCTGAGCCATATCAAGCCATAGACAGAAAAGAAAAAAAAAAGGTATCCATTCCATATGTCTAACGTGTGTACTGTCATATAGATCTCCGCCGGGCTCGTCACGACTGCCATGTAAGTCACCATGCCGAGCATCCGCAACACCCTTCGTTACCTTTATCCTAGGCTGACCACTTCTCGCAGCATCGTCCATGTCTCGAGCACAAGACTCTCCCTTCCCATCGCACCCTTCTTGTCTTTTCTCCCCATCCTGCTACCCGTTTTCGGCACCATAAACGCCTTCTACTACCCACGACTGCTCTTCAAAGCCCGACACTCCATGGCCGCTCGCACCGAACAGATCTTCCCGACAGTTTTACAGGCTCTGCAGGGCATCCTGACCACAGCCATCGCCGTCCTCTTGTTGCAGTCCGCCATTCCCGACGATACCCTCAACTGCGCCCTCTCCACCGCCTGGCAGCGCATGTTTGCTGCCAAGGACGCCTCCTCCATCCGCCGCATCCAGGACAGCCTCGATTGCTGTGGCCTGAACAGCGTCAAAGACCGCACATGGCCCTTCAACGGTAACGTACAGTGCGCCCAGCGCTTCGGTCGCGACACCCCTTGCGTCGGTCCGTGGCGCGATGCCACCTTGTCCAACTCGGCCATTGATCTGGCCGTCGTACTCGCCGTCGGCGTTTTGCAGGTCTGACTCCCTCCTTCACCCTCTCTAGACCTCTGGCACTATCACCATACCCCAAAACTGACCTCTTACGATCCCAGGTTCTTACCTTGCTCTTCATGCAGAGCGCCAGCAACTGGAGACATGCCTGGTGGGCGCAGAGCTGGAGCCACCTGTCTGATCGCCCTATCGAGGAGCGCGAGCGTACTCGTCCTCTCCTTACGGGTTCCGCCGCATCTCCTGCTGTCAACGCCGTCAGCCCTGCCAACGACAGCGGCGAAGAGTCGGATCTGCCCGTCACCTACAGCGACCTCAACCCGCACTACGGTACCACTGGCGACGGTCGTCGGGGCCGGGCACGCACCGGTGGCGGCCGAATTGAGCCCTCGTCGCTGCGGAACGAATGGGACGGCGAGTGAGTCTGTCCTCGCGCACAACTGCTGCGGCGACGCTCGACTGCGCTGCCCCGCCTTGCGGTACTGCACAAGAAGACGGATCGACAAGAATTGAAACTCTTTCGGCATTGCGAGCGAGAAAATATATCTATCCTGGGTGGTCTGGTTGGCGGTTTTGTGATTTGTTCTTGTTGACGGAGTTTGAGTGGAATCGGCAAGGCTTGGGAGAGGCTCCCTGTTACTGGTAGATTGTTTCTAAGGCCAAAATCAGTACCCGCGTTTCCCGTTTCCGTCTTGTTGTTGTTGTTTCCCGGCCTCGAACAGCGTTATCGGTGATATCTCACTACTCTCTCATTAATCGGCCGTCGTCAACGCCCAGCCGTGACAGCCAGGACAGCCACGATTGTGCAGATGGCTGCTACTGCCAACGCATGACGATCCCTCGACCCGGGAGCCGCATTGGAGGGCACCAAAGGCCACGCTAGCGAGGAATAGTATGGTAATAGTACTATGGGGGGTATGATCGAGTCGGAGCTAGAGACCACGGCCGCTCCGGCAGAGTGCTACACGCTGAATAGTACTGAGCAGTTAATCGGACCATGGTGTCAACTATACGCCGGCTGCTCAGGACCTAATAACATGGGGCATATACAACAATAAGGACCCCCCCTCCTCCCCCTTTTACGCATATCGCCACGGTTGGTTCATACAACTCTCGAGGATGAATAGGACAACCAAGCTGCTCAATTCTGCATGCCAAGCACCTATCGAGACTCCTCGGAGGCAAGGATCGCCGGTCGGATGTGGAACCACGGTTCTTCCCGCAGCTGCTGACATTATCAACGGCCGCGCTCTCGAGGTGGAGAGCCGTCGGATATGGCTTTATGCGAGGGAAACGGCAATATTGCCGAAAACTGAAAGGTCCGGTCCGGGTGAGCATGCGCTGCGACGCTGCAGGCCGAACAGGAGTGGCGAACACGAGCAGTGCCAATCGCACATGCTCTCGGGCCGTGTCAGAAACTCGAAAAATCTCGCGAAAATAGGCATTGGAGGACATCGGCGATGCGCGTCCAATAAAGGGCAGCAGATTCTCATCACTGGGGTTTCCTCATATCCCCGTCCACAGCAAAGTGCGTTCCGCGGCATCGAAGCGAGAGGCACGCCGTGCGGGGACGAGAGTCCTGGGCGTCGTACCGTACGTCTGTTATACACGTCATGTCACCAAGGCCAATATGACTGAAATAGACAAGGTGCGAAACTGCCTCGGATAAAAACTATCTAGTATCTCTCCCTTCCTATTGTCTGTGTCTCTCATGCAACCCACAAAGAAGGCGCGTTATCGGGCTTTACACAAGCTCAACTGACCTCGGAAACAATGGAAGGCCTTGCAGGACATGGCGACACATCGCATTCCAGAACACTGTCCATCCTCTCCGTCTTATTCCTCGTAGCCTCTTTTGGTCTCTGCCTGCTCGTGTCTCGCATCCGTCGTGGTCGCCAGCGGTACCCAGACCTGCCTCTGCCACCGGGACCGCCGCGGCTCCCCATCATCGGGAACCTTTTCAACAGCCCAACCCACTACAGCTGGCTGACCCATCTCCAATGGAAACATGTCTACGGCCCGGTAGCCTACTACGAGGTGGGAGGGCAGCCCACTGTCGTCTTGACCACCGTGGAAGCGGCCCACGAGCTCCTCAACAAGCGGGCCAGCAACTACTCGAACCGGTCTTTTGGCTACACCGTCTCCGAGCTCGTGTGCAAGGGCTACAACATGCTGTTTCGCCAATACGATGCTCGACTCCGCCTACACCAGCGCCTACACGTCCACGGGTTGAACCCCCAGTCCTCGGTGCTCTACCATGCCATTGAGGAGATGGAGTCTCTCCAGCTTCTGAACGACATGCTTGCGGAGGGCAAACCGAAACCGGGCCAAGGCACCGGGGAGAAGCAGACGGCGGATGTGGTGCCCCAAAACCCTCACTGGGATTTCCGACGCGCGTCCGCGAGCGCCATGAGCTTGATCGTTTGGGGGTACCGTCTGCGAAAGGGACAGCCCGGCACAGAGTACGAGATGGACTTTTTCAACAACACCTCGACGCTGGAGGTCCTCACCGCCCCCCCCTGGTGGATCGACGCCTTCACTTGGCTCAGGCACGTCCCGCGCTGCGTCTCCCCCTGGAAGCGGGCCGGGGAGAAGCTGCACGAGCGCGAGGTCTCGCACCACCTGGCAAACTTCCGCAGGGCGCTGAAGTTGCCCGGGTACAACATCAGCAAGCAGGTCGCCCGCGGCGCCGACCGCCTCGGCGCGGACGGCCTGTGCGAGGCGGAGCTGGCCTTCGTGGCGGCGGCGCTGACGCTGGCCAACGGCGAGACGACGGTGACAATTCTCTGCTGGCTCGTCGTCGCCATGGTTACCTACCCGCGCGTCATGCGCGAGGCGCAGGCGGAGCTGGACGACGTCGTCGGCCGCGCGAGGATGCCCACGTACGCCGACCGCGCGGCGCTGCCGTACGTCAACGCCGTCATCGACGAGGTGATGCGCTGGCGGCCCCTCATTCCCGACGGGATGGTCCACGCGGCGGCCGAGGAGGACGAGTTCATGGGCTACCGGATCCCGAGGGGCGCCGCCGTCGTGGCCTCGCAGTGGGCCATCACGCGGGACCGGGATGCCTTCGGCGCCGACGCCGACGACTTCCGGCCGGAGCGGTGGCTCGAGCGGGACGACCTGCCGAGGACCTCGTTCGGCTACGGGAGGCGGCTGTGTCCCGGCAGGCACGTGGGGCGGGACGGCCTGTGGATCATGGCCGCGCGGCTGCTGTGGGCGTTCGACATGGAGTCCCCGCCGGCCGACGACCCGGCCGCCTCGAAGAAGAAGAAGAAGAGGGTGATTGACCCGATGGCCATGCCCCCTTTCGGCATCGTCATCGCCCCGCAGCCCTTCGAGGCGCTGTTCAGGCCCAGGGGGGAGTGGGTCGAGGCTTTGGTCAGCAAGGGGATGGAGGACGTCGAGAGCGACGCCGGGAATCTCATGGAGCAGATTGGGATCGCGAAGGGTTTTCACTAAGGGTTGACGTCGATGACGAGCAAACAGAAGGTCTTTGGTGCTGGGAACGAAAGAACTCGGTGAACCACAACTTTCCTCAAACGGCGGTCTCAGGCTGCTGCTACGATAGAACCGGCCCAGAGGGGACCTCACCACTATCCGTATCGACTCGTCAACAACCGTTCAGGCTACAGAAATAGCCACCACGACACGCTCTCAACGATACGGTCTTTCTCGCGGAGCGCTATGGTATTGGTAGCACCGGCGACGCTCTCATAGCCGAATGATGTGAGAGACAAGATGGGAGACGCTGATCATGGAGAGTACAAGGCGCTTGCTGGAGAAGGCCTTCTTGATGCTATTGACGCCATCACCTACGACGTAGCTTAGACAAATCTCATCAGACCGTGCGCATGGTCCGTAGCAGTTGAACTATAAGATCACCTCATTGATACATTCAGGCTGGAAGCGAGTGGCATCATAACCAATGGACGAGATTGGAGCTGCGGTTAAGTATAACGCACATGACAAATAATAACCTGATTGATTCTTAGTCTTGGACAAAACGGAGACATCCCGAACATAGGAAGCTCTCCAAGGTCCATACCCAATCTTGGTATTTGGCCACGCCCGCTACACCCGGATCTGGCGGAATTTCGCTCGTAAAGCTGGTCTCATGGGAACTGGCCACCCAGCAAAGTCGACTTTCATACCAGAACCTCACGCCAGAGTATGCCGGTAACGATGCTAGTACAGCCGTTCAACACGCCGCGCGTGACGCTGCGCGTCAGCGGCACAAAGATTGTCGAAGAAAATGATAAAGAGATATACTCCTCAAGGGGGGCTGGCATGAACGGCATGCTGAACATGGAGCACTTCATCACCGGCTACACCGGCCACGAGCATGAGCACCGAGCGACCATGACGGAGGTCCTCGGCAAGGAGAATGCCGACTCCTTCTTTACCTGTCTCATCCACCACTTCTTCACAGAGTATAACGCCGTGCTGTACGCCTCACTGGGCCCCAATTGTGTGTGGGTTCCTTTCAACTACCGCCATTTCATGGACATCGACAATACCAGCGTGATCAAGAAGTCTGGCTATGAGCCCCTCGACCGCATCGTCCATATCTACGCCAAGCAGAACATCTACGCCATCCTTGACCTACACGTCATACTCGACAGCAGGAACCAGGGCTGGAACTGCAACTCAGACATTAGCAGGGTCCTGTTCTGGCAGTGATTCCAAAGACTTCCGAGACCGCGCAATCCAGCTGTAGGAAGCGCTTGCCTGCCACTACGTCGGCAACAAGGTCGTCGCCAGATACAACCCGCTTAATGAGCCAGCGGACCCTGAGAATATTCGCCTAATTGCCTGGTATGAGATGGCGGAGAAGGCAACCCACGCGATAGATCCGGAGATCATGCTGCTTCTCAATGAAAACACTTACGCCATAGAACTCTCGGAACTCTCCCCTAGAAACGACACTGCATAGCAGCGTCTACAGCTGCCGTGACTATAGCATGATAGGGTTCCTTCTCACAGAGTAGTACAAGGGCACAGAGGAGCAGAAGCGAAGGCTCCAGCACAGCCTCCTGCGCAAGGAAGAGTTCATGCAAAAGGCTGGCGTGCCTGTCTCGAACAGCAAACAAGGCTTAATTTACCGGGATTCAAGGACAGACCTGAACGCGGCGGCAACCAACGAGAAGCGCTTCGCCCTTCTCAAGGAGCAGCTAGCTATCTACTGCGAGATTGGCGGTGGTGGCGGCAGCGGTGGCATCTCGTGGAGCATTTGGCTGTACAATGACATCGGCTACCAGGGCATGGTCTACCTGGACCTGGAGATCGCCTGCATACGGCTGGTCCGGCCGTTCGTTGAGAAGCAGCGGCGCCGACGGCGCCTTGTGCGTGCCCTTCAACGCGGAGCTCAAGGGAGCGGTGCCGGAGTACCTGCGGGGGAGCAGGGATTTGTGTTCCTCGGGGCTGGTGTGTAGGGCTATTTTTTGTATATATTGGCGAATCTAAGCTAAACTGCACAAGCTAGTCAAGAACTCGGCAGCCATCATCTCCCGCTCATATCATGGCTTTATTGCAAAGGTATGTTCGCCAGGGTGCCAAACTCTGTATGTGTAAGTATGTTATATCTGGCTTGCTCAAGCCCTGGCAGTGCCAAACCATAGCAATCCTAGGAGTTTGAACACATACATCTTCAACACCAGATAAACCATATTTCAGCTACTTTGCCTTTGGAAATGTGACCGTAACCCAAGAAGTAGCGAGGGCGGCATATCATGCTAACCTGACGGCCTCTCTGAGACTCTAAGAACGGGCTGATCAATACTTTTTACTGAGAACCGCATGAGTCTCTGAACGGCGTCTGTTTGGGCTCGGCACCAGGAACGGAACGTGGTTGTTGATTTTTCCGCACTTCTCTTGGCAGCCATCAAGGTTCTCATTCTGGAAAAGCAGTCGCTCAAGACAGCCACGTTTCCCGCCTGTTCATTGATAGCTTTCAGTATTAGACGGATCAGGTCTCACCCATCCTCAACTCGACCATCAACCCAACGAGTGACCATGAGGTTGTCTCACCCAGCCGCGTGGCTTGCCTTGGGATTCGTATGCGGTGTTCCGTCAACAGGAAGCGAAGTGGACATTGGCAACGAAAATGCGGACAAGAACATTGCCGCCGATGGGGTGCTCGAAGAAAACACGATCTTAGCATCAGTACGTGCACCCAATGAAGTGAAATAACTACAACCAGGACCGGCTTCACCGATGCCGCCAGCCGTTATATCGGAAAAGTCCCAGCTAATGAATCGTCCAGATACCCATAGACTCGCTTGTAGAGTTGCACGAGGTGACGATCACTGTTGAAGAAACTCGAGAAGAACCAAGCCCTCGCCATGAACAGGAGGGGAAGAATCTGCTGAAACGTATGAGCAAGTTCCACGGTAAATGGGACACGAACCATCCACGCCATCGACTGTTAGAAGCTCTTTTTGGCTTCGGCCGGTATAAGGAACGACATATGGCCGAGATTGGTCGATGGAAGGGTTTTTACAAGCATGTATCCAAGGCTCAGAAAGCAGTACGTCCCAACCGATGAAGTCCTCACGTCTCCGTCCGCGATTCCACGAAGGCGTGACTAAACTAGCGGCTAGGTCCTTGAGAAGACCATTGGATACTCGCGTAAGTTCGAAATTGCGGAGCAGCTTCTTGACCTCAACCAGGGGCTGTGCAACGAGATTGTTGAGACGGCGCTCAAGTTCTACGGCGTCACGCAGAAAGAGCTCGCGGACCACAGCAAAGCCAAGGACGATGCAGGTCAGCCAGCTGACCGGGTCAGTGCATCACAAGCGCTAAAGCACTTTGTCCGAGATTGGTCCACAGCAGGTACCGGTGAGCGCGGAGACGCGTTCCCGTGTATCCTCAATGAGCTAACGGCCTTGTTCCCTGACCGGTCCTCCCGGAATATCAAGGCCCTCTTCCCGGGCTCGGGAGTGGGGCGACTCGGCCACGAGGTTGCGGCTCTGGGCGGGTTCGAAGTCACTGTCAACGAGTGGTCAATGTTCATGAACCTCGCATACCGTTTCCTAGAAGCGCATCCACGACCGGGAAGCAGAGCCCTCCACCCGTTCGTCGATAGTTGGTCTCACCACGCAACATCGGCCGATCTGTTTCGTGGCGTCTCGTTTCCCGACCAGACGGTCAATGCCAGCTCTGTCCTATTGGTCGAGGGCGACTTCACGACGGCCTTCAAGGCGGAGAAAGGGCGGTATGACGTCGTCGTCACCCACTTCTTCATCGACACTGCTCGCAACATCATGAGCTACTTCGATGCCATCCACGCTTCACTCAAGCCAGGGGGGTACTGGATCAATTTCGGCCCCCTTCTCTGGGGGACGGGACCTTTTGTCCAGCTCTCTCTGGACGAGGTTGTCGCTGTCACGAAGAGCATGGGGTTCGAGTACGTGGATATCAGCGAGAAATGCGGTGTGGTGACACTGCTGGGAGAGAAGGTTCGCGGAAAACAGGCCGTGTACGGGTTCAACGAGAAGGCTCTCACTAAGAACGCATACTTGGCTCAGGCTTGGGTGGCCAGAAAAGTCAAATGATTCTTTTGCTAGCCAGTGTCACTTTAATCTCACTTGATCGAAGTGAATTTGAGACAAAATGTATCCACTATTGGCCATATTCCAATAGTCCCGAAACATCTTTTAATGGCGGTGAAGAGCGCCGTAGTTTTCACTACTGTCATCGGTGAAAAGATTTGTCAATCGTCTCAAGTTGTTTTATACTGTAAGGGTTAGAAAAAGATGCCGCGGATGCCGACGTTTTGTATAATAAGCTTTGATTGAGAGTGCTTCTCCTGCATGCAGGCGGCCTGCACTATGTTACTTGAGTACATAAAACTAAAGCGTGGCGGGATTCAATTGGCCTAACGGGTGTCTTTTCGCATGAGACCTATCTCTTTCACCGCTTTCCTGCAAAATAGAAAACATCAACAACTACTTGCCTGCAGTGTGCTGTTGGACTGAAAGATGTGCAGATGACAATGCAATCAGATATCGTGTCGCTGTGGTAGAGTACCCGGGTTCCGCCAGAAGCAAGGCTACATTTAAGGGGCAAATCTAGAAATGAAACAAATAGTGGTGTCTCCAAACTGTTTGGGTAACAGATGACAAGTACAGGTCAGACTGGCCATGTACACTCCCCAAGCCCTAAAGACGGTAAAGGTGTATGGCGTAAAATGAATGGCGGGATGAGTAGCGGGATGCAGCATCGGACATGGTTCCAGGGGCATGAACAAACATACCACTCCTGTTTGATACCCAAACCACAAAACCAGTAAAAGGATTTCAATCTTGCACGGCCATAGGACCGTCACATCTCACACCAGTGAACCAAGATTTATCCTTGCCTTGCGCATGATAGCCGTTGAAGAACGTCTGAAAAGCGTTAAATTACACGTGTAGTTCGTCCTAAAGTTGTTCTTCTTCTGATGGGCCATAATTCATTGGTGAGGTTACGCTACTAAGACGGGGTCTCACAGTAAGAAAAAAAAAACGAAAACAAAAAACAGACTACAATCTAAAATTCAATGTATGCAGCACATGCATTAGTGTCTAATGGTTGGGAAAACCCCGCATGATACATCTGGCTGAGCTTCTAGCTTCGACTCTTCTTGTCCTTTTTATCTTTTCTTTTGTCGATTTGAAGGCAGCACCAGGTCCTCATCCCCACAAGGAGCCTAATTGACTGATTACTTAAAACTACAGGTTCAGCCCGCCTGCTGTGGTCTGGCAAGTGTGATATTCATTTCGGTTATGTCTTTTAACATTGATGGTGAACATTTCTGGATCAGACCAGACTATTCTGACCCCGCACCTGCAGTCTGGTCGCCGATCACGAATGACTTCACCAGGTGGCAGTCCGACTCGCAAGGATCATGGACCCATTATTCAAGAAAACTTCTCGATCGAACGGGGAGCTGGAGCGATATATCAATGAACCCGAGTGATCAACTCCTGATTGGTTACAAGAATCGTTGCACTTTTCTTCAGGGCAACTCAGAAGCCAATGCGGATCGGACACATCAGGAATGCGTTCAGATAAGTACAGCAAAATCCTAGCGAACCAGTATCATATGTGCGTGCTAAGGTTGTTAAGAGCACGATGCTGTGTCCGATTTCTTTCTTATCCCCGAAATCAATGGCAATATTCTACGCAATCAGAGTTATTTACAATTTTACAACGCTGCTACACTTGGACCGTCTCTTATCAACGAAAATTGGCTCATCCCCGAAGCTGAGGGGCTCGCTGATGATGAGTTGCTCTTCGGCATGCCCGGCGGCTATTACAATGAACGAGGGCCAAAGAGAAAACAGGCATATATTTGGCAATGCGTAAGTGATAATTCGCAAAGGCGGTCGGCTACTGATTAAGGGTTGAATAGTGTAACTGCGGCCAGGGAGGCATATCCATCAAATCTGAAGCATGTCGCAGCTGTGGATATCCTAGATGCGCATACTGTCCGGTTTCAAAAGTGCGTATTTAGTACGGTGGAACGAAAATGCGAATGGATTCTCATCGATGCGGCAAGTTGGACAACATTGGGGTAACATAATCTGGGGCCACCCGTTGGGGGGGGGATGCCTGGAGATCCTTGAGTGGATGAACCGCCGTGATGTTTCGGAATAGTCGATTCAACGAAATACGAAATTAGGTCTCACGGTGGCTGATAATGCTCTTCCAAGACCTTCAACATTAGGGCATTCTTTGAATTGCCTCATAGGGATTCAATCTTGCCATCTCTGAATCCACTATCAGTGATGTGAACATATAGTTGTTGAACGAGGCGCAGTTGTGCTGGAACGAATGGGATTTAACATGCCATTCAAAGGCAGACTTTGTCCCTAAGCCAACGATGGTTACCTCACGTCTGGATGAGTTTCTGTTGTCAAAGGGAATTGCCCATGGGCCAACGAGAGGAGAATCAAATCTCATCATCCGAGAATTCGGCAACTTACTCACCGGAACTAGCCCCCAGAGATAACAATCTAAGGCCCAATAGTTGAACCGGGGTTTTTCCAAGCGGGCAAGGGACAGATCGTCATCTTGTCACCTGCAATACTTTACTGACCGATAATACACAGCCCCAGAACTTTGATTGGTCTGTCTTGACCGATAATTTACTCCTCATTTCTGATAGGTTTTGGTCATGCAACCAGCTGCACCAACTATACCGCCTTCAGCACCGCCACCTCATGTGGGCCAAAAAACACGCACATGTTTCATGCACTGATAAGCCTCTGTGGAGTTTGTAAAGGATTCAGAACCAATGCAAAGCCGGGTTGAGCCAGCTGAATGAACTCTAAGGGCCAATGGTGTAAGGTTCTCATTGCTGGGATAACTCTGTGTAAATGGGATCCAACTTATTCCAATGTCAAGCTAATAATGGTCAAATGGAGCATTGTGAGGGTTGCCTTCTTTGGGCACAAATACTCTGAATACAGCCTAACAACAACTGAGTTGTACAATAAAGACAACCGCGCATGGTCAAAAAAAGTTTGGGGTCAAACACATTGCTTGCGTGGCTGCCGCCGACTTGTCAGATCATCAGGCTAGCTTGGTTGCCTACGGCTGCCTCACATGGTCTTTGAAGGATACCCTATCGTTCAGCGCTCGATTCTCACCTGGCGCACCAGCCTAGTATCATATTAGTGGTTCGAAAGGAAATGTGTAGGAGGGTGGGGGGTGGGGTTGTAAACTTTTATTGGGTGTAGATGCCCAAATGTCTTCATGGAACAAAGTGTAACATTTTCCAGAAGCCACTCCTTGCCCTTTCATGCTTTGAGGCTCGAAGCTCAGCCCTATGAAGAAGCTGTATTCTGTCAGTTAGACTACAAAATTTCTTCTCACATAGTTCAGGAGGAGTTGGGCAGCAGTTGACAGAAATGCAAGCCCAACATCTCTGGCAGACACTCCAATACAACAGAGACACCAAGAAGCCATTGATACCGCCATGACAACTGTCATATATGAGAAGGTGCCTCCCGGACTCCCATGTTTCTCAATATCATGATTTCTCTTGTCACAAGTGATAAATTTGAAAGATACATTATCATGCATGCGCAATGCAGCAAACAACGACGTGGGCTGACCAGACTTCCGCTTTCGTCTGGGATCGTCCAACGGCGCCGGAGAACTGGGAGAACACGTCATTCATTGATGGAGAGACTAAGGGCAACACCACTGGTCAAAGGCTTCTTGAGGCTTTCTTGGACATCCCCGAACACTCCTCAAGGTCTAACTACGAGCTTTCCGTCTTCAATCAGATATTCGACTCGGACCGACTTGAAAAGATCAGCGACGGAGATTATGAAGACACAAAAGGGTTGACAGTTTGGATTCATGACAGAAACATTATAACGGGCGAGACTCGCCCGTATAATGGTCCAATTGTAACACAGAAGTTTGACGAGGTGCTGAAGCGAGAGGTATGTCGTATCCTTGCAATATGGCATCATCGTCTTGACGATTGAATGCAAGCCGACAATTATGTTGAATAGCGTTTGTCGGACCCGAAACTGACCGATGTTCATATAAGACGCATGTAAGTCTGAAAGGTTTCAATTGAGAGAGTTTCTTGATGACAGCTAATGATATTCAGGTATTTGCCCAACCCATATCCATCGACACTAGGAGTATTGGCTTTGAGCTCCTCACAGCAACACCGTGTTATGATCAGAGAGATGATCTACAAACATCTCAAAGGGGATACTTCCCTATCTGTCGAGTTTGGTGTATGTGGTGTTATACTCAAATCGAGAAGTGCTCTGTATCCGTTAATAGCTAATCATCATTATTAATAGCTTGCCGGAAGGAGTTTCACTTTCGAGTCCCACATCCCATTCTTTGTGCTCAAGACAAGTACAGCCGACAAAAAGGATAATCGAATGACTTCTAAAAGCAAGCAAATCCGAAAAACTCATGACCTCTCTTTCCTCTCAAGGTCCCGTAATGGGCTCGATACCGATACAGCAGCAGCTGCTCTACATGAGTGCCACACCTCAATGGTCATAACTGGATGGAACCTGAACTTCTGGACAGCATGGTGCTTGAATGATACATACTACTACGACGATGATGAAAATGATTGCTGCAATGAGGACATGCTACTGTACTACGTCAAGCCGGACCAAAACGACGATGACGACGACGACGACTCTGGCCACGACTTGGATCCGTTGAGCATTGGAAATCTATCCGCAAATGGCACATCTCCAGAAGATCCACGAGAATACTTCTTGCTTATTCTGAAGTTTAGGATGCAAAAGTACAAAGAAGAGTGGGCCAACATCCTTCACTATGTGAATGACAGTGTCTCTAAGTATGTAAGTACCAAAAGTCTAGTGTAGACGCCAAACATGCATTCAAAGGGTAGCATGGTAGCATCTTAGTTTTGATATTTATTCAATACTTGAGCTTACGCAATCTTCCCCTCTTGTAGGCATAGGGCCGCTCGCCCACTGACGCTAACTCACGGTTTCTTTGCAGCTCTTGGATACTCATATATCACTCTTACGAGAGAAAACAACTCTGGGAAATATAGACGACCACTCTGAAGCGGTACAGAATGATGAAGCTTGGGTGATACAAACCATCAATCTTTTAACCAAGCTTATAGCTGCACTTTCAAAGACAATCAGATATTGCCGCAGGTTTCATTCAAGAGACGCGCGATCAATCACTATGGAATCGGATATCAATATCCCTAGCCGAACGGGCAATACTCTGCATTTGATTTCTCGAATCGTGGATGATTTCGAAGGGTTTCTAGGTGACCTGAACGATTTGAGAATCAAAGTAGAGAACTTCAAATCACAGGTACGTCTCAGCTATCACGAGTGGGAATACACTAAAAGATGCCTGTTCCACCAATTGACATGCAAGACTTTCTAGATAGGGCTACATGTAGCTGTCGACGGCGGCCGAGCAATTGGCCTACAATATTGGAATGTAACAATAGTATGTTAAAACAGCTTCTTAATGTACGACATGCCATGTCCAGCGGTTATAATGAATCGGCTCTATACTCACATACATTTGAACCATCGCTAATGTGTTCTGAACTTCTTGGCACTTGCTAATCCTTGTATTCTACTAACTAGCTCTATTTTGTGTCCCCTCTGGCCCTATCTGGCACCATGATGCAGGCCGGGGTCAAATTTGATCCTCCTGTTTTATGTTTCATTGTTTTTGCTTTCGGGCTTGGGATCATAACATGGGCACTCAAACCATTGTTAAGATTTTTGAGGTGAAGCGATTGCTGCATAGAATTCTGTTCAGATGATTGTGGACAGTGTTACCAGACTAAAGATGAAGAAGAAAGTCCGGCTATCAAGCTTTGAGCAGTCTCCTATGTTACTAAAAAGATTCTATGAGGGACGTTGCGGCAAATAAAAATGGTTGATCTGAATGTCTTTCAAGACGGCCTCGTGTGAATCTTGAACGCAGATGGTTAAAATCAGAATATTATATCCAAAAAGGCTAATAGTCCATGGGCCGGAAATGGTTCAGAAACATGCTGTTACTACTTAAGAATATACTTATGTATCTCGCCTTGCTAGCCGGACTAGTAGCCTCGAACATTTTGAATGGTGCAGCTATGTAGTTGTGATGTGCACTGCGGCAAGTTTTCGATTTACTCCGCCACCATCTATCAACCGTCTAAGTTATAGATCTGTAAGCAGTAAGGTGGCGGGATTAGAAAGTTCTCCCCCACTATCTTGATGTGTGACACCCCAGGTCACATGCGTCTTGCGCCACATGCAACCAACTTGCCAACGGGGACCATCGTCATTGTCTTCGAACGATCGTTCTCTTAAGGCCTTTACCTGACAGCAATCCCCTCATATTCGAAGTCGAGAAGCTTAAACATCCCCCAGAAATCACGAAGAAAACGCCCCTGATTTGTTCGTCGTCAGCGACGAATCGTTGGTCAGTGCCACCAAATCACTGACTTTAACCGGGCATGGCTCAGACATTTGCTCTGGCCAGCCCAGCCTCATTATCCCCACCCGACATCACCAGGAACGACACGAATGATTGCCTAACTACTGTTCTACAGATCTATGAGCTACCCCTTCGTAGAGCACATCATCTTAACCTTCAAGACCATCGCAAATCGAAAAGGGTCTGCTAGAAACACGTTGCGATGCAGATGAGCTCACACGATCCCGGATATGAGCTTAATATTCGTACTATCGACATTATTGTCCTCCCCGAGCCAGGCAGGCTGGAAATCCCCCATGAGCGAGGCCCGAAAACACCCAAGGTTCTTTGGTCATGCGTACGTGCCTCTACTTTTCACAAAATTACACTCCCATAATTTGCTGATGATTCGCCTAGTGTAATTGCGGGCAATCAAGCATCGCCATTAATACAGACCCATGTCCAATTTGCTCGAGCCCTCGATGCGCGTACTGTCCTTTGACAAAGATCAAGAGACCTGTCGGAAAGCAATACCTGCCAGGATTGGGGCAAGAGCAACATTAATCCCGAGGTTGCTATCTGACTGGAGGAAAAACGCCAGACTATGAGCTTAACGCAGCAAGTGACTTGTCGTCCAGGACGCTGAGACGGGCGTTGGGACCGTGCTATGACGGCATGTTTGAGTAGGCAGACAGAACTATCGTTGTTTACAGCTAGGCTACTTCACACCGTCATTTGCAAGGCTTCGCAAAGTGAAAATGCGGTGTCCCAGTGGAATATTCCAAGGTGCGCCGCACGAAGACTAGCGACCATTGTGAGAATGACTGCTATTACTGATGGCATTGTCGCACTTTACCAGCCCCGCATCTCGAAATGGGGGGTTCGGGAGGCCTGTTTAAAAGACAACAGGCATTGGAGGTTTCGATCTATGGAAACCGAGCAACGGGAAGAACCGGGGTGGTGGGTAAGCGATGCGTGAGGTCATGCATGGGGGCAACGTCATCGGAGATAACGTTCATATTGGTGTTTGCTTTCATGTTTACTTTTCCATCCTCAGTTTCTTCTGCAGGCCTGCAGGGGATGTTTCCACTAAATCACATGTTTCTAGATACATCAACTCAATGAGACATAGTTTGAAGAGATTTTCAACGCTATCGTAAGAGATAGGTTCCACTGTATATGTGACGAACTGTCACTCAGCACTAGTGCTCGCAAATTCTCGAAGGTCAGAACTCTCTCCCGGCCAACTACTACAGTGTCGATATCGTCCGCTTGAACGGCAAAACATATACCATTTCTACCGGCCCTCCAGAGTTCCCGTAATACTAGCGGCAATGCTAAAGAGAATTAGAGTTGCATGGGTAGTACTGGTGAAGTGGCACATGCACTAACACAACCGATCGGGAGTATGGGGTAAAGTGAGAAGTGACGAACACACCGTTGCTGCACTTCCCAACACCAAAGAATAGATGATTGTTATTAAAAAAAACGATTGGCTGCTACCTTTTAACTTTGGTGGAAAAGGACGACGTCTCATGAGTGGCATGTAATACGTGTCTTCGTGAGTAGAACTATTACAAAGTTTGTTATAAAAGAAAAGCTGGTCCATCACTAATCAGTCTCCAGCATGTTTCATTTTGCATATGTGTAAGTTCTAGGACTCCAAGGCTCTATTACCAAGTGTGAACAATCAATCTACTGCTCTTGCTAGATACCAAGTCCATGGTTGTCAGAGGTCTTGGGTCGTGCCGAGTATCAGAGGAGTAAACGGTGGGGACTTGGGGGTAGTAGTGGCTTGTTATCCGAATCTGCCTTTTTCCAGCTATCGCACTATCGCACGCTTCCTCCTTTTGTATACCTTCTAGTGGGCTGCGTGCCCTCTAGTGGGTCTTCCGGAGTAGCGATAACCTTCACCCCCGGTTAGGCTTCGTCGGTGCCGTGCCGGTGTCGCGCCGGTGGGCCCCCACGGCCCCCTCCGGGATCCTGACAACGGTGTAGGTCAGTGGAAAAGGAGAACCTCAGCCTCATTACTTGCCAACTGCCTCGGGTAGAGACGCAACGTCAGACAATTTGAGAAGTATCAAGGTTAATGGAGAAGAAAGAAGAAAGAGATTAATAATTCCTGCGAGGCCTGGTTCACCGGCCAGCATACATACCACGGCAAGCCTGGTGGGCGGGCGCCTGCATAATAATACACGAAGAAGCACGAACACAGCCTAAGACACTAATTTAAATTGTATAACCACTGAAATTGAATCAATCCAACGTTGTCCCACCACATCAAGAATATAAAATGGTTTAGGATATTTCACCGAAGTGAAGTTGATTCGGTTTGCTCTCAGATCTTGAACGGAGCCAATGTATACTTCAGAACAAACTGCAACATCCAGCGGTCAGGATATTTTCAGCCCTGTCAGCCTCATTCAATATCCGGGTGCCACAGCTCATTCCTGTCTTCAGGGTCGGCTTTTGTCGTTTTCCAGGCAATTTCACGTCCGAGGTCAACCCCATTAGCCGACTTTTCCCGGTGAAGGATGCCCGCTGCAATACGGACCAAAGAGACAGCAGGTGCCCATATGGCAATGTGTAAGTTAAAAAGTCTTGTGTCACGTCAGCCAAGCCGGCCTAGCTAATCAAAATCACCAAGCAGTGTGTTTGTGGGCAGGCAGCCATGCCCATTCGGTCGGACCCGTGCCGCAATTGTGGCACCCCTCGGTGTGCATACTGCCCCGTAACAAAGGTCCGGGTGCGTATGACTGGTCACCACGTTCTTCTGGAAATTGAAGCAGACGAAGAGGGTGTTGCACGTATCGAAGAGGGTGCTCAAGTCGTGGCAAGTTATGTATGGTTATCTATAAACCTAGTGTCGATCTTCCATCATCCGCTAACTTTCTTGTGCGGAACAAGTGCTAGTGGCTTATAAGCAGACATTATCACTCGGGTGGTGGATTAACGAATGAAAAGCCCGCGCCTGTGTCACTTTGTTATGTGAAGGATAAGATGACGATACTTTCGTTCACTGACCAAGATACGACATGGCTCTAGTAGGAGCGTATTTTCTGGAGGATGGGTGGAAAAGTTCAAAAGTCGAACAGAGTCGTTTAGACCTGTCTACAGCGGTCGAATTAGCTGGCGTTTACGTCCTGGGACAGTGGCTGAGGATTACATCTACCACCCTGAGCATAGGGCTTGGCGTCTGTAGCTGTCACCGGAAGCGATGAAATCATTTGTTACCTCAAACTTTGATCTTACATACTTTGTGCAAAACAAAGAGTGACGTGTGTATCGGATTTGGTGCTGGCGTCGATAGTCACCTGAAACCGGATTGAAATGATAACGAAAGGCAGCCAAGAGGGTCGAGTTTATCGAATGAAGAGATAGAATAGCCGTGTCGACCACAGGCTACCAATAAAACAGAAAGCCCACCTCTTGGGAACCAAACGAGGCAACCCGAGTATCGGGCATCAGTTGGACTCTGTCATCTGGGGTATACCTTCCCGAAAGAGGACAACTAGCCGGGCCAAACCACGTATAGCCTTACCACCTGCCACCTTTGTTTTAAGAACCTGTAGCTCACACGGTGGTATCTGTCTTTCGAGAGGATAAAGTGTTCCTCTGCGGCTTGAAACAGCGAGGTGTATGCGCAACATCTCCAATAACCTGACGTTTCGTATAGTCGTAACTCTTGTTTATTAAAACTTGTCTTTGACCAAACATTTCGGTCAACGCCGTACGTCTTACCTCAGAAGGGGTTGACAGAATGCGGAAAGCCAGGATAAGTCAACTCCAGGATTTCCATCTGCCAGAATTTGACTGGAATCACGAAGAGTTTTCACGCGACGACGAGAATATATTTTGGGTACAAGAAAATTATATCGACTCGGAAACACCGCTCGATACTTTCCTTGAGATTCTCGAACCATCACCGAGGTCTTCCTACGAGAGGCCCGTTATAAGCTCGATTTGCACCAATGATTCCCTCGAAATCCTAAGAAATGACATAGAATCAGTACCGAGCACTCTCGCGGCATGGCTGGACGAAAGAAGCAAGGTCGGAGGGTCACGAGAAGGAAGTGGACCCATGTCAGCTAGAGGGCTCTACGAGAAGTTGAAACGCAAAGTACGTCCAATCACCTAAAGTCTATCAAACGAAAGCTCCCCTAATAACAGTCCTACAATGTTCCAGCGATTCGAAGAAGATCATCTACCGGACGCGGAAACCCGATGCATGTATGATATAGCACCAGCACGAGATGAAAGCTTGCTGACCTTGATTTGTTTCTAGCTACTTACCCGACCCCGGGACTTGGGCTGTAGGCGCACTGGTATGGACTGCGTCACCGACCTTTGCCCCTATATTCCGGGATCTCCTCTGGAAACATCTCATGTCACGCAAGTCATTTAGTGGTACTTTCAGCGTGAGATAAATTTTATCTTTTTTCTCTTAATCGTGGCATGTACAAGAGTCTGTGCTCATCGATGTTATCATCAGCCAGGGCCCTTCGCTTTCAAACTCGAGTTTCACATCTCGTATTATGTGTGGGGAGAAGGAACCGAGATCCGGAGAGACATACGCAAAAAGCCCAATGGAGATCCTTGGCGTTCCTCGACCAATCTCTCATTTCTTCCTCGCTTTCAGGGCTCTAGTGGCGATGGCGGACCTACTGACTGTTTGTACGAGGCTCAAACCTCTCTTACCGTTAGCGGGCCCAACTCCTCAATCTGGACTGCGTGTCTTTTGACAGACACGTATTTCCGGGACCAGATGGACGTCAATGACGAGGAGCTTCTTTCATATCACGAAGCTGCGGGTATCAACGATGGTCTTTACTATGATCCTTTGACAAGTGGAGATATTGACGCAACTGTGCCAATATGGGATCCGCGTGAGTACTACTGTCTGGTCCTCATGATTCGTATAAAGCGGATCAAAGAAGAGTGGTTCAAGGTAAATTACCATCTACAGAACAGGATAGATGCTTATGTGAGTGGCGGACTTGAACATTGTGACTTCTATCGAAAAAGCTTATTAACAGTTCCAAAGCTTCAGGTACCCGGTATCCCAAGATCTACAGACGTTTCGTCACTTGGATCTGCTCAAGGTCAATCAAGAGCAATTGACGAGACCTATCACTGGATCAAGCAGGTGACAGACCTTCTGAATCGATTCATAGACACCCTTTCACAAGTACTGGAGTCATGGACTTGGTTTGCGGATGGCGGTATCTCGCACTTTGCAAATGGTGCGTCTAACAAACTGAAACTGCCCATCCAAAACATCAACACGATTATGGAAACCGATCTCCATAAAGTCTTGACCGATCTGGATGTTCTTAGGGCTCGGTTAGACCGGTTCAGAGCCGAGGTAATTTCACTTCCACGAGGTAAGAATAAACAGGCTAATCGAATACAATTCTTTTTTAGCTAGAACTATACCTGCAAATTGCAAGCAATCAAGCCATTATTTTGCAGTACTGGAATATCAACATTGTGAGTTAAACCTACATTTGACTCGCTTTAGTTCAGCAAAGAGACTCATTATCCCATAGCTCCACTTCATATCACCTATAGCTCTATCTTCTGGCATAGTGCAATCAGGAATTATTGTATTTGAGCCAGCACCGGTGTGTTTCGCCATTCTATCGGTCATCATCTGGATTGTGACATATGCTATCAAGCCAGCTTTGATATCGTGGTACACATATCGTCAACTCCCAGCGCAGGGTTCCAGCGCACATGTACCCTCCCTAGATATCATCGGTGGCACGCTTGCAACTGCCCGACAAGAACCTATCTTGGCACTACCCCAACCCACCTTCTCCAGGCTGGAAACTAAACGGCGGAAAAGGGATGGTATCAAGACAACATGAAGAAGGGGGCTCAGCGGGGTTTTCAACGTGCTTTCTTTTTACTTCGTCTAGCAGAGAAAGCAGATACAATAAATAATTTGACTGTAAGTAGACGCGAAGACGACCTTAGAACCTTCGGATTCCCATAATCAATGCGTACGACTCAATCATTCCTGACTATCCAACATGTTCGAGACTGAATGACGTTTGCCGTTAATTTGGCGTTGCTTCTAGACGGAAATATTCTTCTGGCTAGATGCATTTTATCTGTATTATGTCATAACACTGGCTCTCGATATCTGATTAAAAGCGAGGTAACCCTGGGCATCCTTACGATCCCCCCACCTGACAGCGCAGGGTTGCGCATTTCCACTCATATGAGGAGGAAAGAGGAGGAGGAAACTATTTCCAAGCGGCATCAAACTACGTCATTATTTGAAGCCGGTCTTTGACGGATCTGAGCTGTCAGGTAGCTTTGGGCTTAGAAATATTGATGCCTGATCTTACTCTCGTACTTTGGTCAGATTAGGGTTGCACTGCATGCATCTTATGCATGTCATCTCTGCCCGAAGATATGTATACATGGATAGTGATTGGCCTCTCTTGACACCTTCAACTCACCGAACAAGAAATCGAAAGGTGGTTGTGTGCTTTACATTTCGCCTTGTTTCTAACTTGGTGTGTGACACTGCAGGTACTTGTGACGCCGTTAGACGTACGCCGGGTATAATGTGGAATTGTAACCCAATATTCTGGGCGCTGCGTTGGCTCCCCAGCCTCGTAGATCTCATTTGCGATTATCAGATGACTTGGTAGTTCTTGGTGATAGGTCGCCCGCTGACGAATTGAGTTTAACACATCGGATAGAGGCAGCCACTGACACGAGTGAGTTGAGCATGAATCCTTGCAGAGCGGATTGCGAAATTATACTTTTTCCATCCACGTGCATTAGGTAGCTTAAAAAGTGGCGTTTGCCTTGGGATACCGAGATGTAGGTTGTTGTACTTCTATTGGGGATCTTTTCTCTGTTATTATGCACAGTAGGTTTCTCATAACCAATGGATGAAGTGGAATCCCATACGTATCCGCGGACTTTCGGTGGTATGCCGGAGCCCGGTAGCATCTTATCGCAGACCCAACTTCAGCGGAGCATCCACCAAAACCTCTCCAGGAAACGGGATCTTGGCCAGCCCCCTCGCCCAGTCGAGGGCGATGATGGGAGCCGTCTCAGCGTCTCGAGACCACCGCATCTTCTTGACGAGATTACCCAACCGTCTCACGGCGTGGCGGTTGCAAGTGATGGTTGTATGGCCTGTCTTCCAGCTGAACAGGAACGAGGAGCAGTTTGTGTCGTTGAGGGTTGGCTCGACCGCAAGGACTACCTTGGGCAGCGTCCCCTTATGAACTTCCCATTCCACATGCTTCCTGCGGAAGTCCTCCATGATGCGGATTGGCAGCTGCAAGTCATCTGGCACTTGGTGGCAAGAGAACTTCTGCAACTCAGAGACCAGGCGCCGGCGTCGACCCTCAGTTACTTCGTCGTCCTTTCCCTCCCAAGGCCAGCCATCTTGACTCAGAACCCGCTCGAGAAAGGCCATTTTATCGTCTTGTTTCCCCCTGGGGGTCTCCTGCCCCAAGAGAATTTCCACTCTGGCGACCTCAGATTCCGTAGAAGCATCGTACACCATTCTAAGACACGTCTCTGCAGCCTCACGTGTACAGACGAGAGCGTGGCCACGGAGGACAGGGTACAGAGATTTAGGGAGCCTGGGACCATGCTCCGCCTCGTCTACTACGTCTTCTAGAATCTTGGGGCGCCACTTTCTCTGGGAGCTTTGATTATGAGAGATGTCCGTGGTCAAAGCAACCAAGATGGACGTGTCGACATTAAGAATAGGAGTCAATGGTGGCGCATCTATAGTGTTCCCAAGACTGAGGAGATTTGAGATGGCTATCTCGAGGGGCGGAGGCGAGGTCTGGGTCTCATCGGCGCATTCCAGGTCAAGGAAGATTGCCTCGTCGCCCAGATTTGCAATGCCTTTGAAGAATCTGTCTATGGCGGGAACTCTGCCACGGCGAATGTTGGGAAGTACAATGCGTATCCGGTGTCTGTATCCACCATGAATATCGCGGGCGGCCGCCAAAAGCTGCTTGGCACATTTCAGGACCTCGATCTGTGTTTCGTCGTCGTCGAGAACCTCTGCTAGTTCTACATCATCATCCTCGTCATCGGGGCCATCCCAGGGAAAGTCTGCCTCGGCCATCTGAGCCAGAAGAGCCTTTTCGGTCGTGCTGAGGACTCGCATCCACTCGTGCCCATTCTCGACAATGGCACTGACAAAAACAGAGTGCGGGGCGCCCTGCTTCGAGTAGGGCACGGCGAAACGCAACCAAGTGACTGAGCGGCACTTCTTAATCGCCAACCAGTGATTCTCATAGGATGAAAGCTCTCCTTCCAACAGCCTAAAATCTCGAAATAATGATCCCTCGGTTTCCGAACCAGGCTCGGCAGGCTCCTGGCATCGCTGTAGCAGAGACTTGGCGCGGTGATGCTGGTTCATGTTGGCTTGCCAGAAGGTGCTGAACCCGGGAATGTAGGCGTGCCAGTGGTTATTCACTTTCATGGCTTGTGCCTCGACGGCATGGCGCAGATGTTCCAGCTCTTCGCATAGCGTCGCGGCCCGCTGTATGAGATCGTGGGCTGTCTTGGTTAGATCTTGGGACTCGGCGGCTTCTTCAGACGAAGGCATGGTTGTGCGGCCCTCATCCTGATCCAATTCCATGAGCGAGCATAGAATTATTACGGGAGCGTGATGCTGTCTCTCGCCCTCAAAGCGGTTGGTAATGTTTAGCTTGTCGGCGACGTGTGGTGATGTGTCGATGAGCTGGGTGAATGGAATAACCGGGTCGGCTGAGTCATGGCGTGGAGAAAAGGGCCACGCGATGGAGGAAACAGAAATAACGACGCTGAATTGGTGAGACAACAGATACAGAGACTACTGGAAACGTGTAAGGAGAACGCCGAGTTGGTTCAAGCCACCAAAAAAGAAGCAGTTGCTAATCTTTCTATCAGAGCCGGCTGGTTGGTTCGAGTCTAGGTAATGGGAGTTGGGAAGAATGAAGGAGACAAACGCCCTGAGTGGGGACACGTGATAGATCACGTGATATGCCGCGTATAGGTACTTTGATGAATGTCACTCGGATCATCATGTCATGTCATGTAGACCTCCCTCTCCCATGTACGGATCCCGTGACTTGAACTTCTGCAACACAGAAACACAGAAACCGGGCCTGATTTTGCCTATGAGTTCATAATCGTCAAAATTATTTTTTTCTGCTCGGTAGCCTAAGTACTGTGCGTGACTTGGTATGAGCCCACAGTTATGTATGCTACGCTTGCATTGTATCGCTACTAACCAAGTATGCACCAGGAATACCGAGGAGAAACAAACCGCCAATCAAACAACATTATCGGTCGACCACGACTCAACAACTTCCGCGAGAGTGCTGTCACTGCCAACGTTCCCCGGGAATACGACATACGGCACTCCGCGATGCCGACTCGTTTCCTCGTCACACCTCCACAAGGGAACACCAGGTGCAGCTTGGCCCAAGATGCGCGCTCTTCTCATCTTTAATCCCTTGGTCGCCGCATCCGACGAAGTGATGCCGCCCTTCGCAATCAAATACCGCGGTCGAACATCAATCTTTTCTACCAGCTGAACCAGAGCACGCGCCACCCTGGATCCAATCTGGAGCGAGCTGAGCGCATCATTCCCCTTGATCAGCTTGCGCGATGTCATGACAAGAACATCCTCACCCGCCGCCAGCCTCGATGCTGTTTCAGCTGCCGCCGTCGTAACCACCTTTTCCGCCGCCTCGGCAGACTCGATCAGTTCAGCAACGTCAAGCTCAATAACATTGAGCTTGTCGCCTCGCCTCTCCCGGAGGACCCTGAGCTGTGCTGTCGTCTTCGGAACATACGAGCCAGCAACTATCAACCCCCCCGGCTGCTTGATCCCCCCTTTGACCGACACTCCAAGGTCGGCCATCGTTAGAGGCGGGATACCTGTGATTCCCAGCCGAGAAGAGACAAAGGCGGCACCTGTGCGGTAAAGGTACCGTCTCCCCTCCTTCTCCGCCTCAAGCAGGCCCGCCACAAAGACATGCATGTCGGACTCGGCAGCAGCGTTGACAATGACAACCGTGTTTGACCCTGGCGCTACCGAGAGGAGCTTCTTCGTGACGCCCGCGGGTCCTCCGATCCGGATTTCATCAAGCGTGACCGAAAGGAATGACGAATCATCAAACCGCGAACCGCACTTCTCCAGCACGTATTTCCGCAAGTTGGAGTTCTTGTAGCCAAAGGTCGCGTCTTGTGCGAATGGTGTTTGGCTTGCAGGAACCAACACGTCATCCTCCTTGACGTAGTGCACGTCGTCGATGGTGTATCTGCCACCCTGGTAAAAGAACGGTGTGATTACCCATCCATCAAACTTGCCGAGCGCTTCCTCGGCTGCCTCGGGCTCTTCAGGAAGGTGTCCTCTCAAGGTCGAGTCTCCGCGAAGGACAATCTCGAATGCCTTGTTGGACTTTTCGGCCGCTTCCTTGACGTTCTGGCAGATGTCAAGGATAAGCTGCTTTGCTTCGGCGGAAGGTAGGGCTCGGGAATTGGTGAGAATGAAGAAGCCCGTTGGGTTGAGGCTGAATTCGTACTCCAGTGTTGCCGCATCCCAAACGGTCAAGACATCGATGTTATGGCAAGTCTGCGTACCTGTTGGATCGTCGTCGAGCACCACGAGGACTGGTACTTCGCCGTTGTCGACGACTTTTCGTGTTGAGCTAATCACGTCTCTAGAGAACTCATCGGGCAATGAATCGATCGTTTTCTGCGCTGGGAGAGCTTTCTCTTGGCCCGTTTCAACCTTGGAGTTCTTGGTGGCCTTTCCATCGGCCTGCTCGGTCTTTGGACCAGCATTGCCTGAGACGGAGAGCCCAGCTAACTCCCATAGCCTAACGACGCCTGCATCTGACTCTTTGGTCCATCCGTGAGAAGCCCCTGAAAGGTATAGGGTGTGGGCTGCCGATGATACTGGAGCGAAGTAGGTCAGGCGCTTTGCCTCGTCAAGAACGATGCCGAGGTCCTTGACAAAAATGGCAAGGGCCGAGTGCGGCGTCCAGTCGGCGTCAAGCATTTGGGGCACTCTGTTCTCAAACATCCAACTCCATGCTGCCGCACTACCGAGGATTTCGAACGCACGTCGTGTGTCGAGCCCGAGGCGGGCGGCAAACGCCATCGCTTCGGCGGCAGCAGCGATGTGAACACCAGCCAGCAACTGGTTAATCAACTTGACAGAGGAAGCGGCGCCGACGCCTCCTTGTACATGGCACAGGTTGCTCGGAGTTCCTGTCATGGCCAGCAAGGGGCCGTTCGCCTTGGAAAGCACGGCGTCGTCGCCAGAGCAAATGATCTATAAACCATTAGCATCCATCGCACCTGTCTTCGCCCAACGTCAAAGAGTGCCTACCGTGAGCGTGCCGTTCGCAGCGCGGACAACGCCGCCACTGACTGGAGCATCAATGAGCTTGACCCCCTTGCCGAGATTGACCAGTTTGCTCTCCAGCTCTCGCACAAACGAGGGCGGCACTGTCGAGCTCAGGATGACAATGGCACCGTCGGGCAGTGACTCTGCAGCCTTGCCGGAGCCGAAAAGGACGTCGTCAGCTTGTACCGCGTTCTGCACCATCAAAACTAGGATGTCTGCACCCTTGGCGGCCAAGGCGGGGCTATCGGCCTTCGAAGCGTTGCCTCCGTTGGCCAAAAACTTATCGATGGCAGGCTCGTACACATCATAACCGTGGACAGCGAACCCGCAGCGAAGAAGTGAGGCTGCCATGCCCTGGCCCATCGCTCCCAGGCCAACCATACCGACTTTTGAAATCTCCATAGGTGTGGTGCTTGGTGTCAGCTTCTCTTGTTCGTTCAGTCGAACGGCCTGGTCTTTGACGATGTTCTGCTGACCAGGAAGGAATACCCGGACAAGGCCTGAATCATCCTCGGCGCCATAGCCCTGAGCAGCTCCAGAGATGTACAACTGCTCAGCTACAGAAGCGAGAGGGGCGGGGAATTGCAGAGCTCTTGCGGTAGACACGACAATACCCTGTTCAGATCCGTCAGCTTATGACTCTAAGTCTGACAAGAGAGGGAGGCTCACCATGTCTTTGACAAAAATATTGAGAGCAGACAGGGGGGTCCAATCCCCATCGAGCATGTGCGGCACGCGATTTTCAAAAGCCCACGAGTTACCCGCGGCGTTTGTAATGATGTTGTATACTTCGCGGGTATTCAAGCCCGCCTTGGCTGCCAGGCCCATGGCCTCGGACGCAGCTGCAATATGTGTCCCAACCAGGAGCTGGTTAACCATCTTGATCTTGCTGCCAGCCCCCGGTCCACCGGGAATGACGTAGAGCTTTTCGGACATGTCGCGCAAGACTCGATCTGCGCGCTGCAGCGCCTCCGGAGCGCCGGAAGCAAAAATGCTGAGTGTACCTTCGGCTGCACGCTTCGTGCCACCGGATACGGGACTGTCAAGGACTAAAACATCGTGTCGGCCCGTTGCCGCGATGCGGGGTGCTAACACCTCATGGTATCTAGGCGGCACGGTTGAGCAAATGAGCACGGTGGCATTCTCCGGTAATGCTGCGGGAATGAGGTTAGCAGCCTGGCCCGGCTGAGGGCTGGTGACATGCATGAGAAGACTCACTTTGCACGGCACCCGTCTCATTATTGAAGAGTATATCATCAATTTGCTGAGCATTGACAGCCATGCAGACTAGGATATCGCTGGTCTCCGCCACCTCTCGGGGCGACTGGCCCACGGAACCACCGCCTTGCGCAACAAACTTCTCTGCGCTCGGCGGATAGACATCATAACCCTGCACTCTATATGAGGGCTTCTTTGCAAGATTACATGCCATGCCGAAGCCCATGGCACCCAGGCCAATGAAGCCGACGCGTGTCGACTGACTGTCGGGGGAAGCCATCTCGATTTACGGTGGTGGGGCGTTTACCAGAGTCGTCGGCGACGGTTGTTCCGAAAACCACGAGTGCTCGGCTCGAAAATGGGCATTTCGGAGGTCCAGTCATCTTATAGCACCCACGTTCCCCAGACGGGGCAGGGCGCATGCTCGGCAAACCAGCCGCGTTTTTGCGGACGGAGATCTGGCGAGAGCCTTGTCGGGTGGAAGATGGCAACCGAGGTGGAACACACGCATACTACGTAGCCACCACACAAAATGTGGGACCTGGTATCTCTTCTTTTCGATACAAGGCGTGTGAGGGGGGGATGAGACAGAGAACGGACTAAACTGCCACGGCCGGCCAAGAGAGGGAGGGAGAGGCAGTGTGTAGGTCGTGGAATTGGGATACACCATGTCGCGATGTCACCATGTCGTGTTGCCCATATGGACGTGGCTGCTACACTAGAACATGTGGAGACTAGTGTTTTGACCCCGCACGGTGAGAAGTCCGCCCCGCTTATAAACATAGCAGATACGCGTGTCTTTTCCCTCTTTTCTCCCCTCGGCCATCTTCCCGCCCTCCATCTTGTCCACCTCGTCCACCTTTCCCTTTCAAAGGCCCAGAAAAGCGCACCCGGACTTCTATCCTGCGGACCCTTTGGACCATGAAACGTGCCAGAATTGACGGTCCGGACAAGACTCCGTCCTCTTCTACCTTGGGAGCCGCCTCCGGCCAGCCGGTTCACCTGCCGAAGATCTCAAGAAAAATCCGAGCTTGTGAGTACCAGCATTGCGCACGATCCTTCTTGGGCTAAACCCTCCATCGATGGACATACTCCTTTCTCTTGCTTCCCCCCCCCCCCCCATTTTGATCGGAGGTACTCGCACTGGAATAGCCGCTGATCCAAAGAGAGATAGGCCAAGAATGCCAGAACCGCAAGATCAAGTGCGGCATTGAGCCCGGCCAGAACCAGTGTGCTCGATGCGCCCGCCTTGGCCTGCAGTGTGTAGTCAATAAGAGTCTCCAAACCTTGCTTGACAGCGAGAATGAGTGGAAGACCAAGATGGAGATGCAGCTCCAGACGCTACAAGCGTCCATGGTGGAGGTCAGGCGGGCCTTGAATCTGCCACAGCTTGCCCCGGTCCAGGCTTATCAGCACGACGCTACCGGCATGTCCCAGAGTCCTGTCAATATTACCGTATCACAAAGCAGTCCCGCCACAGGTCCATCTCCGGTCCGGCCTCCAGACGTAACGGCCATGACGAGGGAGAACTCTCCTGAGCAGACGGCGCAAGATAACGCCGAGGACCAGGCCATAGTAAGCGCGCCAATGGCCAGCCTCTTCGAGGTGACGAAGCTGCGGAACATCCGGAGCGACCCCGGAGCCCGGGTTCGCCTCCCATCAAGCCGAGCGCAAGAGCCCGACTTCATTGCACAGGGCAAGTTTAGCGTTGAGGAGGCGGAGCAGCTCTTCTCCACCTTCCGCGGGACGCTCAATGCCTACCTTTGGGGAGGCATTGCGCTGGTTCACGACAGCCTCACCGCGACGCGCATGTCCTCGCCTCTTCTCACGGCTGCCATCCTCGCCGTGACGGCGCTGCACGAGCAAGATGATGGCCGTGCCTTTGACATCTGCTACCCCACCTTCCTCGAGCTAGCCAGTCAGACCATGTTCGACCGATACCATAGCCTTGACGACGTCAGGGGACTATGCATCGGTGCCTTCTGGCTCTCCGACATCAGTTGGAAGGTGTCTGGTCTCGCTGTGCGTATCGCTACCGAGTTGAACCTTCACCAGTTCTGCGCCAAGGCGCTTAATAAAGGACCGCAGCATGTCGAGAAAGCAAGGCTGTGGTACTTGCTCTACGTGTGCGACCACCACTTCAGCATCGCGTATGGCAGGCCTCCCGTCATAAATGAGGATGCGACCATTACCCATCATGAAGCTTTTCTCACGCTGCCAGGCATTACGCAAGCGGACTTCCGTCTACATAGCCAGGTTGGTGTCTTTATCATTTTAAGTCGGGTTTTCCACACATTTGGCCCAGATACATCGAGGCAAGTTGCCAGAGATGAGTTTGAAGCACTGAAGAGATACGACGCCGACCTCGCTCGATGGAAGCTCCAATGGGAAACTCGGCTAGGTAAGAAAGCATCATCAGCCTTGCTCTCCCTGACACGACAGGTCGTCGGCTAACCTTTTGGCAAGTGCCGGACAAGCACATAGCACAGTACCCTGCCAAGGGCGTCACCCTTCACTACCACTTTGCCCGTCTCTTGTTGTTTTCCATCTGTCTGCGAGGTCTCAACCCGTCGAACCCGTCGGACCAATACGCCATGTCCGATGAGCGCCGCGAGTTCATCAACCTCGCCATAGCAAGCGCGTCTGCCGCGTTAGAGCTGATCCTGACAGATATCGACATGCGCAGGGCGGTCATCGGGGTGCCACTCTACCTTCTGACCACCATTGCCTATGCTGCCATGTTCCTGATGAAGGTTCACGCCCAGTGGAAGCCTGCGCGGCTGAACATTCGTTACGACGAAGTAGTCGACCTTATTGAGCGTGTCGTCCAACTGCTGGAGGAGACCAACCGTTGTGCCCGTCACGTTGCACACTACATCGGACGCGGTCTCAGCACCATGCTTGATAAGTTCAAAGAACGAGGTCCCCAGGAGAAGCAGTACATTGCCGGGAGCCAGCCAGGGCAACCCGCTCAACCGGGCCAACCTATCTCTCAGGTCTGGAACGAGGGGGATATCGGCCAGGATTGGAACCAATGGATGTTCAGCGGGGAGATGATGAACAACTATGGAATGGGCCCTGAGCAATACCCGCTCAACATGCTAGACTTGCTAAACTCCCAAATGCCTGGCTGAATGACAATATCACCTACTGAGATGACAGACGCTATGGAGCCCCATTCATTTGTGGCTTTATTTCCAACCCCCAACCTGATATGCAACATTCGTGATGCTTGTCTTGTGGTTGATCGCGGGGAAATCAAATGGCGGGATGAAATCCGGATGCGGATGGCTCGGGCTGAAGGCCGCTGTCCCCCTTCTTGTCTTTGAGGCTCGGGAAGAAGTCCGCCCTGGGAGGGCCGTCTCAGCGTGGATCCGGATCATCTCGCGACGTTTGTAGTCCAATCATGCCGCGTTTAGCGCCGTGATGATGGATCATCGCCTGATCTCAACGAGATGAGAGGCCATTCCCTCGCGTCCGCTCCAGACGGACGGCTCCTCACCGCGGGTATCGAACATCCACCTTGAACCCCCCTTCCCGGCTGCCTCCCCGTGTCTCTTTACCCAACATCTACCCCGTGGGGAAGAGAAGACAAGCTGAATTACCCCAGACGGGTATGATTCGCGCTTTGACCAATACTGTTAACATATATCCAACTTTCTGATATTACCACCGTTTTTGCATGGGGTAGAAGAAGGCTTCATCCCTCAACCTCAACCTCAACCTCGTGGTCGACTCTTCGCGATTCCCAAATAAACCTCAAGCCCGTCCCCCTCCCCCATCTGCGACGAAAAGGGGCGATTGCGCGACGCGTTTTCGCTCGCATCTCCATATCGCAACACTATTCGATAGCCAACCCACTGTGGTGGTTCAAGCCTCTCGGTTAAGCCGCCGCCGCCACCACCACCACGAGTCAAGGAGGGGCGACACAAGGGACGAACGACGGTGACAAAGCGCCTAGGGAGGGGGCCATAGCGGAGAAAGATGAGTTTCGAGAATGGTCGGAAGCAGTCTCTCGAGATGAAGGAAGACAAACACGCGCCTGTCGTCAACGAGGCGGACGCCGAGCTCGCCGAGGCCCTGAGGAACTACGTTCCCGGCACGCGGGAGGAGAAGCAGCTCGTGAAGAAGATTGACCTGTTTCTGGTATGTGCCGCGACGCGCTTTGTTCTTTTTTCCCCACTGTCGTTGACGGGTCCTAACACGGCCGAACCCAGATGCCTATGCTTTGGATCATGTATATCCTGAATTACGTGGACCGCACCAACATTGTAGGTTCCCCTTTTTTCTTCTCCCCCCCTCCCCTTCCCCATCACGAATAGGTGCAGGGAGGGAGGAAGATGCTTGAAAAAGTTTCCCACGACGGAGATCACAGACCACTGAAGTTTGTCGGCGCGTGAACTAGGGAAATGCCAAGATCGCGGGAATGCAAAAGGATCTCGGCCTCACCGACGACGGGTACGCCTGGGTGCTGTCCATCTTCTTCTTCGGCTACCTCATCTGCGAGGTGCCCTCGAACATGATCCTCAGCCGCAGCCGGCCGTCCGTTTTCCTCCCGGGCATCATGCTCGTCTGGGGCGCGCTGAGCGCCCTCATGTCCGTCTCCAAGAGCTACGGCGCGCTGCTGGGGTTCCGCTTCGTCCTCGGATGTGTCGAGGCCGGTTTCTTCCCCGGCGTCTTGTATCTCCTGAGCTGTTGGTATACCAGGGCTGAGCTGGGTATGTGATATATCGCCCCCACCCCTCCCTCGCGCGCATGGCATGCTGCTACGTATTGACGCAACCGCGACAAAAAATGGGCCAAGGGGCGCACGCAGGGGCTGACCATCTGCAGGCAAGCGTTTCGCCATCTTCTACACGGCCGCCGTCCTCTCCGGCGCCTTCGGTGGCCTACTCGCCGGCGCCATCACGGCGAACCTCCACGATGCGCACGGCATCGCCGGGTGGCGCTGGTTGTTCATCGTCGAAGGTGTGGCCACGGTCGGCGTTGCCCTCATCGCGTTCTTCGTGCTCCTCGACTACCCCAGCACCGCGCGGCAGCTGACGCCGGGCGCAGCGCCAGCTCGCGAGCATCCGCATCGTCGCCGACGGCATCGCCTCGGGCGGGCAGAGCCGGAAGCGGCTCTCGCACTGGAACGCCTTCGTGGCGGCGGTGGCGGACCCGCGGACGTACGCCTTCGTCCTGCTCTTCATGCTCGACGTCGGCGCCGGCACCATCTCGTACTTCATCCCGACCATCACGCTGACGCTGGGCTACGACACGGTGACGGCGCAGTACATGACGGTGCCAGTGTACGCCGTCGCGTCCGTGTGCCTCAACATCGTGGCGTGGAGCTCGGACCGGCGCGCGGAGCGGCGGTGGCACGTGGCGGCGCCGCTGGCGCTGGGGTTCGCGTGCAGCGTCGTGTGCGCCGCCGTGCAGGCGCCCGTGGTGCGGTACGTCATGATCTGCTTCGTGGCGGCGGGCATCTGGTCGGCGCTGCCGCTGGTGCTGTCGTGGGCGAGCGGCGTCGTGAGCCTGCCGCCCGAGAAGCGCGCCATCGTGCTGGCCATGGTCAACGCCTTTGGCAACTTCTCGAGCGTGTACGGGAGCCGGATCTGGCCGAGCCGGGACGCGCCGGCCTACCGCGTCGGCTTCGGCGTCACGGCGGCGTTCCTGGGCGCGGGCATGGTCATCGCCTTGCTGATGCCCGTGTTCATCCGGTGGGTCGACTGGAAGGGGACCAAGACCGAGAGGGAGGTCCTGGAGGAGGAGGAGGAGGAGGAGGAGGATCGGATGTAGAGAGAGAAGACAGCAATGCCCTGGTACGGGTGATCATATTCTGCAACTTTGCAACTACTAATTGATTCTACCGTTTTTTGGCACAGCTCAAAAATATCCTCAAGTAAACATACGTGGACCGTTCCATCATCAGATTTGAACCATGTGTATCCAGGATAAGCCCTAGGAATACTCACGCTGTGTGGCGTCGGATATCGATCCAGGTCGCCAGCTCGTCTTTGGCGAACAGAGCTGGTTTCACACAACGTATCCCTTCAGCCTGCAGTTGACAATCAAGCTTCACTGATTTGATGATCTGGCTGACGCGTCAGCGGCACAGTCTGCCTTGCGCAACGTTCAATTGAGACGTGTGTCTGTGTCAAGCTACGTATCTGTTCTTAATATATGATGGGGACTCATGGCAATATAATCGTCGGCACACGTCAGACTGCAAAATCTTCCCATCTTACCACATATCCATCATCTCACACAACCACCACGATTGTTAGTTGAGGTCGTTCCTACATTCGTTCGTATTACTGACAACTGGCGTTTCCAGTATCTGCGTATCTCTCCTCGATGCTCTCCAATTCTGAAAATAGTACCTCCCGCCGACGAAGGCTCTGGGAACAGCTTCCTTCCGGCTGGAGGAGGTCAGCAACGGTCAATGTCGTGCTATTGTCAATATCACTGCTTCTTCCAATCGGTATCTTGGCCGCCGCGATCTTCTCGACTGGCGACTTCTGGCAGGCCTGGATGTTCTACGAGGCGGAGTGCAAGAGCAGCAGTGTGACCGCGACCGACACTGGGCTCCATTTGCTCCTCAACGCCATCTCTACGGTTATACTCGTCTCGTCCAACTTCTTCATGCAGGTTCTGAACGCGCCATCGCGTAAAGAGGTAGACGACGTCCACGCAAAGGGCGACTGGCTCGACATATGCATCCCGTCATGGCGCAACGCGTTCCGCCTCTCTTGGTTCAAAATTATATGCTGCCTGGTTCTCTTCTTGACCTCTCTCCCTATTCACGTGGTATTCAACAGCATCATGAGCGATTATCACCTAACAATCGCGGCCGAATCTTTCACCACTGATGCGAGCGTCTTCTTTCTCCCAGGCTCTGGTCTGGTGACTAGTAACGACTACTCATGGCCCCGGCATACGGGTATACCTCCTCTAACATTTCAGGAGTATTACAGCAAAAATGAGTCCTGCTTAGCCTTATCGAAGAATGTTTCGGAAACAGCCGTTCGCGCCAGAGGGTGGGCGAGATTAGAGCCCTCGGAATGTAGAAAGATGTATACCTCAGAGGCTTGCTCCGGATTACGAGACTACCGCGACGTTGTTTTGGTTGTTAAAAGGCCAAGGGTGGAAAGGATCGGAGCTGTGGAATCTGGCCGGCGACGAACTCTGGCAATCTGTCGTCCCACGAGGCGAACTAAACACTCTATGGTTTTCCACGACGTGCTGAATGACTGGCACGCTGCAGACTGTCAAGGATAGTTGCAGTAGCTACTGTAACTTTGAGAGCAGTGAAGTGGGAGAACGATGGCTGATAAACATAACCAATTGGTACCCGAAAGCTCTCAAAAGGAGTTACCATGGCAGGAGTAGATGGAACGAACCTCTCTATTCAAAGCCAGGCAACCGTTCTTTCTTCGGTCTTCAATACAATTCGTCATACTTTGTCGACCAAGATGGCTTACAGTTCCTCGAGGTATCCTACTGCCTAGCAGAGCCGAGAGAGGCCACCTGCGCCGTTGCTCTGTCAAAACCGCTTCTTCTTGCCGTGGTCTTATCGGTATCCTTAAAGGTACTTACTTGCGTCATCTTCATCTGGGTCCTTGGTCCAGAAGAGTCTCTCGTTAGTCCAGGAGACGCAATCTCATCATTCATATCTGTGCCGGAGGGCAGAACATATGAGTCAGGGCCGGTCACGCAGAAACACATCCGTACAAGGACCCGAGAGATTGAACCAAGAGAATTGTATCGGCCGCCTTTGGCCATTCCTCGGGTGAGTCAACGACATGGAAGGATGACAGCGGTGACTCTCATGACCTAGATATGGACGTATAATATATTAGCATTCGGCATTGTGGCATCAGGAGTCGGTGTCGCGGTTCAAACGAGGAACGAAATACCACTGTAAGTGACCTGAAAGAGGTGGAACTCTGGCTAACTTCTAAAAGGCAGTGGGTTAAGCTAGATGTCGACGAAGCCAGCAGCACTCTCAGGGGCGTTGAAAGTGGTAATGGCTTCATCAGTTCGGTCTTGACCGGTAATGTGCCTCAATTGTATTTGTCGTTTTGGTACTTGGCGTACAACTCCTTGATAACCCGTCTGGAAATGAGTTATGAATGGGCTCTCTTTTCAGTCGAGTATCGGTCGCTGCGAGGAACTCATCCAAAGTAAGCATCGATCCTTATCCAAACAACTTAGTGCATTACTTGCGGCCTATTAATCAATCTCGCGTTTTAAAGGGGACAGCAGATATCGACATATCGTCTTCAGCTGCCATACAGCTATAGAATTCCCCTGGTACTCATGAGTAACCTACTACATTGGTTACTTCCAGTGTCTTTTTTTATCCTCATATCTCGTGGCAGTAAGATTCCCAGCATTTGAAATCATGGAAATGGCTGACATTCCATTGGAACAGGCTATCATGATTCATCTGATGACTATGAAGGGTCGTACTTAGCTGATGCTATCAGCCTCCCCGACGACGCGACGGTGTCGATTGGGACTTCGCCTCTACCTCTCATGATCGTCACCATGCTAGGATCAATAATGATTCTTATGCCAATTGTCATCGCCTGGAATGAACTACCAGGCTACATGCCAGTCGTGGGGTAGAATTCTCGAGCAATGCTAGCCGCGAGCCGTGTGTCACCTACCGCAAAGATCCCCCGTATCGCCGGCCACGAAAGGGGCGCCGCCGCAGGGATCGAGCTTCAGGAGCTGATTCCAGCGTCCGACAAGGGCTATGGGGAGTCGGTGAACTCCAATGCGCACAAAAACATGGCGTACCGTCTCCTCAAATGGGGCGAGGTTGAGATGCCGGAAGACTGGCATCGCGAGTCGGCAGAAGAAGGGAATGACCAGGAGGCACCGCGAGTCGGACACCTCAGTTTCGGGACCATCTTGGACGACCCCCAGCCGCCGACCGAGGGATACTTCTACGCATGATGTAACACGGCTAGGAAGCCCTACTTAGTGTCACGGAGTGGCAACCACTATCCATGGGCTGAGAAGGCCCTGGACCATACGAGCAGTGCTGGCAGCAGTGTCTGTAATAGATCGCAAGCACTGACGGATCTGTTGGCGATCATTGTTGAGGCGTGGGCAAGGGAGGTTAAGTGATTTAATGGGCCAAGATGGGCAATACCACTGGGTAAATCTAGGCAACATCTCTAAAATGGATTTACCTACCTAGATAGAGGAAACATCACAGCATGCATGTTTTACCAAAGGCAACAGACATCACAGGGGCAAGCCATCTAAAGACATACACACATGTGCTCAATTAACCAAGGATTGTCGTCGTATATGCGTGTTTCAACAATAACACCCGTGGACGGTATCATCCCTCAAACTATTCTACCGACAGCATTCGCATTGTCGCGAAGTCTGATTAAAGAGTTGTGCGTTAGCCGTAAGATCAAAAGCCAACATCTTAACCGGGACAGCCATAGTGGTACACCGCAGACGAAAAAAGCTGTCAGCACTTACACCACAGCAAGTGAAGCCGCTGCAGGCGCAGAAGATGGCGCACTGGCGGGCCTCCAAAAGAGGGTTGTCGACGCTGTTCGAAGAGGTGTCGGTGCCGACGGGCGAGGACGCCACGAGCGCTGCAAGCAGGCCGATCACGACGGTGGAGACGCGCATGATGATGGTTGTCGGTCTGACTAGCAGGTCAAGTTGCTTGTTGCAGTTGTGGATTTGCCTTGTTGTTTTTGCGTGTAGTCGTGGTTCTCGATGGAGAGAATGAGGACAAGAAAACTATTTGGAAGAGGTGAGTGCTGCTACATATACACATTCCAGCAACTTGTTTGTCGTTGTTAGTAAACCTATAAACAGAAGATTCAAATGTAGGCCGTGGTCATGCTCCATGGATTCCTACCCAAATGCACACCTTGTAATGATTGTGAGTAAGCAGCGTGCATGGGCACCTACAGGTGTATCTATTGAAGTATCAGTTCTGCGACGATCGTCACCATCTTGAGATGCTGACGTTCAAAGATGGCCTAGAAGTTGAGACTACTGAGAGAGCACTCGCTGGATAGGGTATAGTTTGCCTGTCTGTCTGTTGCCGTAAGCCACAGCAGGCGCACGGGTCGGCTCGTCTGCATAAGTCATGGACTCCCTCGGCCAGTCTGCAGGATGTAATTATAGATTCAACAGGCAGCAGGGTTATTCAGCTGTTTGTTCCCGGTCTTGGCATAGAAAGGACAGGCCCTAGGGAACGGCTTTCCTGATAAGAACATGGCGGCTATTGCTGTGACTCGACTAGGAATGTGTTTGTAATTTCCATTTCGATTGGTAGACAGGTTGTCGCCTGCGCTACGAACCAACTCAACTCACAGACATCACCTGCAGCCTCCTTACTAAGGACTGCTAGAGGAAGGCCAATAGCTGCTCGGCGCCAATGGACGCCAAGGCTGCGGGCTTCAATATTGGACTTACGCACATAGTGTTAATGGCTGTTATCTGAACGTTATGCCTGGGTAGATATTGGCTGCTGGAATACAGACACATCACCAGGACGTTTCGCTGGCGTTGCAACTAGCAACAGAGCTTATCTTGATAGCTTGTCTACGCTACGTATCGGTGATCAGGAAACCAGTTGATAACCGCGCGAGAGACTCACAAAGCAGTGAGCCTTTGTTGGTCATCTCTGGCAGTTGTGATACTAGAAGGCCTAGTTATCAGACTCTGGTACCATGATTTTCAATCTGGAAACCTTCTGTTATGGTGTTGAACACTGGTGATGATATACTCACTATGTTTTTCGACTGTCTAATACGTAAAACATTGTGTACATGTATGACTAACGAGAAGCCGGGGGCTTTGTGGCAATACGCACTGGGGAGAACTTTGGAGAGGCTATCTTGGGGATGCGACCTAATCAGAAAAACCTGTTCTGTTGATGTATCGAATATGCAAAGCCCCCATGAAAGGAAAATCATTTCTATATGCGGTTTCTTTCTGTTCTCAACCTCGCTCGGAAGTGGTATAGGGTCATGTCGGTTTCCCTGCCAAGGATTAATCACAAAATCTCGATTAGACTCAGCCCATCCTCGTTAATCCTCAAGTGGTCTTCCGCTCCAACCAGAGTCTCTGCCATGCTTGAGCCCTTCTTCGTGATGCCAGGTTGGGAAACACCAGCGGCGAAATGGACTTTTGGCCGCCACTGGTCTCCATACTGCCCGTTGTTGTCTCCGTCTGTGAGCTTAACAAGTGCCTTCATTGGCATATGTCGCAGGATGCTCTTCGCAAGTTCTGGATTTCGGTACTGTTCGTACAGCGCCGTCATAAACATGCCCACCCTCCCGTACTGACCTTTGCCCGGGAGTTTGTGGAGTATCAGGCCTCTGATAACCGGTTTACATGGTTTCTTGCCTCCCAAGAATGACGTTACCATATGCAAGGCGATTGGGACCATGTATAGCTGACGTGGGCGATAAGATGTCTCATCTGCCCACAACATGTCTGTCGTATCCCACCTGACCTCCACATATGATCCACCGGTCGTCCTGAAAAGAAGTTCCTCCTGCAATTACTATCTACTAGTCAAACCGGCATTTTACTTCCTTTTAGGCTCACTGTATCAGGGCCCAAGTGAATCTCTTCGAAACCAACCACTCCTTTAGACAACACCAGCCGTCCGCCACCCAGAATCCGGCCAAGGGGCCGCTCCCAGAAACCTAGCCCCTTCTTGAGCATCTTTTCAAGAATTCTTGTCTCCCGAGACCTCCGGGTGAGGTGCCTTGCGGCCCCTCGCAGCGGAATAATAATGCAACCGAAGCCTCCAGCTGCTTACGCCTCTTCTCCGTCCAACGTAGCAAAATACTCTAGCACAGACGTTGCCTCCTGACTCTCTGCCCAATCTATCGCTGTGTAGCCACTCATTTTCTGATGTATTGACGCACCCGCCTCTACAGCCCTTCTCACGACAGCAACATTATCATCGTATGCCGCCTGGTGCAATGCATTTTGTAAGTATCCCGAAGACTTATCTAACTGTGCACCATGCTCGATGAGCGCGAGGGCTATGTCTCGATGGCCAGAACCCCACGCATACTCCCACAGCGTAACGTCCTTAAAGGGCGACTTTTGCACGTTCACGCCGTGATCTAACAAGACCCTTAGACAGTCAAGATGACCGAATTCGGCGGTAATGCAGATGGGTGTGCGGCCGAAAGAGTTGGTTAACGCAATGTCGGCGCCCGCATCGAGAAGCATCTCGACCACGTCCGCACGACCGCATCTACACGCCTCGTGGAGCGGTGTACCGGTAAACGCAGAAGACGTGTTGATCTCTTCCAAGCTTGCGTTTGCGATTCTGACCTGCAGAACCTCGGGCGGGTCGGCGACGACAGCCTCCCTGAGCGTCTTTTTGATGTGAGCCCCGACGGTGTTGCTGTACCCCTCGGCCTTTTTGAGCATCTCCACAATGTCTGGTCGCTTCTTTATTGTGGCAATGTCCACGGGAGTTCGGCCTTCGTTGTCCTTGATGTCACACCGTGCACCAGCATCAACGAGTAATCTGACCCCGTGGGGATCGAGTATTTTGCAACTGTCGTGGAGAGGGGTCTCGCCCGAATCCCCTTGCGCGTTGACCTCAATATCGGGTACATCCTTGAGGAAGTATTTCATTGTGTCCCATGAGCGGTTCACTGCAGCCGAGTGGAGAACGGTCCGGCAAAGGAAATCTCGACGCTTGACGTCCATGCCACGCTTGACCAGCAACTCGACGGCCCCTTGCGCATCCTCATCCACGGCACGCATGAGAGCAGTACCTTGGTACGAGTCTTGATGATTGAGGTCGGCGCCGTGATCGAGAAGCAGCTCCATGCAATCCGCATATCCGTATTGCGCACCGTAATAGAGAGGAGTCCAGCCTTGCCCTGGCTCCGTGCTATCAACCACTATATCCTTGTGTGCGAGCAGGCTCTTGATCGCCGGAATATTCCGCCAAATGACGGCAATATGTAGTGGCGTGAGATCTCCTACCTTGGCATCATCCCGGAGGTTGACATCCACATCTTTCCGCGCAACGAGCTTCTTAACGATGGAATGACTGGCCGACTTGATGGAGGTTATGAGCGCTGAAGAGGTGGAACCGTCGGACGGGATTGCGTTGATGTTAACGTCGCTTACTCGCAGCAGCCGGGTTACGAGGGACTCGGCGTCCGCGCCCACTGCACGGACCAGAGCCGTCGATCCAGCATTGCAGGTGATCGAAGCATCCGCTCCGGCAACGAGGAGGCTCTTCAACTCTGGTAGCCCCTCATTACCTCGATCGGCAGCGTACATCAGTGGCGTGGCGCCAATGAAATCCTGAGCGTCAACATCCTCCCCTTCATCGATGAGAGTAGAAACGACATCGGTCAACCCTAGGTAGACGGCAATATGTAGAGCCGAAGCGTCCGCCTCGATGCTCCAATCCGGGTCCAGATAGTACATCGCCTGGACAAAGGACCTACGGGCATCTGACAGCAGAAACCCCGCGGCACGATTGTCGTCATCCTTCTCATAACTTCTGACGACGTGCTTAAATGAATGTAGCACTGCGTATTCGAGCAGGGGATACGTCTTACGTCGAAGCATAAATAGAGACCTCTGGTCTGGACCTGATAGGGGTTCTCTGAGGACCTCTATGTTGAGATAATGAAGGCAGTCATGGGCGATAGCGCTATCGCCTTTAGGATATAGCTTGTCTCTATGCTCCACGAGGAACCGGCTTGTCGTCGGATGGATGACTTTCACAAAGTCGCTGCTGTCTATGAAAAGAAGCCCAGCGCTCCATGTGGTAATCTCTCGAATGGGGAGGATGTCATCCTCGTCGATGTCCTCAACGCCCGGATGGACAGCAAGGGCGTGGCCCAGCTCAGCAATGCTTAACGGCCTTTGCCCCCATGCGATCCAAAGCAGAAGCTTCTTGAGTATATCAAGATGCTTTGGGCGTAGAGCTCGCTCCATGCGCGCCAGACTCTTGAAGTACATCTGGTCCAAATCGCCGCTAAGGCCTTTTAGCGCGCGTTTCAACGCTGCTACCGTTAGGCAGTCGGCCAAGGAGTCGACGTAGAGGCGGGCTAGGAGGAAGCTTCAAAGAGGATAGGTTAGCCCATGCTATGCCTTTAGAAAATGCCAATGCTTTGATATTATGATCTTAAAAGCACAGGCAACTCACGCCAAAATTCAGAGTTACTTACATTTTTTCCGACTTTTCTGTGACAGTGCTAATTGTAAATCTTCGTAGGATCTCCTGGCCCGAGTCTGGACCCAATAGCTTCCGCAGCTCTCGATCCGAGTCTAGTCTTGTCGTCACGTAGTCACTGATGTCGCTTTCTCTCGGCTGATACCATATCCCCTTCCACTCAAGCTCTCTCAGTGTTTGGTGTTTGCTTTCGCCCCTAGATACCGTAGCAGAGTGGCAATTCTCGCACATAACATAGGATGCACAGTTTCTGCACCGCCAGTAGACCTGCGCGTCCTTCGTTTGACACTCCTTGCAGACCTGTGTTCCCTGGAGGGCCTCGATGATGTCTTCAGAGTGGCGAGACGTGATGATGACCTTGGCCCCGACCCCGATACCATGAACTGCCTTTACCACGGCGGCTCTCTCCTCAATGTTGCTCACCTCGTCAAGGCCGTCAAGTATGACATAGGCAGAATCGTACGTTTTGAGCTCCTCTCTCAGGCATTCTGTCAGAGATTCTACACCGAGCGGCTGGCCGTCTTTGCTGGTTGTTGCCTTTGAATAGCACTCCTTCAGCTTGGAAGGAACCTTACTGCTGCCTCGATTTTGTAAGACCTGCTTCAATAAGCTGGCGACCAGGTTTCGGGGTGACTGGGACTCTTCGTCGTCGAAACTGCAGAAAGCGATCATTACAGCGACATTATCTTCTCTGTGCTGCTTGATGACGTCGGCGCAGATAGAAGCAGCAACGACAGACTTGCCGGCCCCTGGGGCGCCAAAATACCACAGGGACCTTAGATCATCGTCGTGCCATGACCTAAAGCTGTCTGATGCCAAAAGACAGCAGTTATATGGATCCGCGTTGCCGAGGACATCTCGTTGCTTTCGAACAAAGTTTAAAGGCGTCAGCCAGGCCAAAAGCTTTTCGTAAAAGTTATCGTCGACGGCCGCCCTGAAGTGGCATAGGCCCTCTTTTATCTCACGGTTCATCCGGTGGCTAGATTGTTGTATCACCAGCATCGTGGTCTGCTTCAGCTCCTCCAGCCGGGAAACTATACGCATGGCTTCCTTTTCTTGGAAGGGCCATCGCAGAGTCGACATGGCCTCGCCGAACCGGCCTTTGGTCGTCGTGAGCTGCAACTCGAGCTCATTCAGCTGTTCACGGACCTGCGCGGCAATGCCACTAGAGCCGTCTAAAACCCTAAGAGGTTCGACCCAAGGCTCATCGGCTAGTCCTCCTTTCGGCAGGTCTATCTCCTCCTTGAGTCGTTGGAATACGAGCCCCACAGCAGTGTCACCTGTTCCAGCAAGAGCCGCCGAGACTTGCCGCCATGCTTGACGCCTTCGAGGTAGCCAACAATCTTCCAGGATGTATCAACAATAGTGATGATGCTTGCAGCAAACCCAAATGGTTCCATTGTAGCTGTAGGAAGAAACGAACCTGTTTGCGCTAAAGATTATCTTCAAGAAAGAAGACGAGGAAAATCAGAAGAAAGTGTCTACCCCTCTGAGAGGGGCTCCCCTACTATTATATAGGTAATATATAGGGGGTAATATAGGCTTGTGATAGGATGAGCACCAGCCTTGGTCGTTTTGGGAAGTCGCGTAAGCAGCAATGGTGTGATAAGCCCTTTGCCGCAGAGATGCATGTTCAGCGAGCGGCAGCTGTACCCATATTGTAACTTGTCAGTGTGCGGCATGCCAACCCGCAGGCTCAACTTCCCTCTCGCCTATTTCTTCTTGGCATCTTCTTTGAACGAAATAAGTGGACACTCACTCCAATCCTTAACAGCTGAAAACCTTTCACTTCCTGTCTCTAGAGCCCTTCCGCGATGGCTTCATAACCGCCGCCGGGCACCGGACCGCTGTCGACCTGTGTGGGCCACTTCATATACATCAACAGCATCCGCGAGCATTATGAAGGGGGTAGCCACTTTGACTACAATTTCAGCATCATCTAACACACCAACACAAGTAAGGGTGTGTCGGTATAGCACTTCGGCGCATACGCAAAAATGCTGTATAGATGGGCAGATGGTAAAGCTGAAGGATTGCAATGACACGGGCTTCTGGCGTATTTGGTATTTGTTGCCACAATCTGGACGGTAACGATGGTAATCGTTGCATGGTAAGCAATGAGGTTGCGTGCTTGTATAGCTGATTATAGGCATCATAATGAAAGCTCTAGTCAACACAGTTTCCTGATATAGGATACCGACGGAATCGGTATGCGTATCAATCTACCGAGTTCAGATCCCGGCCCTCAGTGGATGTTTCTGTATGACTTGCGGCCAAGCTATTACAACTCCAAAGCGTTAGAGTACATTTGCCGAGGTAACAGGGATTACATGTTGCCTGTTGTGACAGCATTCTCGGAAAAAACAGAAGCAAGCAGCAGCCGTAGCGACGGTGACCAAGAGCCCATCTAATATAAAGACCCAAGAAGGAGGGTGCGAGTAGCAATACTGAGACAGATCTGGGCTCCGAGACTAGTGTCATAGAGAGTCGAGGGTCTGGAAAAATGAGTCTTCTGCTGGGGAGATTGAGGTACATCCCCTCAATGCACACGAAAGGAAAATATCGCGGGATATAAGCGTTAGTTATGGCCCTGTAACTAACGGCGTCGTACCTGTTCTGTGGTAGAAACCGTACTTGTAATTCTTAACCATTCAGCTCTGGTATAAGTGGACAGGGATTCAGGTCATGGAGACAGGGGCGGAAATATTGGCAGACTATCCACAGGTAATCATCAGCTAGCACGGTACGTGCCGAGCCGGCTCAGTATTACTCCCTCCGTCTTACGCCGTCTTACGCCAAGTCGTTTAACTGAGACTTGCCGCGACCACCGCGAGCTTTTCCATATGGCTGAGTCATATCCCAGTCAATTGTCTTTGCTTGAAGGTAGCCGTCTAGAAATAGTGGCGATGATGCTTCTCCTCTGGCGAAATCTCCTTTGGTTCGCCCTCCTCAAAAGTCTCATGCGTCAATCATCTCTATCTCGTCATATGTCTGACATTCGTTGTCTACGTATACCATCCACAATTGGCTTTTAATTTTGATTACCATCGTATTCAAAACCATGAGAAGAATGTATCTCCTGAAGGCTCTCTCGACCGGCGTGTGCATTCTCGGCGGGCTTGTTGAGGCCCTTCGGGGCCGCGCTCACCACTTGGCCAAGAGGCAGGTTACCGAGCTCCGGCAAGAGTATGACTTCGTCGTCGTCGGCGGTGGTACTGCCGGTCTGACAATCGCAGACCGTATTTCGGACGCCTTCCCCATGAGTAAGTTGTGAATCCTACAATGCTAGATGAGGATCCCCAATTGGTGACACCGGAGCCATCTTGGAAGCTTATGCGGTTGACCTTTCACAGAGACCATCTTAGTTATCGAATACGGCGAGATTGAGGGGACCGTTGGCTACTATGATCCGCCCGAGGATGGCCGTGGTGCTAGCCGCCTAGTCATCACCTCTCCTCCTGTTGCTAGCGTCAATAACCGCACGGCTACGGTCATCCTTGGAATGACTGTGGGCGGAGGATCTGCCGTTAACGGCCAATTCTTGGACCGTGGTTCCAGATATGACTACGACGAGTGGGCGCATCTCGGTAGCCCCCAGTTCGATGACAGCCCTGACACTTGGGACTGGGAGAACTTGGGCCCTGCCTTTAAGAAAGTTAGTCTTATCCCTACCCTTTCCATCGCCGATCTTCCCTTCTGATATCTGAACATACCAGTCCTTATTCCTTACCGAACCCAGGGAAGAGCTAGCCCAGAAGTACGGCTACACTTGGGACGCCTCCGCTTACACCGGCGACTCCATCGAGGCCTCTTTCCCACCCTTCCAGTGGCCTATACAACGTATGTGACTCCCAGACCGACAAACAAGGGATGGCGAAGATGCTGACTGTCGTCTCCAGGGATCGGGTGGCAGGCTTTCGAGGAATTCGGTCTCGAGACCCCCGTCACCTGCGACAACGGGGATAAGCATGGTGTCTGCTGGGTTCCCTCGGCCCAGAACTCCGAGACTGTCGAGCGGTCCCATGCCGGTGTCGGACACTACCGCAGGATTGCGAAAACCCGGCCCAATCTTGACCTCCTAGTCGGGCACAAGGTCATGCGGCTTATAATCGACAAGAACATGGGCGCGCCCGCTGTTGAGTTCCGTCCCGTTGAAGGGGGAGAGGCCCGGACCATCCGCCCCAAGCGTGAGGTCATCCTGTCGGCCGGTGCCATCCACACGCCCCAGATCCTCCAGCGCAGCGGTATCGCCTCAGCCGAGTACCTCGAGTCTGAGGGCATCGAGCTCGTCGAGGACCTCCCTGGTGTTGGCCAGAATTTCCAAGATCACTGTGCTACGCCCATCACCTACTCATACGATGCTCTTTTCCCTGCCGAAGCCGATGTCACGAACAACGCTACCTACGCTGCCGAGGCTGTCGCTCAGTTCCGTGAGAGACCTGCTCGTGGCCCTTACACTCTCGCCATGGGTAACAGCGCGGCCTACGTCGCCCTCCAGAACGTCACCCCCGAGTGGAAGCGGATCGTCGCAAGCATCCGTGCCCAGATCGAGGACCGCTCCGCTCTCCAGTATCTCCCCGCTGGCGCCACCGGGGCCGTCATTGAGGGCTACCTCGCTCAGCTCGAGGTCCTCGCCCAAGCCTTCGAGCACCCCGAGCACCCCATCCTCGAGATGCCCTTCCACGCGGATCCCGGAATCGCCTTCCTCCTCAAGCCCCTCAGCCGTGGCTCCGTCGTCCTGAACGCCACGGACCACGACTCCACCCCCATTGTCAACTATGCCACTGGCGCGAACCCCATCGACCTCGATATCATGGCCACTTACGTCGACTACGTCCGCCACCTGTACTCTGCCGACGTATGGCAGGCGCATGGCGCCGTCGAGGTCGCCCCAGGTGCTGATATCACCAAGCACGACGCCCTCATCGAGTACGTCAAGAGCACCGTCATCCAGTCACTTATGCACCCTTGCTGCACGGCTACAATGCTGCCCCGTGAGAAGGGCGGCGTCGTCGACTCGAGCCTTTCTGTCTACGGCATCTCGGGCCTCCGTGTTGCCGACTGCTCCATCATCCCTACCATCCCTGCTTCCCACACTACCACGACAGCGTACGCCATTGGCGAGAAGGTGATTTAGTCCCATACTCGTCTCAGCCCGCGTCTCGAAGAAGGCGTGATTGCTAATAGATATGCAGGCTGCTGAGATCATCATCCGTCGGTGGAAGTCGGTGTAAGATGCCCAGGATCGGCTGCCATCGCCCAAACTGTACGGAATTTTGGCTAGGGAAGGATGACATGACTTCTCAGGTTTATTCAGCGGAGATTGAAATATTACCTACTGCTATTACGACCTTTATGCGATTCTGTGGTTCGCCTATGAGCCACCTCCTTTTAAAAGTTAGAACCCTAATAAAGTCGCGGCACAGCACAGCAAATAGGTGTAGCCCAAGTTTAGCTGGGCGATCTTCATTGAGATCGGCCAGTAGTGTAAAGTTTCAACAAATCTGCTTACAACCTGCAGGTACTGCTGTATAGGTTGTAGGCTCACCAAATCCCCAAATCGCATCGCTCTCGTGCTCTTGGGGGTTGGACCTTGTCACTCTCTAGGAGCTACCCCTTGAAGGACAGCTAGTGCTGCAAGGGTGGCGGCAGGGTGTTTGAATCTCTTCACTTCGGCGATCGTACAGTAAAGGTGCAAAGATTACAGGTCCAAGTGCTGCTACAGTCATAGTCTATGTCTCTGTGTTATATTCGTTCAGGCTGTGACTAACGACTAGTCTCTGCTATAAGCTTTTTGCTGCTCGTGCACGATTCTCCTTTGCTCGTTGAGTCAAGCTGATCATGGGAGCATACAAGTCGAAGATGTGTGGAAGACCCGGATACACATGCAGCTCCATCTGGACGTTCGCCGAGGCAAGCCTACTGGCAAATGCAACCGCCTCGGCACAGAAGAGGTCGACCCCGCCCACTTCTATGTAAGTTGGCGGCAGGTTTGAAACGTCGACGGCTCGCGCAGGCGCCGCGTACGCGGCCGTTTCTGGCCCTCCTGCCTTGCCCTCGCCAAGGTACGCGTTCCAGCTGATCTGGTTCGAGGTGTCTGTCCAAGTGAGGAACTGGGAGAGTGGGTTTTCTGGAAGGGCCCTGGTCCTATCGTCGAGCATCGGATAGACGAGTATCTGCTTCGCCAGCGGCGGCGACAGACCCCGGTCGCGGGCCATCATGGCGGCGCCCGCCGCCATGCCGGCGCCGGCACTGAGCGCGTAGAACCCGATGCGCGCAGGATCGATGTCGAGGGTTTCCGCGTTCTGGCTCAGCCATACGAGAGACGCGTAGCAGTCCTCAGTGGACGTCGGGTACGGGAACTCAGGGGCCAAACGGTACTCGACAGCGAATATGCGCAGCCCGGTCTCCAAGGCGGCCCTCGCGGGGAGCGGCCTGCTGTACGGCTCTATGTCTCCGCCTACGATGCCGCCCCCGTGGACGTAGATCAATGCCGGCTGCTTCCCGCTGGTCTCTTTGGCCTCTGGCGCGAATTCGTACAGCGCGATCGTTGCGCCGTCAAAGGATTTGACATCATGTCTGGTCTCGACGATGCCGTCTGGCAAGGCGTCCCCGAGAACGGCAGACAGGCCGGCATTGACAGATCTGCGGAGCTCCAAGGCGTTGGTCGGCCTCCTCGGCGGTCGAATTGCGATAAAGGGACCGGCAACGGCCCAAAATTCTGCGTCGAACTTGAGATTCGTCATCTTCTGCGGTTGATGTGCATAGTACAGGATGGACAAGACCCCGAAACCCATCCCCAGGAGCAGGTAACCTGGGCCCATGGTAGCCTTTATGCATTGCTCGCGACTTTGCCCCCCCCCCCCCCCCGGAAGGGCTTTCTGTTTCGTGCTGTTCTTTTTGCAGCCGGGGCATGAGAAGTGTCATATCATACCCCTACTTCATGGGGTCCAGCTAGCAAGTTTTAACGTCAACGCCACCCGGCGCCACGAACGTATTTCCCGAAAGACTTGGGACGGCTGGGGGTTCGAGAGTTCGATTCGCTGGCGAGCAATGGCGCTCAGTTCGTCCGAGCGGCATGGAATTGCGTGGCCCGGACACCTGTTCCGCGTGGTGTCTATCTTCTGGCGCATGACCAAAGTGTGATTGCCACGTATTCTGCGCTGGCTAGTGACTCTCTCTCACATCTTCTTCCGGCAGAGGTATTTTGTTCAATTGACTTTAGATATGCAGAAATCTAAACATGAAGGTCCGGTTCAGCAAGTCTAGTTATGGTTTCAATGCTGCGCCCTTGAACACTATTCATGCGTGCAAAGCGGGCGGCGTTAGGCAAGTTTTTGGTGACTTGGCTTTTGAGATTTCATATGATTCAGGTTTTCGAATAAAACAAAGACAAAAAGAGGAAGTTCTATCCGAGTTGCTAGCCTGAACACAAAAGTCCGTCCAATACGCTTAATAGTCTTACGGATTTGATACTCCCGGATGTGGGGACGATGTATCAAGCGGTGCATACCGCTTCATAGAGCTCTTAGTCAAATACATCAGTGGCATACCGCTCGTTTCGGATGCCATTGAACCACTCCTCCAACTCTTCTTCCGTCATCGGCTTCCCGTCGTCGATCTCGCTCTTCTCCCTGGCGGCCCTAAGCAGGACATCCTTGACGCCCTCGGCAACCTTGTTGGAGCCACAGACGTAGACCCTGGCCCCCTGGTCCCAGAGGTCGTACAGCATTTCGCGCTCCCGCCAAATACGGTCCTGAACGTACTTGCAGCCGCTCGATGCATCCGGTTTGCGGCTGTATGCCCTGTACATCTTGACGGCGCCGGCAGCCTCCCACTTGTCAAACTCATCGCGGTACAGGTCGTCGGCGAGGGGATGGCGGCAGCCGAAGAAGAGGATCGCCGGCGCGAGCTGTCGGCCGTTGCTGAGGAGAGTGGCCCTCTCCTGGATGAACGCACGGAAGGGCGCCAAGCCCGTGCCGGCGGCGACACACAGCAGCGGCGTCTTGTCCACGTCGATGGGCAGCTTGAATCCGCCCTGCGCGACACGTATCGAGACCTGGATTCGGTCGCCGGCTGCCAGACTTGAGAGGTAAGACGAGGTGACACCGATATGGCGGCCCTGCCCTGACAAGGCGGGCTCGTCGAGGACTCCGTAAGTAATGGTGGCGACACCTGGCTCGACGAGAGGCGACGAGGATATCGAGCTGGTTATGACGGTAAGCATAATCCGTGACAACTGGGAAAGCCCTGTACTTACTACTGGCGGACACGCATGGGCGGGAGCATGAGGAGGAAATGGTTGAACGGGATTGCCAGAGATGGGAAATGCTCGGCGATGTCCAGGACGGAGAGTCTCTTGTTCTTCACCCCTACGTCGTAACCGTCAGTCGCCAGGTACTGGAGCTTGCGACGGAGCTCCTCGTCCTTGGCAAATTGTGACAGTGTCGATATATTCTGGAAGCTTCTCGTTAGTGACTGGGGTACTAGTCAAATGAGAACGCGTAGCGAACTAACCCTCCTGGAAGCTGTTTGACAAAGCTCGACGTACGAGCTCAAGACATCAGAGACGGGAATGCTGGCGTCTGTAGGCAGAGTCGTGGGGCCCGCGGCCTTGATCGTAACATGAGAGTCCCACGTCAGGTGGAAGTGTCGCATCACCCGTGCGACGGTGTCCTTGGGGTTATGCGGGAGCACGGCCATGTAGTCGCCCGCCGTGTACCGTACGTTGGACGGCAGCTGCACTTCCAGGTGCCTCTTGACCGGCCCCAGGTCGCCATTTGCAAGCGGGCGAGAATCGAGTACGAGCGCGTCCCTGACGTCCTGGCGCAAGGTCGAGGTTCTCGGTGTGGAGAAGGAGACCGACAGGCCTGCCTCGGGGATGCTGCTATCTTCGCCCTCAGGCTGGCCATCGAACTGCTTGACGAGAGCGGGCCACAGAGTGTCGTCCTCCCAAGCCTCAAAGTCGGAGAACATGTCTCTATCTTTGGCGTCGGTTGAAGCAAAGGGAACGATTCGGTGACCACCGCGCTCTTCGATGGAGGCGTCTACTAGTTTGGGGATGCGCTGGTGCGTCTTCACCCAGTCGGCGTGTCCTGTTGACGTGGTCAGAGGGCTATATTATGGTGAGGAGTTTGACCAACTTACCGCAGCCATATACGGCATACTTCACGTTCTTGAGCTCCTTGCCCTTCAGATTTGTCAACCAGTCGACGAAGAGGGCGGCGTTGTGGGGTGGTTCGCCCTCGTAAGAGGAGGTGATGATGACGACCGGTCTATCTGCTGGCAGGGACTCTCGAGCGGTGTCAAGGGTGTCCACTGTCGCACTGAAGCCATGGGATGCGGCGTCGCTGGCGAGCCTCTGGGCCATGAACTCGCAGGTTCCCGAGTTTGAACCGTAGAAAACGGCCAGCTTTGCCTTCTCCTTGATACCGTTGGCCTCTGACGATCCATCAGTAGCCTCATGGGCCGTCGTCTTGGGTTGGGCCCCATGGCCTGCGGAGTAAGACCCGGCCATCCGTGCCTCGAGAGACGAAGGCGTCAAGCCCTCTCTCAGAATGGCCCGGACGTACAAATCCTTGGGCTTGATTGTGAGCGTCTGCGAGATCTTGAGGTCGTAGTTGGGGTTGTGCATGACAAAGTTGAAGTTCTGTAGCAGCAGGGCGAGGGCGAGCACCATCTCCTGCCATGCAAAGGCACGGCCGATACAGCCGCGCATGCCCGTGCCAAAAGGACTCCAGCAGTTGGGGAACTCCTTCATCAGGCGGTCAAAGTTCTCGTCGAGCATCCTTTCGGGCTTGAACTCTTCGGCGTCGTCCCCGTAAACCTTGGGGTCAAGGTGTGACTTTGCCAGGAAGCAGAGGATCTGGTCCCCAGGCTTGATGCGGTATTTGCCGCCGATAACCTCCTCGCCTTTTAAAACCTCCCTTCCGAACGCATAAATGGGGGCACTGTGGCGCAGTACCTCTCTGATTACCTGTGTTCGGGTTATGTTAGCAGTCGTCCCGCGAATCGATGATTCCACCATAGCTATCTGGCTTAGGGCAACACCGAACGGAGAAAGGCCTAGATACTTACCGCTGTCAGATACTTTAACTTGGCAACATGCTCTACGCGGAGTGGCCCATTGGCTACTGTGTTGTCGACTTCCTCTTGGACCTTTCTGTATACCTCTGGCCTCTTCAGCAGCCAATACATGGTGAATGTTAATGTTGCGGCGGTTGTCTCGTGGCCCGCCACCAGGAAGGTGATCAGGTTGTCGACAATGCTGTCGTCCGTCATTTTGCGCCCTGTGACGGGATCAACGGTGTTAAGCATTGCTGTCAGCACATCCTTCCGCCCCGTCGCGCCGTTCGGATCCAGCCTTCTGGCGTCCAGGACCTCTTTCGCCGTCGACCGTAGCAATTTGATGTTGGCCTTCATCTTTTTGTCCTGCTTCTTGTAAAACACCTGAGGCAACACACGGAAGGACTTGTCGCCGGCCTCCTTCATAACGGCGTACATGGCCGTGATGAACGGGTGGGTATCCTCGCGGTAGTACGAGTTGAATCTGTAACCCATTGTGCACAATGCGACCGTGTCCATCGCGAGCCTCGTCATGTCTTCTCCAATATGAATGGGGGTAGACGGTCCATGACGGGCCCACTTCATCGCGAGCTGTCCAGCGACGTCATGCATAGGGTCAAACATATCCCTGATGGCGAGGGGGCCGAAAGCCGACATTAAAACGCGATGGGCAACGCCCCAGTTCTCTTCTTCCACGCCTTTGGACTGTCCAAGGCAATGTTAATCAGGAACTCTCACCGATACTGAGCCAGAGAACGGAGGGTGAGGTTTAGGGCTTACCGTGAACAGACCGTCATGTACTGCCTCGCGTAGCTCCTATATCGACTTGTCAGCAGCGGAACCAATCCCAAACCCTGGCTGGAATTGTATCTACATTAAGATCTCCCTCGATGCTTTTCTTGAAGCGTTTGTCATCACAGCATTCATTGATTAGTTCGTGAGTGTTGAGAAACACCAGCTTCTGACCGAGCAGATCAAGCTTGTAGATAGGGCCTGGTAAGTTAGCTTAGGTTCATCCCGGTTTTTTCTTCAGTTCTCGACAGGAACACCACCTACCAAATTTGTTCGCGAGGTGCACAAAGGACCCCAAAGAATATTCCGTGTCGATCTCAGTCACATGCCCCAGAACAGGGATGCGAGAAGGCTCCGGGATCTCGATTTCTCCCGACATAGTGCCAAAGCTTTTTCTCGACGACTGGCGGGACAGGCTGAAGACTCGTCTGCGTTTCTCTTGGGTTGATGATGAATTTGAGTCCTCAGCGGATGCGGGAGGTTCAGCTTTCGGTAAGGATGGCATTGTGGCCTTGTGGTTGGGGTAATGCGTTGAAGATAAATAGGTCTTGAGATATAAGGTAAGCTCCCGTGACGATATTTTGATAAGTCGATCTACGAAACGGTGTCTCGGTGGAATAGGAGAGCCGTGGCGCCCACCGATCCCTGTCTGACCAGCCCAAGCCCCGTCCTTGCGTGCTCTGTCGGTGTCCTCGGAAATAGTCTGACGGTGGCTGAGCTGACGAGTAACGTACGACGAATGTTCGGTAAACGGTAGACAGCAGGCCCGCTCCTCGTGAGATTCGTCACGTCTGTGTCTATGTCAGCGGCCGCGGGGACCGCGACTGGGGATTTGACGAATTGCCCTTGGGTTGGTTTCGAGCGGTGCTCCGCGGGTATCCGTTCTCCACTTCTTTCGGTATGCGCGGGACACGAATCATGCAGACCATGTGTACAAGTGTCTGCCCCGGTTCATGCAGTAGGGTTATCCAACACGTAAACAAGGCTGAGTCAAGTAGATATCAAAGAATCCCGTTTCTCGGTCACGCTGTTAATTATACCTATATGATGAGGGTCATGTAGGGCTCGCCTGGATTAAGTTCAATGCCGTCTGTGAACCGCCATCAGATTGCCGGTATCTGGTTCAAGCCCCCCACTCTATTCGCTGCTCGCATCGTCGGGGCAACCTAGAAACAGAATAGAGTTACAGAAGTAGATTACTTGTTAGAGAAATAAATTGGATCTCAGTTGGCAATCATCAGTCCGCACTGCTGTCCCAGTTGAACCTTTCTCGAATTGACCCTGCTTAGGGGTGTGTTGCTACGGACGTATTCCATGGATCAAGGAATTGTTCACAGCCATATTCAGATTAGAGTTTCGGCCTCTCCGGGATCAATACCAAACTGCTCAGCCTATCCGTACCAGATATCTCAATCATGCGGCCGCAGCGCGATCGTCCATCACAGTCTGAGCAGGGATATGGATGTGAATGCATATTCCAGCCAAGATTGTTCGAGCAGCTCCAAACAGTCGTCAACACATAGATCACGTATCAGCCTTACATTTAGAAAACTATATTGCATCAAACCAATTGTTCCGCTTGTCGATTTGGTGAGCATGAAGTCCTGCCGAAGAATGGCGTAACTCTCAACGACATCTCCTGCATGCGATACTACTCTGACGCTCTGTCACTACCCCGCGATGATTGGAGAGAAAGACAACCCAGATCCTAGAGACGGCCTAGTCCTCTTCTGCGTCACGGGGATCATGGTTTGCCCAGTATGTCTCGTACTCGTCCCAAGATTGCGCCGGGAACACCAGTGGAACCGTGATTGGGCCAAAGGGTATGCCCTTCTCCTCCAACTCGGCAAGGCGCGCCTTCGTTGCCGGTTTGGTCTTGTTGACGCTGTACAGCGCGATGCGATGGCATGAGCTGGTGACATGCAGGCCCCAGTTCCAGGCTGTGCGGACGTCGGGGGGCTGAGTGTTGAGCGAGTTGTCCCAGCAGCGGCAGACGACCTCGATCCAGCCCTCAACGTCGCAGGGGAGATCGAACTCCCACGTGCGCCACGTCCAGCGGCGCTTCTTGGAGAGGTTCTCCACGGGCACCGTGTACCAGTTGAAGCCGCCGTCAGCTGAAAGTTCGACGCGTTCGGGCCACCGGCCGCCCCCAGAGTAGGCCCAGCCCTTGCAGCGGATCTTGCCGTTGTGGATGACGACCTGCTTGGTCCAAGGCGACATAATAGCTGAGCTGACGGGCATCTCCTGAATCTGGATACCGTCCGTCATCTTGAGGTTGTGCTTCCCCACTTGTTGCGGGAAGTATAGGTACTCCTTGCTCTGCACGGGAGCTCGCGAGGGCTCCTTGATGGCCTTGACGCGGTACAGCCACTTGACGCTCCTGGCCCCGATGTAGCCAAAGACCACGATGCGGAGGGGATAGCCGTGGATCCTTGGCAACACCTCGCCGTTCATCTCCCAAGCCAGCATAACCTCATTCGCCTTTACCTTGGGCCACGGGACGCTGACGAGGTAGTTCATCGTCTCGTTGTCCTTGAAGTAGGTGTCGGCGCCGTAAAATTCTAGGTGTTTGGCGCCATCGACCAAGCCCCCGCAGGCCTTGATGACTTTCTTGAGGCTGATCCCAACGTACCGAGCGGTCCCGATGGCTCCCTCGGCCCACGGCGCCTGGGGTACCTCGTCGCCCTGGCCGGCATATTTGAGGATCTGCTCGATGCGGCGGGTCCCGGAGCACTGCATCGTGACCGTCTTCTCCAAGCGCGGGAACTTGGACTCATCCATGATGTCGTCTAGGGTGAAGGACCGGGGGTTCGCGACGAGGCCGTCCAGTAGGAAGCTGTACTCCTCCTTGTCGATTATGGGGATCCCGCCATGGTTCCTGACAAAGTGGAGCGAATTCGGGGTGATCTCCTTGTCGGTCACCAGCCGCTTGGGCGGCTCTCCGTTGTAGGGGAACTGGAGCAAGTGGAGCATGTCCGGGTGCTTCTCCTTCAGGACAATATCCCACGAGTCGTCAGGGACCTTTGTGAGCTCCCCGCCGATGGCGTGGTGCCACATTTTCCAGTTGGTGCCGGGGAGGACAGGGTTGGTGGCGGGAATCGGACCCAGCTGGTACTCCGGGTTGGGGTGGAACGTCTGAGACGTTAGGATTTTGTGCGCGATAGCTTTCTTGTCAGGGTAGTTTTCCCATTCAACGTAACTGACGTAGCCGATTCGGATCAGTCGCGAACAACAAACATATGCTTAATCCCCACGCCCACCCCCCCCCCCCCCCCTCCACCCAGCTCAGTCACTACTATTTATCCACAGCGAGCAACTTACCCAACCCAGCCCTTACGCTCGGCAGCAAAGAGCTTCTCTTGGTTGCCAATCTCAGCGAGCGCCTTTTCATCCTTGGTAGGTGGCCCGAAGGTCTGAGGAGGTAGGGCCTTGGTCTCGGGGCCCGTCATGTCGAGGACCGGGAGTACGGCCCCTGAAAGGCCCTGTTCAATCTTCCACTCATCAGAGCGGTTAGTGGTCTTCATAGTTGACAGCTATGGGATAGCTGGTTCTGTTTGTAAGCTAGATTTGTTGTTGCTTTACAGTGGAGCGTTGGGCGTCGATGAAATGGTGCGGATGAAAGAGAGGGGGAGATTCGGTAACTGACCCCAACTGAGGGGTCGTCAACACTTAAATCAGACCTCACTTGGGACCAGACATCCGATGATCCCTATTGCCGAAGAGGAGATGGGCAAAGTCTTGACGTCTCCACAGACATACACAAGCTACGGCGCCCAAACCCAATTCTTGTTGAGCCGACGCCCCCTCGTAAGGCCTGCATATTCGGTTAATAGCTTCCTATCGTCAAACCTGTTTCTGGCGAATAAAGGACATGTAATTGGCCCTATCCTTTTGCAGGTGCCCGACCCTGATGACGTGGTGTTCGGCATGTCTTGTAGGCATGGTGTACTTAGTCAGACCGGCATGATGGGCTTAGTGAGGCACTCGCTATGTGCTTCGCAAAGCGGGCGGTGGTGAGGGCCCGGTACCACGGAAAAGCGCGTGCTGTGGGCTGACTGGTGTATACGCCCTTAGTCTACCGCATGTCTGCATATCATAGCAGAGGCTGCATATGTGCAGGTTCTAGGTCTAAAGACCGTTGTCAACCCTTGGACTGCTGCTGGTTGTATCAAGCTCGAAGACCTTGACCAATCATTGACACAGCTTGGACGTCTGGGACTACACCTACCGTTATCGTATTAAAGCAGCTGTTTTCACACCGTAATATCCACCTTCTTGCTGCCCCTCCCAAAAAGCTATGATGACTTTGACTGAAACAGCCCGACAGCGGCACCATACGCGGGCCAGCAAGACGCGCGAGGTTGCCCCAAGCTTTCGATCAATGGCGACAACGGATGAATTAGCGCAAACCAACTTTCGAGGTTACGATCCAATCGTTACTTACGTTTCCCCGTGTTTTCGGTCTCACGAGCTCTCATGCCATTTCGGCCCCCTCTTCTACTCAGGGTGAGGAAAGCAACCGCCAACTTGTTGCGAGAACTATAGGTACTTCTTTCTGCACTGGGGCTCGCGAGGGCGTCGATGACCTCGATACAGTACATCCACTATGCGTCTCAGGTGCGGCTAGATTACCCGCCGTCAGCGAGCAGGGTCAGGATGGTGAGCAAAGCGAGCAGGTTGCTTGCACAGTAAACAGATAGGAGCTAGACATAAATCCGTCAGTTAGATAATAATAATGATGCTGGGTACTCTGACCTGTCTACTTACCTATTATATAATTGATACTATTCATGCTAAGTGGTCAGCGTGCTAGTTTCCACCATCCACACATCCATCCCTTCTGGCATACTAACAGTTCTCACCCTATAATATGTCACCCTCACTTTTTACACGTGACTGTACTCCGTCATACATCCTACAGATACGCTATTCCCCTCTCCAAGAACCCCCAAATAAGTGTTTGATCAATGCTCCATCAGGGATGCTTCCATCGTTGGTACTAGCTGAATGTAGCTGCCCCATGCCAAATCCATCGATGGGTAGAACCAAGGCGTCGCCATATAATCTTGGCGAACCCATATATGACAGGTTCCTCAGGGCTGTCAAGGTGTTATCGGTCTCTTGCAGATATTCCCAGACCGCATCTGTCCATGCTGCTGGACCTGTCGTGTTCATAACCTCGAAACTTGATGCCTCCCATGCCGGACCGTGCAGATTGACCATGTCTTCCCATGACCGTACCACACGGGCTACCATCTTTTGGAAGACAGGATGACCTGGCGATGCAGCAATAGTCCACTGACAAAATTGTACCCGGTGTGATATGTCGGCCCAACTGACCCCGTCACGTTGATCAAATTCAATACCAACAATAAGCCGTGTCCGGTTCCGAAACTCTTCGGGAATCCAGTCATCAACTGGCTTCAGAGCAACAGTATCAGTATCGGAATAAACGCCACCCTCAATGTCCAGGAGAAGGTAGCGAAGGAGATCAGATTTCATCCCAACGTTAGGGAGTGAGTCGTAGATTGAAAGAATGGTGTGGTTGAAATTGCGGGAAACAAAATCTCTACCACCTTTTTCACCCACAAGCGTGCTAGAAAAGAGTTGATAAGTCTAATCTCAATGAAGTCCAATGCTTTGAGGCTCTAGCAACAGAAGATGGAACCCTTACTATGTGTAATCCTGGTTCTTAGCCAGCCATGTTGCTGTTTCTTTCAAAATGTCTGAGTCAACTGCATTGTGAGCATTTTTGCCCCCCTTGGGCAAAACAATTTGCCAGATCTTGGGAGGGATGAGGTGATCAGGGCGCGCCTTCATCCACTCTGATGGCGTAGAGTTGTGCTCCCATGGGCGAGGGCTCTTTATGCTCGTAAACTTGTTGTTAAACAGACGTTGGTTGATGCTGCCAGAGGTGCCGTAAAGCAAGAATATTAACAGCAGGATCAGGTTGATGCCCACCCACAAGCGTGGCTGATACCGCCTCCGCGAGTTGTTGTAGATGACTTTTTCTAACATTGTTGCCAGCGAGCTGGTAGGAAAAGCTCAGGCCGTCACGCGCTAACGGGAAGATTGCGAAAGACGCTCGCCAGGACGACGAGATGGGGTTATTGTCGACGTCGTGTCAAGAAGAAAATGAATGGCCCGAGCCTGTCGAGCCCAGCGGGGAGGGGCAAGCAGGATTAAAAAAGGAAATCAAAGAAACATAACAAGCTCAGCTATTTTCCTCAGGGTTGTGGGAGCCGAGACAAGGGAGAAACCAAGTATACGGGATTATGTACGGACCGTCGAAAGGGAGAAACACATCTGGGACAGACGAATGCAAGGGACGAACTGGGTCTTAGGATAAGGATCGCGCCTCCATACCTCGCCGCCCGTTTTGTAAAGAAGCATTAGCCATGTGGGGCCAGAAGACTGGTGAGTCGCGACAGAACACTTCCAACAGAATAAATGGCAGGGGTCATGGGCAAACATTCATCTTGGTACAATAAAGAGACATGTACGGATAGAGGGAGGCCACCAGATCAGCTCACCGTCGCCAACTATGCCGTCAGGCACATTGCACACCTCCCGCGACAAACAAATATAAACATGCCACCTAATGTCCCTGTGCCCAGACATACATGCGGGTTCCAAAATACACCGCTGGTCAATACTGCAAGATTGGGTAAGGTGTAGATGTCAACCGCCCCAAGAGTAACCCTAGCCTTTGGATTGGTTTAGCCCAATACAGCCAGCATGGATGCCCGGTCACTCTTGGCCGGTTGACAATCGTAGCCAATAAGGAAAATTGCTAGTATCACATGTGGAGACTCAGCCTTGAGTAGCCGGACACAATTGGTATGTTGGCCCGTAAAGCGTTGGTGATGGCGACCAAGCAGGTTAGGCTGGAACACAGACCCTTGTCGAAGCCCCTCTCCATATGCCGTTGAAACTATCTCCAAGAGCTGTCGCTCTTTCTGCTACGATATTCACAGGGGCATGTGTATGTATGTACTGTCAGGGCCTGCTGAACCGGGGCAGGAGACGGCGTTGGAACTTGGGGAATGGCGAAATACACCCTAGACGGACATAAGTTTTTGATGTAAAGCCAACATGTTCGAGTGCTTCCACCCGTCTTCATACTTCTGCGGCACGATATGCCCACAGCTCTTCAAACACATTTGACTATTCGCTCTGTCAAACCATTTCGTCCTGAAGTCAATTTTATGTCAGAATAAGAGGCAACAAAGGCCAGGACTTACACATCCAGTCATGACGACCACTTTTGACATAGACGCTTTACCGACAATCCCGTCATCATGGACCGCCCCGACCACCTGCTTCGCCAGCACGCTTTACTACCGAGTCCTGCTCGGCGACGGCTTCTTTAGCAACCTGTACGGGACGCCTACACCCGTACTGGATGGCAATACACCCAAAGGAGATTGCATGCCCCCATCGTTCACCATCAACGTGCCCTATTGAACCGACGGTGATTGTCCCACGGGCTACACCCGTACCTGTGCTACTGCCGGGCCCGATAGGTCGGGAAAGCCCGTCAGCAGTGTTACATGCTGTCCAAGGTTCGTCGGTCCGCTTGTTCTTTTGTTCAAGGAGCCCTGGACTGCATTTCAGGCCGCCGATGAGCAAATACATCGGAACTTGGGTTGACGACTACATATAGTGTCACTGGCAATGCATTTTCGTTCATGTGCAGAGATCATGAATACGGCTGCCACGCAACAGCGACTCGTGGCGCTGTGTGGACCGGGTTGATTACCGATCTTGGCATTGCTGCTCCAACAGAAGAGCCGATAACGCGGACACCGTTTACAGATGAGGGTTTGGAGGCGTGGGGAATTAAGATGATTTCAGTAAGTTGCGTTTGTTTTCCTTCAAAGACTAGACCAAATCTAATCAGTGTCCATCACAGGTAGCGTCGACATCACCTCCAATCTCTACGGCAGCTTCTAGTCCACCTATGACGATGACAACGCCAACAACAACAGAAACGGGAACCTCTGCAAATCAAGCTTCAGCTACGACAAGCACACAAAGTGCCAGCAATGGCTCTTCTACAGGGCTTTCTTCTGGCGCCGTAGCAGGGGTCGCCATTGGTTCCGCCGCATTGATGGGCATCCTCATGCTCGTCGGATTTCTGATACATCGTAACAAGCGCAAGAGGCTGAGCAACGAAATCAGCTGCCTCTCAACAGATGGAAGCACAAAGGGGACCCCTATGGACAGATATATCTATCCTGCCGGCGTCAATGATGGCAAAGTCCATGAGGCTCCAGGCCAGAGGACATGGGAATTACAGGGTTAGAGCCGACTGAATATGAAAGTTGTAGTGGTAATAGTGGCAGAGGTTGAAGAAATATCACATAATAGCATGTCATAGGCGTCATTTAGGAGTAGAATACCCAGAACTAGAATTGAAGAAGTAGAACTAGCACTGCGCCTAGATAACTAACGTCTTTAATCCTGTTTGCTGGAGTGGTCTGTATTTGCGACCACTCTCGATTGATCCAACATAAACCATGCAGCTTGGCTGCAGGCAATTCAAGGACATGTTTGGGTTTGCTCAAGGGGATTTCGGCATGAGTGGCCAAAGTGCGCGTTAGAGCACATAAATCAATAAAACAATGAGTCGTTTGTGAAATCTGACAGAGATAGGTGCTACACATTGCTGCCACCAAGCATTTGGGTCTCTCATTTAATCTTAGGCATCGCCTTCCAGAAAGGCGATAGCTCACATTTTGACGCACCTCAAGCTACGGAAATGGTTGCGGCGCAGAGAGATGGGACTGGTATTTTCAATCCAGTATGTAGTTTGAACAAATTACTCGAAAATCTATGCAAAGAACGACAAGTCTCAAAAATCTTCGTTCTTGTCCCGAGCTAAGTTGGAACCTTACAAGTTTGAAACCAATATACCTTTGCTCGGGGAGTGGTCTGCAATATGAGGTTGCGGTGTTCGCCGGTAGGCGTCTGGCAAAAAGCCTTCTAGGACTCCTTTGATCTGTTGAGCGATCACCTTGGAGAACCATCTGTGCTGCCCAGTTCCGCCGGCGAACATCCAGAGGTTGTCGACTCCTGCGTGTCGTTTCCAAAGCCCGCGGACCTCACCTTCGGCGTCTGACCCCCACGTTGGCTCCAGCTTGCTGGCGATGGCTTCATATCCAGCTCCAAGCTCGCTCGAAAGTCTTTTCCTGCCGTCAAGGTCGCCAAAACCAGTGCACCACACAACGGCGTCGGTTTCCAGCGTGCTGCCGTCCGACAACAACAATCCTTCGGACGTGTAGGCTTTGGGCACTACCCCGGAGCGGATGCCAACCTTCTTCTTCGAGATGAGTTCGATGCCTTTACCCATATCCACAAAGTGGCCCCCGCAGCGATCCACGAGATTGATGATTAGATCACCCGTCAAGGAGTCTTGGACTCTCAGCCCTGCCTTCCTTACCTCATCGTATCGATGACTGTCGATGGACAAAATTAGTACAGTTAGATGATGAGCTGGGAGAACGATGCTTACGGCTCTGCCTGGGCTAGCATTCGGTGGACCAGCCGAAGCACATTTCCACCAACGGCCAGCGGGCTTCCATGGACAATCGGGTCCGCGTCTTGGGTCGGCATAACGTCGTATGCCCCTAACCCCAAGGGATGAGTAAAGTAGTGCATTGGGATGACATAAGTCTCTGATCTTTGCACCATAGTAGTCTGGAGGCCAGAGTCATGGCAGTCCGTCATCACGTCGAATGCGGTATTGGCAGAACCAATGATGACCACAGACTTGCAGGGGGTGTCAGCACAACACCTGTTTCTACTACACGTAGCAATACTGCCATGTGAGACTCACCTTGGCGCCGTCTGCCACAAGCTCTCTGGCGTTACGAAAGCTCCCAGAATGCATGTTAGGACCTTTGAACTGCTCCCGCCCTGGTAGGTCCGGCAGAGGTGCAGCGCCGGAGAACCCAGCACCAGTCGCGAGGACCAAGCATGCGCATTCCAGATATCTTCGTCTCTGTCCAATTTTCAGCTCCACCCTCCAGGTTTTGGTGGTTGCATTGTACGTCGTAGCAGTCACCGTTGTGTTGCGAAGAACGCGACGTTCTAGGTCGAACTCGTGGGCAAAAGCTCGAACCTGTGCGGCCAGCTGGTCCCGGGTAAGGCCATCGTTGGATGACTGTGGATACGCTGTTGACTTGTTAGTTGTTTTACGACGGCGTGGTTCACCAGCCCCTTAAGGCGACGTGGAAAGTCTTGGAGCTGGATAGCTGAAAGCATCCGGCGGAAGTTTGGGTCAAATCATGTGATACTTCAAGGCCAACGCTTCGACAAGCACATGGGGCTCACTTACGGAGATATGGCATCTCACAAAAGGATTTGTAGACATGAAAGCGCATGCAGTCGTATCGCTGCGACCAGTTTTCCCCCGCCTGTTTATTTCGGTCAATGACGACAAAGTCAACGTTCAAAGCCTTCAAGCGGCCAGCTAGAACGATACCCCTGGATATTCGCATGTTAATATACGTCGCGCATCTTGGCGAATAGAAAGGATACTCACGCATTGCCACCGCCAATGACTAGCACATCGGTGTAGATGCAGTCATCTTCGGTGATTTGATTAGAGGGGACCCTCAGTAGGGCCTCATCTTCCGGGTATTCCTCCCACTCCTTGAGCCATGTACTCATGGACCATATCTTCCACTGGCAATGATCGGGTCCCTGAACTTCCGGGACTAGCATCATGCTTCCTCGGCATAACGCTCGTGGTGACCCGGTCGTAAAACCGAAGCTGCAGTTTAGCCATTTCTATCATATGTTAGCAGCATGGTAGGCATAACAAGGTAGCAGCAGCCTTACCAGGTCTTCAGTCGCCGTCACAACTTGCCCGCTGTGAAATTGAAGATGGCCAACTTTTCGTTGGTCGTGCAACTCTAGCAATGCCGATGCAATGGTCTGCCTGCCTTTGAATGTTCTGAGATGAGCCGTCAAGGCTAAGGTGTCCTTCCAGTGCGCGGACGAGGTAGCAAAGACGTTCTCCACGTCTCGGTGACGTTTCTGCTGTAGAGCAGCGGATAGCTCCGTCACAACGCTGTGAGCGATCTCATCTACGTCCAAATCGTCCCAGCTTGATAGCGCATTGGCTGTGACTGGCGGCTGCTCGTAGATCTGGGTCTTGATGTCAACCTTGGGAGGGTAATCTGGCAACTCCATTTTGTTTGAGAAGCGTCAGGATAGCGTTGAGGAACCCGGCTGCCGGCCTAGAATCACGTATAAGCTTGATGTGATGAGAGGGTGCACGGCTTTCATATCCAAAAAAAAAAAACGCTTCACTGAGGTACATGCACTCGCTATTTTAGTAAACTAATAGCTTGAGCCGGCCCGCAGATCTTAATTGGCTGATGTCTCACTGCATGTGCGGTTGTTGCTAATGCCCGGAGCTTTGGGGGTCCGACGACAGCCCCGACCCTCATGATCTAATCAGCAAGCCACGTATGTCGACGCCACCCTACTGAGTGTCATGTTGGTCTTTGTGCCGAAGTCTGCTTATGCTGTTTGATAAAAGTCGGCCTTCTTGACTAATCATGTGGGAGACTTGTATTGACTTTAGATTGCTCGTCTGGGGTGTGTTCGCTGACACTGGCCTGATGCAGAGTTGCTGATGCAGAGTTGTAGTAGATCTACTAGGTATAGATCGGCAGAACCCGGTGAATATTCCCAAAGGGCGCCGACCACTTCGACTGGATATACGTATGTTCGAGCATGCGTTGTCTCACACCGACGGCCCGCTCATGCTTATGATGTCTGCAGTGAAACTCGACAGTGCGCCTGGGGGTTACAGTCGCCAAGGTTCTGGGCCACCCATACCTCGATGTTTAGGTGAACCGTGAACTTATTTTGGGTGTGTGATTCGATACGCACTCATTGTTGTGGCACCCCGATGATTACTTTTCTTGATACACAATCTCTGGCGCGTGTCTCTGCCTCACTTGCGAGCACAGAAAAGACGTTCAAGCGATGATATTTGTGCCATTTTGATCCGTTTTTTTTTCTTCTTTTTTCTTCTTTTTTCTTTTTTTCTTTTCTCTTTTCTTTTTTTGCCTTTTCTCTTCTTGCTCGTGATAAGAGGGTTTAACCCATTGATACTTCCATCGAGGGCTCTGTTCCTTGTCGGCTATCTCGCATTGAAGACCGGCGCAACGGCTGCATTGATCCTTCGGCATCGAGGTCATGATTGTGGAAGCCACCTGCAATGAACACGTAGCCGAGGCAGATATGTGGACAGCATGTCACTGCCATCTCAGGAGCGATCACGGACGCCAGCATTGCCTCGCCAATCTCTGGTGCAGCCACTAGAACCGATGAGTGGCAACTGGTAAAAGCTAGTTTTGAGGTGTGATGAACCTTAATTGTTGGGGGTTGGTAAACAAAGAATCGACCTGACAGTCGGCCCCCCCTCCCCCCATTGGCTTCAACTTGGGAGCTAGTGATCTATCAGCATCGAACATTCGATGTGAGAAGAAGCCAGCGATTTTTTATTTGCATCTATCCAAGTGATCTCTTAAGTTTGAATAGGAATCCATAGACGTAGAGAACTTCTTGGCGAAAGACGCCTGATGACATACCGTCTGTGTGGTCTCCTCAAATGAAGCCAAAGACGGGATGGACGATACTACCAGTCTCTCTGGCCTAGCAACTGGACCTAAGTACTTATCCATTGTCGTCGCTCTCCTGTCAGACTGATGCTCCGTGTAACAAGCAGCATAGATGACGGTCAAGGGATCCGCTAACAACTTTTGTAATTGAACGAAGAGGGTACATATACTGTCGACTGACGACTACTCTGCGGCATTCAAAATGTCTTCTTAGAAGCAACCTTGATGATGATAAAGGATGGCAACAATCCTCGTATCAATATCCGGTTTTACACACGTGCTTTCATGCAACGAGATGCCGCAAGCTTTGATTGGCCTATTAACCTGTAGATACGGATCTCCATGTGTTTCAGTGGGTGGATGCCCCGACTCCGACGACCATGACCACGACCACGACGACTCCATCTCCCAAGTGTCTAATATGTATCTGACCTTTGACGGAACGAACGACTAAACTCCTAACTACAAGCTGCTTCGAATCGATACAGTACAACAGAGCTTTGCAGCATGGTACGGCGCCTCTTATTCCATCGCCTTTCTTTCACCATGCTGTCTTTGATTTATGTTTGGCACTTTGAGTTGAGTCAAACCCAACTCGGATAAGGGAAGGATGCAGAGCCCGGTAGCATCCGATAAGTCTACAGTAGGTAGATGGCCCGTCGGCCCTTCGGCCGGCTCTCTGCGCCAAAATGGTTGCAAGACCCCATGACGCCCAAGGACACCCTGGCTGACGAAGACAAATGGTGGCGCAGCAGCTACCCCTAGCTCTTTTGTCCCGAGGATTGACGAATGGCGCAACGTCATCACTGCTCAGGGACAACGGCACGGCTCTCGCTCCCACTCGTCCCTCGTATCCTTTCGCTTCACCATACTCTGTACGGAGTACCATGTATGTATTCGTCCATCTTTAGTCACCAGCTGAAACCTATAAGCGCCACTCTGTGCGAGGCCAGGCAGTCAAGTAGGTAGGTAAGCTCAGTTATCACTGACAACCTGAGGCGAGATCGCCTTCCCCGCATCTCAGCTTATCCTAGCTCTGCAGCCCTCTTGACTTCATCTCATCTCACCCTATATCATCAAAGGTCGGCCAGAAGACGCCTCGATTCCTACAAGCAGAAGCCAAGATGCCTCCTCTACCCATGCCTCCTCACGACATCTGGAACCCTGACGGGTTTCAGAGCCCGGAGCTTGCTATCGCCGTCGAGCGCTTGTCCCGCCGCACCAATCCCCACACGAGCTCTAACCCTCCTCGCACGACGACTCGAGATTCCGAACCGGGCAACGGCGACAGCGTTACGAAGGAGTACTTTAAGCACTCGAGCGCGAAGCGCGTCAACACCGATGCTTTAGTGTTCAAAGCTCTCAAGGAGCAATACCCCCATCTCGAGCTGGTCGTTGTGCCCGAGGCCGTTGGCTTCAACGATTGTAACCTGCTTGGGTTCGCTCGAGCCGGGCACGCTAGCTGCGAGCTTATCGAGGACAAAGGCACCAACCTCCCCTCATCGATCGAATGGCTTATCTACCTAGCTCCAGCCCGGCGTCTCGACGGAGAGCAAGGTGGGCTGGCCAGCACAACCAAGTTTGGCAAGTACCTGTACAAGTGGCAGGGCCATGAGTTCATCGTCTATCTGATTGATGGCCGCGACGGAACGGTCCCTTACCCGGTCAAGAACTACTATATCCTCGCCCCCGAGACCTATCATATTGATCAGCTTGTCCTGGCCGCCGGCAAGTGGAGCAGTGATCTTCATGATGAGGTCTGGGTTTTTGACGAGGGCTACTGGCAAAAGAGCCGCGAGCTCTTTGAGAGCTTCCGGAATGCCTCCTGGGACAGTGTTATTCTCGACCAAGACATGAAAAAGGCCGTCATCGATGACCATCTGTCATTCTTCAACTCCAGGGACACCTACCAGAACCTCAAGGTGCCTTGGAAGCGCGGCCTGATCTACTACGGACCCCCAGGCAACGGCAAGACCATCTCGATCAAGGCCACCATGAACATGCTCCACCAGATGAACATCCCTACGCTGTACGTGCGGACGCTCGTCTCATACATGGGACCCGAGTACTCCATCAAGCAGGTCTTCGGCAAGGCGCGGGAGTACGCGCCTTGCTACCTTGTTTTTGAGGACCTTGATACGATCGTGTCCGAGAACGTCAGGAGCTACTTCCTCAACGAGATGGACGGTCTCAAGTCCAACGACGGCATCTTCATCATTGGCAGCACGAACCATCTGGACCGCCTCGACCCCGGCATTTCCGTGAGTATTACAATCCGGCGGCCGGCCGTTGCAGAGAAGCACCTTGACTAACACGTGGTAGAAACGTCCATCTCGATTCGACCGGAAGTACCTGTTCCCGGACCCGAACCTCGAGCAGCGCATCGCCTACTGTCGCTTCTGGCAGAAGAAGCTCCGGGCCAACGAGGAGATCGTCTTCCCCGACAAGCTGTGCGAGGCCATCGCCAAGATCACGGACAAGTTCAGCTTCGCCTACATCCAGGAGGCCTTCGTCGCCGCCCTGCTGGCCATCGCGCGCCGTTCGCATCAGCAGGGCAGGCGCGACAGTGTTCAGGCCCTCACGGAGCAGCTCGAGGACGACTGGCTCGGGGTGGTCGACGCTTCCGAGGACGAGGACTTGAAGAAGCTGGTGCTGTGGGTGGAGATCAAGAAGCAAATTGAGATTCTCCGAGACGGCATGGAGGAGGAGAACTAGACGTATACACACTGTCTGCATTGCGTCGTCGAGGTTTCATGCGGGGGGGGGCATAGGATAGCATGACTTGAGTTGATTGTATGATAGTATCATGATGAGTAACAAGAGGAAATGGCACACTTAGGACCGCCAACTTTTAAAGATGGTCAGATTGCTAGACGAGGCATTCGTTACTGCACCTCACTGAAACGAAGTGCTTTGTAGTTAAACCGGTGCCGGTGGAACAAAGGGCTCTCTATGAAAGTATCCAAGGTCTCTGGGATGTACGTAACTCCTCTCTGGGGGGGGTGGTACAAGACCGGGAAGCGACATTGGGGCTTTACGTTGTAGAACGCGAGACACTCAACTAGGTGTCGCAGTCCTGCCTCCCAAAGCTATATATGAATGGTTGATGAAATCAATATATGTACATGTGTGGTCGGCAAACAAGGCACACCGCATGCATGGGATATGTGCAACAACCAATGTTTCCCCGCATCAGACTTTCAATAGATCCGAAAATAGCCAAGCCAAGCTCGTGTAACCTATTTCCTTGCAAGTTACTCGTTCTCGTTCATTTGAGATGCCCTCGTTGTCATTGCCCCCGCCTCTCTCAAGAACAGACATACCTATACTTGCCTCCATATGCGCGTCGATCAGGTGTTGTAAAAGCAGTCTACAGACCGCTTTAGAACGCCCTAAGAAACATCAATGTCAGCTATACATCGCAACGTGGCATCGTCGGTAGGCGAAGACCAAAACAGTGTCTTACCTTGCCTGTAGTGACGCCGCGGACTTGGCAATAAGCCTTGTCCGGGTTCTTCACGTCCTGGATGCTCGTCAGAGTCCACCTCTCGGTTCTACCTCGTCTGTTGGATTCGAGCTCGATCTGCTGCATCTCGCTCATGAACCTGACGTCAAGCCTGCCGCCGTGCTGGTCCTTGACCGTCAGCAGACTGGGCAGGTCGACGGGCCCTCCACCCTTGCTGTCGCGCTCGCTGGCGAGGACCGTCTCGCTGTTTCCGGACATGTCGTAGACGGTGACGACGGCCGTGTGGTTGGCCTTGTCGCCGCCGAAGGCTATTTCTTGGGAAATTTGAACGAGACGCTTTGAAGGGGCGTGACCGGGGCCGGAGCCAGGGAGGGGCTTGGACCTCCTACCGAATACGATTCTGGGTATATCCGGGATGCCTGGCTCGGGGCCAGGGTCATCTGCTAGTACGGTTGAGGTGGGCTTGGTCCGGCTGGTGACTATCACTCCAGGAGTGGCAGGACGCCAGTCTGTGATCTTGAGCTTGGACGAAGATGCCGCTGCCTGGCGGGAAGACGGGGTAGATGAACGGAGCGAAGGTGTGCTCGGGGATACACTCTTGGAGACGCCGCTGCTTGGATCCCTGGTTCTAGAGGAGCCTGCAGAAGATGACCCTCGGCCAATTGAGGCGGAGGTAGAAACGGAAGCCGAAGGGGACGCAGAAACAGACATCAAAGCGGGCGTAGAAGCGGATCCCGAGGCGGAGGCCGAACCACCCGAAGCCGCGGGCGAGGAATGCCCCGGGGCAGCAGGCATCGGGCACGACCCCGCGCTCTTGTCGTCCCGGGCCGCGACGGCACCAGGAGGACACCAAGACTCCTCAAAGACCAGGAACTTCTCGTACCAGACGCGGATCGTGGGCTTGCGGACCTCGGCGCCGTCGGCCGTCGTCGAGATGACGTGGGCCGGGTGGTACTGCCAGTGCAGGAGGCCGTACGGCGGCGAGTACATGTCCATGGGACTGAGCGGGTTCCGCTCCTGGGCGTAGGCCGGCCAGTACGAGGGCCCCTTGACGTAGATGTTCTTCCGGATCTTGTCGCGCGGGAATCCGAGGTCGTCGGCGATGAAGTCGGCCCACCGGCCCACGAGCCGGTCGTGCCTTGGCTCGAACCCGCCGTAGTTGGGGGGGATCTGGGAGGTGCCGGCGAAGGTCATGGAGGAGGGCACGTGGAGGATGACGGCCAGGGTGTCCTGGGCGATGTTGTCAAAGATGTCGGTCTCGCGCCGCAGCTGGTCGATGCCCTTGTAGCCGCCGATGCGGTCGCCGGACCCGCGCTTGAGGAACTGCAGGATGCCCTCGTCGAACTCGGCGTCCCAGTCCAAGGCGGTGGGCTTGTGGGTGCCCTTGTGGAAGTTGGGTATCTCCCACACGTGGCTCGTGTAGATGCCCCTCTTGGTGACGATGATGACGCCGCTGCAGCCCCAAAAGGGGCCGGTGGCGCCGGCGAGCGGCCGGTCGCCGAAGACGTCGGCGTGCATGGTCGAGTAGCCCATCTCGAGGCGCTCGCCGTCGAGGGTGAGGCGCGGCGCCGTGAGGCCGTCGCAGTAGTGGTAGACATACCTCCACATGCGGTCCCACCAGTTCTGGGGGCCCTCGGGCCAGTCTTCGGGGCGCGTGAGGCCTTTGGGCCCGTCGAGGAGGCCGGGGTCCGGGGGGTGAAGCCGTGCTGGCGGGCGATGAGGCCTTTGCCTCCCGGTTTGGCTGCGCAGTTCAGGCATGGAGATTCCCTGTCGCCGCAGAAGTGCTCCGCCGGGGCCGGCGTGGCCGAGTGTGTGGTGAAGGTCGTCGTTGTCGTGGTGTCGAGGGTCTTGCTGCAGACGACGGTCGGCTTGCAGGTGGCCGTGTCGCAGGTGGTGGTGAAGCTTGTCGTCGACCCGGAAGTTGTCACGGGGCGGACGAAGCAGTGCTGGTCACAATTGGGTGAGATGGTTGTGGTCGCGGTGCAGGAGGCTTCTGATGAAGCCGCGGACGTTGGGCTCTTCTCAGGTTCGTCTTCCGGCTCCTCGGGGTCGGTAGGGTCGTCAGGCCTGACCTTGCGAGGCTTACCCCTTGGTTTGTGTGCTGGAGGCTGTGCGGCCGCGTTAGTCTGAAGCGGTCTGTCTGGTGGCATTGTCTAGAAGATAGAGTATACCTTGGCCCAGGGGAACCCACGAGGCCCTGGGAGGTTCAGGCCGCCGCAGGAGAGGAAGGGAATCAGACACTTGGGCGGGCAGAGTAGCTGCCCGCCACCGCAGAACCACACAGGAAAGATTGTGGGCCAGGCGATGCCATCACGGGTCGTCGTCTTGGTGAGCTCGGTGGAAGTCCAGGTGACGATGGTCGTGGGATCGATACCCTCGGGAGGTTTTGATGTGGCGAACATGGGTACGGTGGCATACTCTAGGGTATCGGACGAGGTGGGCGAGGCCGTAGAGATAGGGCCGCTTGAATAAGTGCTTCCGGGCCCAGCAGTCGATGTCGAAGACACAGACTGTCCAGCGGGCGAGGCTGCGCTGCTCGACGTTGCACTGCTGATGCGTGTGCTACCAGGAGAGGCCGTGGTTGGCTTGTTATTGTCGTTGTCTTCTGGAGTCTTTGTTGACTTGTCTTGGTTGACCTCTGAAACCTCGGAAGACTTTGACGACTGCTGACCTTCGCCAGTGGTAGTAGTTGGTGGCTCATGGGTACTTGCTCCGCCAGACATGGAAAGGGACATGGATGGGGTTCGCACATCGTGATTAGTACCATGAGAATCGGAAACAGATGTGGGAGACGGATCGGCGATGGTCGAATCTTCAGCGGCGGAAGAAGAAAAGAACGGATCGTTTCCCGTCACTTGGGTGCTGCCAGAGGGGAGTCCGACTGCCTGAGAGTTGGCGCTTGAGGTTGCGGCTTGACCAGGGATTGTGGTAACACGAGAGGTCTGGGCTGTGCCACCTTCGGACAAAGATGCCTGCATGGCAGAAGTGGAGGACTCATTCTCTCCGCTCTTTGGCTGGCCTCCCTGCGCAGAGTCGAGAGGAGACGAAGACGGAGCGCCCCCGTTGGGGACGCTGAAGGAGGTGCTCCGCGCTCCAGTCGACCTGTTTTCCTGGAGCGAGGTGAAAGATGAGCTGCCCGGTGAGTCGCCAGAGGAGGCGCTCTGTTTTATAAGGCTAGCAGACCCAACAGTGTTGATGAAAGTCGTGTTCCAGGACTGTTTGGAACTATTCTCGGGGTCTCTGATCGTGGGGAGGCCATTCAAGGTAGAGGAAGTGACAGGCTGGTGCGTGAGAGAGGAAGGGAGTTCTGAGGCATCGTATGGCAGGGTGACGAGGATATGGGTGGTGATGATGCTGGTGACGACCCGTTCTTTTCCGCGCTCGGAGGCTGAAAGCGAGAGCGTTGCCACGTCGGTTGTGACGATAGGATTCAGAGCTTGAGACCTTTCGTCTCGCTTCTTGGGATCTGGGGTGAGATGCAAACAGTCAGATGGCTGAAACGAATCATGTCTACGGTGGACGCTCACCTCTACCTCGAGCCTGGCTGGTCTCGACCAAGAGAGCGAAGACGATGAGATGGAGTACACCGCGAAGCAAGGGCTTCAACGAAGGCGTGCGGGTGGCCATCTCGACGCTTGCTCTGGTCTTTTGTGGCCAATTTGTAGCATGTAGAAACTTACGATGTATGAGAGAGTGAGACAAAGTGTATGAGTAAAGCAGACAGAACCTGAAGAATTTTGATGGTGAAACGGGAAGGATAAATCATCGCAGACGTGGGCGATGCCGGCGCATGGTGAAGTGAAGAGAAGAGCAGCGAGAGGGAGGGGGGAGAGGAGCAAACATCGTATCACTCTGAAACAATAGAGAGAAGACTGATGAATGTAATCAATCAGATTAGCGATGGATGGCGGTCAACATGTGTCTTTGTTTTCCTCGTCCCCTTGCTTGACAGTGGGAAACTTTAGACAAGCATGCGAGGGAAAGGCGAAGTGATGGTCGATCATGAGGCAAGGAACAGCTCGGAGGTGTTGGAGTGAAAGGACAAACAGAGTGTCCAAGTCTTCTGGGAAGGGAACATTGGGGATATTGCAGAAACCATCGCGTCCAACAGAGACACATACTGTTGGAGGTTTCCAAGGGGATTGCCAACTCGGGATGATTTGCTGCTCATGCATGGAGAATGAATGAAGCGTCAGGACGGGTCTATGATATAGATTATAATCATCTGCAACTGTTGAAGTCGTCGCTCCTCTACGTAAACGAACAATGCTGCACACGTTGCCAGCTAATACTTTTAGTGTACAGTACGATCGGCTCATAGCCTTATGATAAGGGACCTTCTGTTCGATTGTTTTGCTGTATGGGTTTAGTTCGTGATTGATCGACTTCGCAATGACTTCTCCGGATGATATGGCGTGGTGGAAAGATCTATACGCGGCGACGAGTCCATTGGGACTGTGTGCATCAACTTCAACACGGCGGAGTAATCAAATGCACCTCTCAGGCATGGAAGGAATCGTTGCTCATGGTTTGTATCTGCTTTGAGAACTTGTACGCATCGTTGCTGACCAGAACATCGGTTGTGTCTAGTCTTGTGTGGCTATTTTCAAGGACCGACTTTTTGGACTGTCAAGCAAAACACGAGTAGCAATACCCTTTACTTTTGGAAGAAATAATGCTCCTCTCAACTTGCCCCATGAGATGAATCGATCTTGTCGAATACAGATGGACACCCACCGTACAATTGACACTTTACGGACAAGTCAAGAAGAGTGCTTCACAGGAGCCTCGATGCGATTTGAGCGGACAGACGCCTGTATGATAGGCTGCCTCAGTGAGCTCGGCTCAGCTTGCGCCGAATGCCCAAGACGGGCGCGAATATATTTATCCAAAATGTATGCTGTAGTTATAAAAAAGGTGTATGCATGTTTCGCTTCCCCCCCAAGCGCCTCTGGCCGGCCAGATGCCGTATAAGTGCTCGTTGCTCAAACGCCGCCGTGCCCCAACGAATTGTAAGCTCCCCGCCGTCCGTGCATCTCTTTCTCTCTATTTTTTGCTTTGCTTATTTATTTATATAGGTCTCTCTTTCGTTGTTTGCCAATGGTGCGAAGATGTCGGGAGGCGGTGACGGAAGGACGGACGGGCCGTCTAGCCGCGGCCGCCGTTGTAGTCGGCGCCACCGGCCTTGCGTAACCGCTTGATGATGTCGTCTTCGTCGAGGTCGGCCTTGTCGCTGGCGTTGACGGTGATGCTGTGGTGGGGCAGGACCCTCTTGACCTCGCTGCTCTCGATACTGACGCGGGCCTTGCGCATGATCTTTGTGGACTCGCCGATCCAGATGACGAAGGCGAATTTGACGCGCTTGCTCTCGGCGTCGTTGGCGTACTCGACGCGCACGTAGGCGTATTGGACCTGAGAGTCGTCGAGCTCCTTGGCCAGCTCGGCGATGCCGCCGGTGCCCGTCTTGGTGAGGGTCAGCTTGTTGCCGACAGCGCTGGCATACGAGATGAGAAGCCAATTGGTCTCGTCCTTGTCGGAGCGGACAGCATCGTAAGCCGCGGCGATCTCGGGCGCGTCAAGGCCGGACATTGTGTGTGTCTCTGTGTGTGTAGGAGCGGAATAGCGGCGGTGGAGGGCCGGGAGTTCGGGACGGGAAGACGAGAGGGGGGTCTCTTCGTGGGTGGAGACAAAGAGCGGCGAGTATATGCGCGTGGGGAGGGAGGGAGAGTGACAAAGAGAAGAACGGGAGAGTTTGCAATAGGACGGAGGAGGAGAGAGAGAGAGAAGGGGGACGGAGAGGGACGGAAGGGTCGGAGTCTTCCCCTTGTCGGAGCAGGGAGCGTTCGGCCGGAAGAGAGGCGAGAACAGGGAACCGAGGCCGGAATCGATGGTGGTGTATCCTCGGTGAGTGGTGTGGTGTGGTATCTGTCAATCTGTCTGTCTGTCTGTCTGTCTGTCTGGGACAAAAAGGCGAAACGACGTCCGAGTCTCCATCCCACATCCCCCCCACATCTCCCTGCCCCTCTCCTGCTGACTCAGCATGCTAAGCTGAGTCAGCAGGCCTTCACCTCAGAATTCTGCCCCTCCTCACCGAGACCCCGCCTCGGTGTAGACAAGGTGTGACACCGGTGTGTGTGTGTGTGTGTGTTCCTCTCTCTCCCTTTCTCCCTACTCCATCCATACATCCTACACCCCACCACCTTATCTTGATTACCTCAACACGATGACTGACTCGTCGCATCACACCCACTGAAACAACAACACCGTGGTATACCTATTCCTCCGGCAGAAAATGCTGCTCCCTCGACCGATGCAGAGAGTGGCTGGATGATCAATCGTCAATCGTCTCTGCCGATGCCAAGAAGAGAGGTGAGGGCCATCCGTTAATGTCGACAGTATCCCATCCTATCCCATCCTATCCCATCCCTACCCTTACGTACCGTAGGTTCGTCCATCCTCCGGTGTGCTATGCTAAATATACATTGTATGTTCCTCCCAACCATCGAATGCTCACTAACACATCTGCTTCTTTTCTTAGACCTCTCACACTGATCGTCATGGACCCCTACGAACAAACCCCCTTGATGCCACTCGTGGTCTTTCTTTTTGACGAAACGCCCCCTCATGTGCCAACGTCCAACACATTGTCGTGATGCGATGCGATGCGATGTACGCCACGCTCGGCGTTGCACTCGTCGGCAGCAATCGATAACCTGAGCGCCCAATCCCAAGCCCGAGCATATCGTCGTCCTCCCCCCCCCGGTCCTCTCGGAGGCACTAGTGCGTCTCAACCTCGGCCGCTCGGTCCTCGGTGCGCACAGCGCCCCCCGTGGGGGAACCCCGGTCCAAAGTCAAATGTTTCTGCGACACTTTTGCCCGCTTCATGACATCAAAAACCGCTGGATGCCCTCCCCCCGCCCCTGCTTCCCCCTCCAGCCTTGTACAAACAGAATGTCGCGACCAGGGGCCTGGGCAACTTGACGATCGCTGTTTGATGTTTCCATCTCCATATTTCTTGCCCAACCAATTGGACGACTATATCATCCGTCAACGGTGCCCCGTCATCATACGCTATCTCTAGGATCAATCAATCCCTTTCAAAGCAGCCAGAGTAGCTGTGTGTGTGTGTGTGTGTGTGAATTCTATCGCAATCGCCCAACATGTCAAACGATCTGGCCAGCCAGGCCGTCTGGGAAGCCAACCCGCTCTCGTTTCTCTACCGCCAGGCCGTCGTCACCCCGGCCGAGATCCCGGATCAGTTCGACCTCTCCGACTGCACTCTCATCATGACCGGCGCCAGCAGTGGCCTTGGACTGGAAGCCAGCCGCCAGTTCCTGGAGCGCTCGCTCGGCCACCTCGTTATGGGCGTCCGGAACACAGCAAAGGGCGAGGCCCTTGCCGAGGGCCTGCGGAGGGAGTTCCCCATGGCCCAGATTCAGGTCTGGCATCTCGAGATGGAGTCGTACGAGAGCGTGCGGGACTTTGCCGCCCGCTGCAAGAAGGAACTCTCCCGCATCGACATCGCCATCCTCAACGCCGCCGTCGTCGCCCAGTCGTACATCCGCGCTCGCGAGGGTCATGAGCTGATGCTACAGGTCAACTACCTGTCGACCGTCCTGCTTGCCCTCCTCCTGCTGCCCGCTATGAGGGAGAAGAGGCCCAAGGACGAGCCCGCGCGCCTCGTCCTTGTCAGCTCCGACCTGTCCTACTGGCACACCCCCGAGGAGGACATGGTGACGGGGTCCATGTTCAAGCCCGCCGACAACCAGAGGCTCTGGGAGTCGGACAAGAACTACGAGCAGTCCAAGTTCCTCGGCCAGCTCTTCGTCGCCAAGCTCGCCACCATTCTCGACCCCAACGAGGTCATCGTTAACCTGTCCAGCTCCGGCCTCACCGGTGGCACCAACATTGTCAAGCCCGCGAGCGAGAGCTTTTTCACGGGTCTGATCAAGAAGACGCTGGGGCGCAGCGTCGAGGTGGGCGCCCGGAGCTACCTCGACGCCGCCATCGTCAAGGGGAAAGAAAGCCATGGAAGCTTTACGTCGGACGGTGTGATCAAGCCGTAAGTCTCGTCGTCTTTGTGAATATGAAAGGCTGTCGCTCTCGGATGCTAACCGGTGCGCAGGTGGCCGTCGGTCATGTACACCTCTGAGGGAACCGGGCTCAAGGATAGGATATGGGCCGAGACCAGGAAGGAGCCTGGTTTCGCAGAGGCGTTTGCCGCAGTCGAAAAGGCTTCGTAGAAACCACGCCCGATATGGTGTTTGCGCGAGACCCTGGATCAATGTGGACCAAGACGGAGCAAGGCTGTTTATTGGTAAAGGGTGTTATTTGTTCATAAGGATTGTTTTGGTTATTTTTGGTTGGTGACATTATACCAATATTTCAAGAGGGACGGAAACAGGATGGAGCACTTATTGAAACGGCCGAACGTCCCTTTAGCTAACACAGCTGTATTAACGAAAACGTACAATATCTTTTTATTCGGGCAGGGTTGAAAGTGTAGGTGCTCACTCATCCACAGACTTCAGATTCCGCTTCAGCCTCCACTTTGGTCCGACCTTCATCTCGATATACATGAGCGGTAGTAAGAGAATATAGACTCCGCCCAGCAGGACATATGACCAGCTTATGCGTATAGCCGAGGTCATCTTGTCAATCAAGCCTACCAATAAGGCCGCAAGCAGACACCTGACGAGGTTGGTCTACAACGGTAAAACCAGAACGTGCCACCCTAGCCAGTGCGCGAAGAGTTTTTAGTTTTAGGACTTACACACGCCGTCGCTGCAGAGCTTCTTGTCTGCAAAATGTCAATCATCAACGTCATGGTCGTGTTGAGAATGGCTATGGAGGTGTATCCCACTGAGACTCGGGGTCGGCTACCTCCCGTTCCGAGCCCGATACTCGATAGCACCTTTTTCTTTTCGGGGGATGGATACTCACAGACGACTTGGAGCACCAACGGGACGGCAATGTGTACGCCCCTGTCGACGCAGAAGCCCCAAGCTATGACGGCCCCGGAGAAGAGCACGAGGAGCACCGGCATTGTCCTTAGGCGGGCGTACTCCTTTGGGAAGAGGACACTGCCGCCCTCGCCGCCCTCGGCCTCGACCCGCCTCCTGATGCGCGCGTCGTCCCAGTCGAGGAACTTGCCGGTCAGCGTGCCGCCAAAGACCATGCCGAGCCCCGTGGGCAGGTAGCACAGGCCCAGCACCGTCTCGGACAGCCAGGGGTAGACCCTGGCGAAGGAGGACGCGACGGTCGTGACGACAGTGTCGTTGACGGCGCACACGACGCCCGTGAAGACCAGCGTGATGGCGACGTCCGGGTACACCAGGATGACGAACGGGTTGATGGAAGGCCTGGCGGCGCCGGCCGCCTTCGACCGGGCCGTCGTCCGGTCTCTGCGCCGGGCCCGGCCGACGACGGGGACGAGGGGCATTTACACGCCGCCCGGGGAGACGTTGCCGTTGCCGACGAGGCTTCGGAGGGTCTCGGGGAGGAACCTGATTCAACGGTAAGAGGACGAATGCACCGCACCGCACGCGAGACCTGGGGGGGGGGATGTATTTGGGACAGACAGACGTACAGGAGAATGAAGAGGAGGCAGCAGACGGCCATGATGACTTGGAACCAGAAGATGGACCGCCACCCGAGCTTATCGGCCAACGCCCCGCCGACGGCGGGGGCTATACACGGCGAGAACTGTTGACTGTGTCAGTCGGGTCCCCCACAGTGACCGCAGTCTCAGTCTCATCCAGAAGGCGAAAGAAGGCGCGAGCGCAGCGCGAGGGAGCAGGGAGCTAACCATCGGGCCGATATTGAACATGCCAAAGAAGCCGCCCCTCTCGTCGGGGGTTGAGATATCGCCAATGACGCCGGCGCCTGTCTTCCGCGTCAGCGCTGTTTAGGGTTTAACATGCGTATTGCGTATGACCCCGGTGACGGGGTATGTGTATATGTGTGGGCGTGAGGGTGTGAGCCCCTTACCCAACGCGATGGCGCTGGCGCAACCTGCCGCCTGCAGGCGGCGGAGGACGATCAGGAGCCAGAAGGCGTCGGTGGGGATGACGGCGATGCCGACGCAGGCCCCGTTCAGCACGGCCAGGCATACCAGAAAGACGGGCCGTCTTCCGTGGCGATCGGACAGGGGGCCCCAGAGCATCAGGGCTATCCGAGGGAGGGGGGGAAACATATTGTCAGCGGGCATGGTAACATTACCAAGATGGGGGTTTTCGTCTTGTTGTTTTGGTTCAAGACTCACACAGGCCCTGCATCGCGAGAAAAGCCGTCACGGTCAGGTTTGATGTCATCGACCGAGCGGCCAAAGGCCTCGGAGAGCCTCGGGATGGCGGGGAGGTAGATGTTGGTTGGCAGCGGGCTGCGTCTGGCGAGTTAGCGAGTGGAGGACAGATGGAGGGGGACTGGACGAAGGGCGGTGGACGCGTGCCTGTAAAAACCCGCGACGGCGACCATGCCGATGATGAACCACTTCTCGGTGCGCGTGAAGACGCTGTACGGCTCGACAGGGGCGGCGGCGTCCCCGATCGGGACGGAGAGAGGTTCCGGGCCGGGAGCGGGAGCGGATGCCGGCACCGGGGGGTCGCCGGCTCCGGCGTACTGGCTTTCGGTCTTGGGTTCGGCCATTGGTGGGGTCGGATGTCGAGGCACCGTTGGAGGCTAAAACTTTCTGTTCTCGGCTTGAGTGGTAGAGAGGTAGGGGCGACGTTAGAGAATGGGAAAAGGATGGGATGCTTAAACACCTAGTCTTCGAGCCGCGTTCCCCCACACGCTCGTCGGTCTACTTGAAGAAACTGACGAGATAAAATGGGCCCCCCGCTCTATTCACACAGACCCAGAAAGTCGGCGAAACCCATTCGGTACCGGTTCGGGAACGACAAAAAGACTTGATGGGGTGCAGGTCTCCGGCAACGGCAATCCGAGATGGGCCGTCCCGTTTTCCTTGGTAGGGGGGAGGGGGGAACAACCGCATAAGCTCGGTTGGATTCCAGATGATAAGCAGAGACGCACCTCACGGGATACGGGCACAAGTGGACCGAGACCGTGACCGGAGGAGGTGTTGTGCCCGGGGCATTTCCGGGACGAAGGTCTTGGACCGTCATACTTGGCAGAGTTCGGGGGTGATAACTGGGTCAAGCTGGCTAGTCTGGAATGATCTATGGCCAATCCTTTACTCTGTTGGTCTTCTTATCTCCGGCCAAATCTGTAGATCAACCCTTGTCTGAGCTCTTGGGTCAATAATTCTTGCTCGAGCTACGATGCCAGTTCGCCTATGCTCTGTCGACTTGTATACAGCCAGTCCGAAACCCCCTCCCCCTCCCCCAAAAAGCTCCAAAAACCCTCCGTGTAATGTTTCGAGGAGACTTTATGACTCGACGTAGCTCCTCCAAGAGGTAACAATGTCCGTCCCAGCGCTGCGCTTGGATTTTGTCATCGCAGCCTCCGCTCGCTTTGATCATCCCCCCCGCTCTCTCACGCAACGTCGTCCTTCATATGTGATCGTTGCACGCTCCAGGATCACCCCCATCATGCCCGCCAGTATGCCTTGGCGTCATCCAGTTCGCAAAGATGTCACTTATTATTACTTGGCCAGCGCAGGAGCAAAAGGGGATGAAGCGCCCCGGGGGGGGGTAGCTAGACCTGCCACATGGTGGATAGTTCTCGGGAACTCGACTGTTGCCCTTCCAGCGTAACAAGTACGAAAGGGAATCTTCTCCAGAGCAGAGCTTAGAAGCAATAGCAGGCGTGCGTATCTACGCAACAGACCGCTCTTTCTGGCGCGTAGATGACACAGCCTGATGCCTCCTCGGCGCTGTATGCCGAGATATAATCCCGAAGCCTGCGGGTAGCGCTGCAAGGCATTCTCTTTCTTCTTCTTCTATTCTTCCAGCATGGCTCCCTTGACAATGTGGATACTCCGCTTCAGGAATCAACCTCCCCTGCATGCCGCATGGCTTAATCTACGGCGCTCGTTGATGGCGGCTAGCATGTCGACTGGAGCTGTGGGCATTTCGCATTCTCTTTCGGCTCTCGAGACCCTGGTTCGAGAAGAACAGTCCTGGGACAAGGGACAAGGAGGGGAAGCCTCTCACCACTCGTCGATGGTTACGGCGAAAGGGCCGTGCCGCTTGGTGGACCGCGGAGGAAGGGCGCCCAACGGTTGGTCCAAGTAAGGGGAAGTACCGAGTGGATATTGAATACGATCCGTACTGTTTGCCTGGAACAGACCGCAGATCGCCCTTGATTGTTTGGTGGCTTTTCCACGTTGCCGTTCCTGCATTGCCGCCCTCCCATGGACTACAGACCCTTGCATTTGGGATCCGGGCTCGTCCTGTCCCGATATGCTTGGCGTACGAAAGCAGTCATCCTCGAGCAAACAAAGTATGCATTCGAGCGTTCAGGTCAAACCCTAGGCCTTCCCCCCCTCTACCCTATTGGCCTACCTGTCCCTCTAGACAGACCTTTTTTGATGTTTGCTCCCGCCGCTGTGGTGGCTTGTATTGAGATCGGCTCATCATCAGATCAGATATAGGGGTTCTATCTCGCTCCAAGGCATCTTCACCCCTCTGCGCCTCAAATGAAGCATTAACCAGCCGGATGATAACAGACAACGGTGGAGGGGGCAGGCGAGGGCCACAGCTGGCACCGGGGGCTGCAGGCGTGTGCATGCCAAACAGAGCAAACACCACGTTTTCTGCGGTGCTGCACCCTCGCACAATATTGCCAATGTTGGGACAACGGCCGGGACGGGGTCGGGGAGGGGGTCTGCAGACATCTGGCCCAGCCGGAACCTTGAAAGATGTCAGTCACGGAGGTGCCGGTCATTTCTTCCATCTAACGGTGAGAACCTGCTGGTTCTTCCTTGGAGGAGTAACACACAACCGGTCCGTTTACCTCTCGGCTTGCATACGGGAGCAGGGGAAAGCCGGGGCAGGGGGGGATATAGATGGATATGCACGCCTCAGTTTGTGTTACTTGCTAGAAAAGGCAATGCTTGCATGGAAAGGCGGCATAGAAGAAAAACATATATTGGAAGAATCCTGCAGCGGCGGACAATATGATTCGAAGAGGACCCGTGGGGGGGGGGGGGGGGGGGGGGGGCAGATGCGCACGCTATTCGTACGAGAGAACGTTGGCAGATAAAGCGATATAGTCTGGGCGAACGGATAGAACTCTCCAATAACAGGCACGGAATGATAAAATCCTCTTAGTGACGGTTGACGGGCAAACGTGGAGATGATTGTCAGGGTGCGCTGCGAGCCATGTGCTGGTCTCGGACTTTGACGAGCCCTCACAACCAGTCAACACCGGGTGTCGCGGAATGTTACATGCATTATCACATCCCGGTTACTTGATTCGGCCTGCGGCGACGAGATCGGTGTACCTATGTGTGTGTCCGTGTGTGTCAGAAGTTGTCTCCTTTGGGGTTGCAGGCTGACGCACCGCCGCATAGAAGCAGATGCTCGTTCTGATAGAATCACCAATGGGATGCGTTTTCAGTGTCGAAAGACGCCGTGAAACCATTGTCCCATTTCCCTACATGACATGGACTGATCGACCATGAGGCATGCTGCCACGTACACACACACACACACACCTCCGCAGGTCGGCTTACAGTGCACTTGTCTCGGGGCCGTTCAAATAGGGTTTCGCCTCGTCCGGGATGTCTCAGATAGCCTGATTGGTCTGTTCGTCGCATGCGGATGGCAGCCGTCGCGCGATTCGGAGCAGGGCTTGGAGAGGCTTGCGTCGTTGAGGGACTTGGGAGAGGAGGCGCATCATCGGCCAACGCCGGCGCTAGGGGATTGATTCTAATACGAAGGAAGCACGGCAAGTGGCTGTCTATTTGGTGATATCGAAGCCTTTCGGGGTCAACTGACTGCACAATCCATTTGTTTGGAATAGGTATGACCAATCTCTTAAGTGGCAAACCCCCCCCCCCCGTAGATCATCTAGAATCCTATCTGAGCTGTCACCGGGGCAAGGGATCATGCATGCATGCATGCAACAACTGCCCCCAGCGGGGGTTTACACCTAAGTAAATGATTCAAAAAAAAACGTGGTAGACTAGGTGTCTCCCAGTTGCCGGTTTTGCGTGTTCCTGGTCGGATATGGGTTAACGCCGGCGTCAAAGTCTGGGAGAAACGAGACTTTTTACAAAGTATGATCCAGACCTCAAGAGACCAAGAGACCCAGACGAAGGAATCACAGAGCGCAACGGAGAACAGCGTGGAAGAAAAGCCCGTGTTCCACGGTGGCTGCACTAGTTCCAGAGCCACGCCCTCGTGTTGAGTCGATACTGTCAATGGCGACAAAGCTTATCTCGTCGTCTGGCCTTCTCGTCGGTGCCTCTGGCGGCAACTGTCCCCCATCATCAGACGGGATGAGAAATACGACTCGTTGGACTACCAAGGTGACCTTGCGAGGGGAAACCGGGGCTTCTTTCTCCCCGACATTGCGCCGGGCTGACGAAGAACCTGGCGGCCACTCCATTTTACCTTCCGCCCGGTCGGGGGGAAAGGCTCGTGTTGGGGACTTGTCTCTTCGTCAAGTTCCCTTACGCATCCAAGACTGAGCCAAGCACGAACCAGGCCGACTTGGAAAGGCGCCAACCCCGGTCTGTTGCCCGCGGCCGCCTCGGCTCCTACGGGGGGGGGGGGGGCGGCGCACTAGAACGGGGAGAAGTCCGCCCGCCTCCACCGCCATCTCTTCCTCCTCTCGACTCCAAGGTCGTCATGCGGGGAAGTGCCTAGAAAGAGAATTGCGGGGGACGGAGAAGAGGAGAAGAGTGAGGAGATGAGACAAAACAGAGGGGCGTTGAGGGGGGCACTTTGGTGTGTCTGTGGCCTTGGTCTGGACGGGCGGTTGGAAGTGGCACGGGATCCCTGTCCTTACAGACCAACCCTGTCTCGCTCACAATCCGAACAGTCTGTCTTCCGTTCTTATGCTTATTCCCCCCTGGACACCGCCGCAGATTCAGAACGGACGAGCGGAGGCGAGCGCCGTGGGAGGGCGGGGGAGAGGGGAACCGGGGATGATGCTGTGATGATGAATCGAGTATTAACCAGTATTAGAGGGAGAGGAGCTGGTGTTGGAAACGTAGGGAAGAAGCTTTTTCGAAACTTGCCCGCCCTGTACCCGCACGAGAGAGGGAGAGAGAGAGAGAGAGAGAGAGAGAGAGAGAGGGAGTCTTCTGAATCTGTCTTTGTTGCTGCGGGTGGCTAAAACTCAAAACTCGGTCGTCCAGTCCAGCCGGGTACACGCATATATCCATCCTCGAGGAGCTAACGGGCGATTTCGAGATTGGAACATTCCACGCCCTCGAACTTGGCCTTCTATTTTCGCAACGCAACCCTGGCTTTCTCCCGTACCTATTGGTGCTCCGGACCACCGAGCGGCGCCCGTCCCAATGTGCCAACTCATACTTCCCGCCTGCAGACGGAGCGGACGAACCCACGGCGCCGCGCCATCGCACAAAAAGCAATTCGTTTCGGCTCGGGTTCACACCTTTGGGAGGGAGGAGGGGGCGCACTAGGCGCTGCAGCCGAAGTATATCGTATATCCCTCCTTTGCATTGGGAGCACTGCACCGGAGACAGATCCAGACCAACGGGTCATCCATCTAGTGATGATTCGACGGCTGGCTAGCTAGCTAACACCTAGGACGCGGCCGTACAGATAGTGTTGATGTCTATGCTTACTCTGGCAGCGCCAGCGTAAGCGCATGCGTCTCTTCTCCTGGCTGAGCTGAGTTAACAGACGAGAGGGTTGAGACATGCACGACACGAGTCATGAAACAAACTCGCACGTCAAGTCTGGGCCACAAGCAGAGAGGTTCAGCGGACGTCCCTTTTCTCCTTCTTATCCTTCTTCTTCTTCTTCTTCTTCTTCTTCTTCTCTCTCGCATACGCTTGCGCCGTCTTCTCCGCTCCCCCATCTCCTCCCCGGCTCTTCTTCCCCCACCTCTTGTCGCCTCCATCCACAATCAGTCTAGCCCCCGTCTTCTATCCTAGTCTCGTCCAAAGCTCCAAAGCCCCTCCCCCAGTCAACCAACCGATCAGCCGCCCCGGTACGGATATTCGCTCTCACATTGCCATCTTGCCCCTCCGCCAATGGCAAGTAACGAATTAGTGCCGAAGTGGCTCACGGTAAGTGCCAAGACCTGGGCATGCGTTAGGAGCATTGGAGGGTGAGAGCAGTAGTGTCTGTCTGGTCATGCGGGGAATGGAAATGGTTGATTTTGCTCTGAATGCGACTCCACGAACTGATGGACCTCGAGCCCGGCGCCGCCAGCCACATATTATGATATTGCCTCAAGCTCCTCTCCCCCCCCCCTTGTTATTTGCTCCTTTCAAGATGCAGTCCAGGTGCCCGCCGCCATCAAGCTGGCTGCATCATGCACAAACTACCTATTACGCACCACGACCCAAAACAAGCCCGAGCAAGCCCTGCAAGCCTTGCAGACGCGGATGAGACCCTGTCTGACTGTTAGTCTCCTCCCACTTTGTCCCCCACCCCCTCCCATGACGAAGGGCAATCATTGCCGTTCCATGTCCTGGAAAGCATGGCTGGTAGCAAGGGTCCCGGTGCCAAGCACCATGTACCCCGTGCCCCCTCCCGTCGGAAGCCCGCACGGTGATGTCTACCTGTTCCGAAGCGGTCTCCATTGTAGCCCGTGTGGGCTGGAGAAAATCAGCGAATCTTGTCTTCCTAATCAAGGTGTGCAATGGATATGAAGTGCAAGTGTGAGTGGATCAATGGTAGCATCTCGGCGGCCATGGACGAAGCCCCCCCCCCCCCGGACATGGCAGATTCTTCTCATGTTGAGTTAGACGGGCCGCCAACATCCCAACTTTTTTCGTCGGATTTATAAACAAGACAGGCCGCTCTCGAGGTTTCATCCCACGTCGGCCTTGGACTCTCCTATTCAAGCTCTTTGAAGCGTGTTCGGAGCAGTGAGCTTCCTCTCTCGGTCTCTCAGCCTCTTCCTCCATCCCCCCGTCTCTCCATCACCCACTCTCTGCCCGTTGTTCCACCGCATCTCAAGTCCTCTCTGCCCCTCTCCATTGTGTCCTCGTTTTAGGTTTTTCGGCATCGGCTATAGACGACCTTTTGAACACCGACCAATTCGCCGGTACGACGCACCAAAACTGCGCTTGTCCGCCTGTCCTCCACCCCTTCCCGGCCCCAGCTCCCCTCGAAGAAGACAGAAGAGTTCCTGTCCAGGTAGACAAGCAAACTTTCTGTTACAACAAACAAAACGGGAAAGCAACGCCTCTTGCGCTCGCGCCCGCACTCGCATAACCACCCCACGCGCCCGTACGCTAGCAGAATCCCAATACCGTAGCCATGGTTCGCAACGAGAAGCATGACCAGGAGGTCAACGAGAGTTTGGCGGATGAGAAGCCCATCGACTCGCAGCTCGAGCAGGCGCAGGCGCTCGCCGACCTGCCAGACCCAGACGCCGGCAAGACACTGGAGGAGCGTGCCGCCATCGTACGTGTGCCCCTCCAGATGAGAGAGAGGGGGGGGGGGGGGGGCCTTGTGGCCCTTCCTCACCATGAAGCTCTATAGGAAACCACTCTTCTGCTAACGTTTTTGCTTGCTTTTTTGTGTTTAGGACAAGAAGCTCATGTGGAAGGTTGACCTCTGGCTTGTCCCTTGGCTTTCTCTTCTTGTAAGACAAAATAGATTCCTCCGCGCGGGGCGCATCTCACCCCTCCCCTCCCCGACGGCTACGCGCGCGCACACATCGCGGCTGACGGCATACTGACATCGACTCCTATTAGTACCTCCTCTCGTTCCTCGACCGGACCAACATTGGCAATGCCCGTCTCGCCGGCATGGAGGCCGACCTCCACATGGAGGGCTCCGACTACAACCTGTCCCTCACCATCTTCTTCATCAGCTACGCCGTCTTCGAGCCCGCGACCAACGCCCTCCTCAAGCGCCTCACGCCCCGTATCTTTTTCACCGGCATCATCGTTTGCTGGGGCACCATCATGACGCTCATGGGCCTGTGCCACAACTTCTCCGGTCTGCTCGCCGCTCGTTGGTTCCTCGGCATTGCCGAGGCCGGACTCTTCCCTGGTACGTCGTGATTTCCAAGCAAAAAAGAAAAAGAGGCGCGCATGTTTTCTTCTTCTTCTTCTTCTTCCTTTTTTCCCTTGCTAAACAAAAACCCGCGCCGTACAGGTGTCAACTACTACCTCTCCTGCTGGTACAAGGGGTCCGAGATCGGCGTCCGCTCCGCCGTCTTCTTCTCCGCCGCCGCCCTGGCCGGCTCGTTCGGCGGTCTGCTGGCCGCCGCCATCGCCAAGCTGGACACCGTCGGCGGCAGGCCCGGATGGGCTTGGATCTTCATCATCGAGGGCCTGGCCACGGTCTTCGTCGGCATCTTCTGCTGGTGGATGGTCTTCGACTGGCCCGAGAACGCCCGCTTCCTCACAGAGGACGAGCGCATCCGCGTGCAGCGCCGCCTCATCGCCGACAAGCAGGGCCGCACCGCCGAGGACTTTGACAAGCGCCACATCTACGCCGCCATGAAGGACTGGAAGACGTACGGCTACATGGTCATCTACATGGGCTGCCTCGTCCCCCTGTACGCCTTCTCCCTCTTCCTGCCCACCATCCTGGCCGCCATGGGCCACAAGGGCACCAAGGCTCAACTGCTCTCCGTCCCGCCCTACGCCGTCGCCGCCGCTCTCACCGTCACCGTCGGCGTCATTGCAGACCGCACCCGGTGGCGCGGGTACTGCAATGTCGCCACCGTCACCATCGGCATCGTGGGCTTCGTCATGCTCCTCGCGTCCAGCGACCCGCAGATCCAGTACGCCGGCACCTTCCTCGGCGCCGCCGGCATCTACCCGACCATCTCCAACACCCTCTCCTGGGTCATCAACAACACCGAGGGCTCCCTCAAACGCGCCTTCGTGCTCGGCATGGTCGTCGGCTGGGGCAACCTCAACGGCGTCGTGTCCTCCAACATCTACCTCAAGCGCGAGGCCCCCCGGTATTTCACCGGCCACGGCGTCGTCTTGGGCTACCAGATCCTCTTCCTGCTCGGCGGCTCCATCTTCATGCACGTCGCCCTCCGCATCGCCAACAGGAACCGCAGGGCCGGCAAGATGGATGCCAAGTGGGCTGCCATGACGGACGAGCAGAGGTGGGTTGCCGGCGACGAGCGCCCCGACTTCATGTATACTCTCTAAACGGACCGATGGGAGTTTCAAGGCGTAAAACTTGCGACGAAGGGTGGAGAAGGCCCTCGAGAAGTTGTGTTCCAAGGCCGAACACGCACGTCTGGATCACATGGCGCTCTTACAGTGCTGCTTCTGTACATTGTTTGCCTTTGCAATGTAATGATACCATATGCCATCTTTTTCCCCCAACAATTGCATAGCACTTCGCCTCTTGTGGCTCTTTGGTCCGCATTCAACTGTGATGTTTTATTCCTTTTTTGTATTATTATTCGCCCCCAGATACAGGGCCGTAGTAGTAAGAGTTGCTGGGATTGAGGGCTGTCTAGATGAGGACCGCGTTGGCCCCAACGAGACTCTTGAGCGCTAGGTATAAGAGCATGCCGATACCTTTGAGGCCGTGACGGAGGCCTTTGCCTTGGACGAGTGGGGGTAGGCGGACGCACGTTCAGCTTGTACAGCTCGGCTCCCACACCGCGGTTGATGTTTGGATGACTTGTCAATGCGGGCCAGGGACTGAAGGACCGTGTCAACGATGCTATGCTCGTACGGGTTGCAGATGTCGTTCCAAGGCACACGAATCAACAGATCTTTGTGACATGACGAACTGGTTTGATACTATCTGCACAGTCTAGAAGCCATCCGTCAATCTTTGCTTAGAATTGCTGTCGAAGCTGCCCCCTGCCACCTGAAAGCTGGGCGAACGCTCCCAAGCTGACGGACGACTCTCTTGATGTGTCCGTCGAATAGTAACTCTCAGAATCAGACACTGGGTTGAGGGACTCCATGTCCTCTTCCACCTCCAGGTCTCTTGGAGGCGTTTCGAGACGGCGACGAGCAGGCGGACCTTTGATGGGCGGCAGACGGGTGTACTGTGGTTTCATCTTACCGATGGCGCGCCTGCGAGCCCCGCCCCCGGTCATATAACCAGAGCGACGTTTATTCTGGCTGCATCCAACGCTATCTTGAATACTAGGTGCCAGCCTTTGCTCGATCCTTCTTCCCAGAGCCTGCTCGAACTCGGCTGTGAGTGCCACAAAGGTGCCGTCTTTGTCGAGGCCAAGACCGTCATGCAACGACTCGGTTTCCTTGTTGACTTCAACCAAGAAACAGCCGTGAGATCGACTAAAGTGCATCTTCAAGACGATTGGCTGCGGTGGGCTTACGCCAAGAACGCTCTCCGGGACCATCGATCGCTTCAACACAAGACTTCTTTCGTCCGGTCCCATAGAGAGTGAGAGTTTCCAGGTTCCCTTCTCAGGCACAAGAAGGTCAAGAACGTCGTACGTCCTGCTGCTGCTTATCTTGGTCCCTCTCGCGCTCGAGGTCCAGAAGGGATCGCAGACGATCTTGATTCTATCAGCGCCAGAAAGCTTCATCTCATACGGACGCCCTCTCTTCCACGAACGACCCTGTTTTGCTTAGCCTGTTGCAAATCATCTTTTCTTTCCACGGTTGGTCATCTCACCTTGTCAGCCAAGACCACAAATGCATCATCGTTCCATAGTCGATCTGGGTTGTCCGAGCCTTGCCGCATCTGAATGCCGAAAGCGGCACCATTCTCCATAAACTCCATCAGCGACATCTGACGTGCCGTAGCCAATGCTGCGCCTTTGGCGATATTGAATGACCTGCTTATCGTCAGTAGAGTTTCTTTCGTAGGCCAACAATAACCAAGAGAAAAAGATTCCCTACTCGTTACTACCAAAGTTCTGGTGGACGAAAATCGGCGGGGGGAGGCCGACGTCTCGGCAGAAGCCTTTCAGCGTTCCCTGCACAGTCCCATTCTTGGCAGTGCCTCCCGAGACGATGACCTTCACCCCCACGTCCGCGTAACGACCCACGAAAGTGGCCAGATCCTTGATTTCGGTCTCTGCTCGCCTGAGTGGTTTGTTCATGGCCTCTCTGAAAAACTGGGCAGACTGTTGCGCGCTGATGGTTGTCCAAATGTCGCCGGTGCCCGCAGCGTATCCTTTCGGCGGCTTGATGCGCAGCTCAATCTCTTCGAAGCGATTGCACTCATGCATCCTGATCTCTTCCCGAAACCTCTTCTGAAACCCGTTTCGGACTTCCGGGTTGACCGACATCTTGAATCCCCCGCTTGAGAGGGCGTTGTTGGTGCAGAAGTCGCCGACGGCCGCCTCCCATTGTGCACTACCACCCACAACACCTGTTCACGGGGCTTCAGTTAACCAAAAGCTATCGAGAAGGAATATGTGCCTGTGAAATAGCTCTTGGCAACCTTCATGTGACGTACCGAATGGTTCCTCGACTCGCATGAACACAAACTTTTCCTCGGCCCTTCGTACGTAGAATAGGCAACCATTCTATCGTGGGGAGTCAGTAATCAAGTTGTAGACCATGTAGGGTGTGTGTGTGTGTGTGTCTTCAAGTTACCATGCTGTGGCCTCCAAAGTCTAGGAACTTGACGTAGTTGTTTGGCTTATCTCCCATGTATCGATCGACAACAACCGCATCGCTGAAGAAGAAATGGGCAAACGCTTCGATCTCTGTCATGAAGTAGATGTCCTTCAGACGATTGTTCCAAGATTTCCTGGGGAAAGCCTTCCTAATAAGTTCAGCGTACGACTCCTCCTCCTCGAGGGTCCAGTGAGCGGGAACAGTCAGGCCGATTTCCACGATCTCGAGAGGCTCGTTCCGCTTCTCGCAGCGTTCTTGCACTTGCAAAGAAAACGCTTCGACAATCCTTTCCAGACCTTCCTGGCATCTTCTCTCAAATTTGTCGTTACCTTGTTGTCGGTTGATCTCTGTGAGCAAGGCGTTGCTCTCTTCGATGCCTCTGCCATTGCCCAGAATGAGCTTGGCCGGAATCTGCAAGGCCGCTGGCACGTCGTCGCCGGTGTAGACAGGCCCGTTGCCTGAGATGTTAATGTACCCACTCCAGGAGCCTGTCTGGTATCGAGTCTCGTCGCACTTGCTCAACGCCTCGAGGTTGAATATCAACTCGAATCGGCCCTCGTCCACGAAGTAGATGTACAGTCGTATAGCGGTGCTCCCCCAATCGATTGCCAGCGTCCTCAATGAGGCGTCAGTATCAGGTGCCCAGGTCGAGTTCAAGTACTCACACGCGCTTCCTGGGAACATTTCTGAATGGCGGCATTCTTTGCGGAAATGGATATGTTCCCGGGTATGTTCAAGACATCGACCTGGATAGTCTTGGAGTCGCTTTTGCTTTCAAGATTTGAGCAAGTCAATAGGACAAGCCTGGCATGTATATGCAGGCAAGATCGCAAGGAAGCAAGGAAGAAAGATCGATGGGACGCGTCCACATCTTGCTCAATAGAACTAACGACCTGGCTTCCGCACACGGGGCCGAGACCAGCCGGCATCGCTAGGACCCTGCTGGTAGAGTAGCTTGGTTGGAAAAAGTGTGCGAATTGCGCAGGGATCAGAAGCAAACAGAATGATGCGCCTCATGCATTGCCCAGAGTATTCACTTGCGTCCGGTCCCGGTCATCTCCATTGTTTGCTTCCACAAGCAAACATGTCTCTCCAATCAAGTTGCAGTATGCTTTTTCAAGACGCTATCCCTGCATTAGCGTAGGCTTGCAGCTTGACATTTGGCGCGGGAACCCGGGTCTGCATTCTCATCATCCAGTTTCCAAACAGACTTAGAAAGAAGTCTCTCCCTGCGTTGTGACCGCCACCACTCGCCCACTTTCTCCTTGCCTCTGGAACTTTTCATGCTTTTCCTGGAATAGAATCAAGCATTCTTTTACTTAGCCTTGGGCAAGAGGTAAGATCCGCACCTGGCAAATACTATCACGAGAACCCTCAGTGTGATGATTGCTAACAATAATGACACGACACCTAGGCTTCTCTACTAGCATAAGATGGAGTGTCCAAACGACGAATTGGAACTTGCAAAGCGAAGACTTGGGTTCCAGATCCAAATCCTCCGTGATGAGATGGAGCGTCAGTTCAAACGCATATTGACACAAACTGTCGAGGCACACGAGAATGATCGAAAGAACAACTTTGAGCGGTATCTCACCCGAGCCTCTCTAGAGTGCCCTCCGGGAATCTTTGAACGACTCAAGAGCTGGATCCGTGGCGAGTTTCCAAGCTACATCTCAGCATTCCATTACTCCCAGGGCGGCTCTTACTCAATCAACTTCACTAACACGCCCCCGCCTGGCGCCTGGGAGCCCATTGTGGTTGACATGAATAAGATCTTTGATCAGATAGCTCCTACAGCAACGGATGCCCAAAAGGATGTAAGTGTTGCTAACTGGCATGTCCTTTACCCAACTTCCCGGCTAACGTTTTGAAGATGGCTGCATTGAAGGGCGTCCATCCCTCCGAGAATACACCGACCACGCCATCACGCAGGCCTCTACCGACGAATCGCAGAACCTCTCCTCGTATCAAGACCCCCTGCCCGAAAAAGACTGACAAGTTGCCGACAGCTCGGGTCGAAAAAAGCAAGCCGTCTAACCGAAGCCTGCCGCAGACCCCCCGGAAGCAGAAACGTCCTGTTGGGGAAGGCAGCCAGCCCGTAGGCGGAGGAGTGATCAAGACTGCTGTTGCGACCAAGACGATTTCTGAAAACCCGAGCTGGGCCTTCTCTTACGACCTCGGAGAAGGGTTTCAATACTACATCCTCCGGTGTCCAACACCGGGATGCCAGTTTTCGTTCTCATTGAATCCCCTCAAGAATAACATGGCTGTTTCGCACTTCGAGGAGTGCAAGGTTCCCTATTTGGATGAAACGGACATCGTTCGTCGATACGCCCGCCAGTGTAAGTCAACCACGAGCCATCTATGCACAGACAAAGCCTTGATGGAATGACTTGTGCGCAAATACTCCCACAGAACTCTGCTAATGCCCTTCTTGACAGTACAAAAGCAACGAATGGACAAAGATCCCTCGGGGGAGGTTAGCAAGATGTGGATTGACAATTACAACCAGCAGGTGGCGCGCGAGAGAAAGCGACGCCGCCGCAAGGAACCGAAGTCCGCGTTCGAGAGCCCCAAAATACATGTAGTCGATGGATCCTCGACCGAGTCACCCGAGACGTCGCCAGGCGATACAGAGATCATGCAGATGTGAGCTCGATTTCGTATGCTGTGTTCGTGGCGCTATGGGACCGCGATACTGACATGGGCCAAGCTCACAGGTATGACATAGAGCGCCTTTCTACGCCAACTACAGTGTGCCAGTAGAACGGTGATTCATTTGAGAGTCTTGCAGGGAAACAATTTCACATGTCACCGGCTATGCAAGGCTTCTCCAAGAAGGGCGCAACACTTGACTGTTTCGGGGGGGGGGGGGGGGGGTGGTTCTTTTCCAGTCTTTTGTGACGGGAGGATGGTTGGGTTGGAAATAGAGCTGAAGTGATCAGCATCTTATCTCGCCCTGAAGCCTTGTTTTACCTACATGCAGGCATACAGCAAGGCCATAGTCAATTGATTATTAGATATCTATCTTTGACCTCTGTTCAGATCCGCGATTCTAGAACCATCCAACTTTGCCATTGTATCTACTGTTAAAAGGAGGTGGTATGATTTCCAGTAATATGAAAATATATTTACCGGAATGCTTGGCAATGGACAAGCTTGAACCAGAGAAACCAGGGTTGGAATGTTGTCTTGGCAAGCCGGCGATAGCCACGTCTGATGATGCCCTGACATATGAATTCTCAACCTGCCTCTTCACATGGGCATGGTGCTGTTCTCATCAATGATTGTACAGGTACTGAAAGAGTCTATATACATATATATATCTAGCTCATTATTCTGGGTCATTATTGCATAGGTACACTGCTGAAAGCGCATATGCCACGCCGAGGAGGATCGAAGTGGCGAAACCGGCCTGGTACCGGCAGGGACCCGAGTCCGTCGGGTCCACGGAGGATGCGGCCGCCGTGAGCCCCCGATCAAAGATGGCCAAACGTGTACCTCGATTTGACTCTAGAACAGCCAGAATAGGCATTATGCCGAGGATATAATTCACCGTCTTATCTGGTCCCGGAATTACGAAACACGTCTCCGGGAATGTAGCTAGTGTTCCCTACCGTTGAACCGAAATCCGACTGGCGGCAAGCCATAGACACAATATCCACCGCCTTCTTTGTCGGTTCCCTTCATCCCATGCTTATTTTCGCACTAACACAAGGTCTGTTTTGCCTTTTGCGGCTGGTAAATTAAAACCAACCCTCCTCGCCGTCAGGTGTTGGAGGCGCTCTGCCAGTCATCTTAATTCCACAAATGCCTCGAGTATTTCACCGCCATCGCATAGGACTGTATGATCCCTTGCCTGTTTCTAGCTTCCGTCATAGGTAGCACGTCCGTATAAACACCAGCGACATACACAACTTACGGTATTGTCGTCCATGACCACGTCCGCTCGACTGACACAACCGCCACTAATTTCTCAGAAATGGCTCTCTTTCAGTTCCTTGCCGCGCACACCACGCGCCTCCTTGCGATACTCGCTCTACTCACCGCATGTCTTGGTCTCCATGCCATCATGGCTCGGTCCGGCCCCGGCGAGCGACGGCGGGGCGTCCCACTTCCACCGGGCCCCCCGGGTAAACCGATCCTAGGCCACTTTCATATCATTCCGACCGAGAACCCAGAGAACGCATACGCCGCGTAGTCCAAGGAATATAAGTCTGACGTGTTATACTCCAATGTCTTGTGGCAAGACGTTGTCGTGCTCAACTCGGTGCGTGCCGCTGTGGACCTTCTAGACAGGCGCGGGGCGAACTACTGTGACCGCCCGCGCTTCGTCCTGTTTGAGGAAATGGGTTGGCGGAAGACTTTGACGTTCTTGAGATGGGGTCCTGAGTTTCGGATGCACCGAAGCATCCTGCAAAAGAGCTTCTCCCGGACGAACATCGTGGCACAACGCGAGCTGCAACAGAGGGAGGCTTCGACGTTGGTAGAAGGCATCATGAAGGATCCTACGTCTTGGGAAACGGCCTTACGGAGGTTTGCCACTGCGGTGGTGATGAGCATTGGATTCGGGGTCGACGTAAAAAGCGACAGCGACCCCTATGTTCAGATAGCTATAGATGCGTCATACGCCCTTGGCCATGTAGGGGCGCCAGCTGGTACCCTAGTAGACTTCTTCCCCTTCCTAACACATCTGCCAAACTGGCTTGTCAGAGACCGTTCCCTCGAATTTCCGAGGGAATGGAAACGGGCCATCCAGCGCCTCCACGACGTGCCGTACTCGGAAGTAAAGGCACAAAAGAGCCCGAAGGAAAGCCTTGTCAAAGTCATGCTGAACTTACAAAGAGATCAGGCTAAAACGGGATCTCTAGAGCTTTCGATGGACAACATAAAAGGGGCTGCAGGAGCCGTCTACGCTGCGGGGCAGGACACGACATGAGCCACCCTTATCGTGTTCGTCCTCAACATGACCCTCCACCCTGAAGTGCAGAAGAAGGCTCAAATATTGATCGATAAGGTCATCGGGGACAACAGGCCACCTACTTTCGAGGACAGACCGAGGCTACCTTATATCGACTACATCGTCCAGGAGACTTTACGATGGTGCCCCGTATCCCCTCTCGGGGTGCCGCACCGATCATTAGAAGACGACATATACAACGGCATGTTCATTCCCAAAGGCTCCATAGTCTACGCCAATGCTCGCGCGATGACGCAAGATGAGCGTGCTTACTTTGATCCCGGGCGTTTCAACCCAGATAGGTATGCCCCCGCTGATCAAGGCGGCTACGGCTAGCCGTTCCCTGTGGGACAATTCGGCTTTAGTAGGAGGTCGTGTGTAGGGCAACATCTTGCCGAGGCAAACGTTTGGATTGCAGTCGTTTTTACGATTGCAACGTTAGACATAGAAACAGCGCTAGGACCGACAGGGGAGGAAGTGCTGCCCAAGGCCGAATTAACAGCTGGGCTGACATGTCACCCAAAGACCTTTCACTGCCGCATGAGCCGAAGGAGGCGGAATGCTACCAGAAGTCGTATGCCATACGTGCGTGAGGGCTGACGAATTCTACCTCTAGTAGAATATTCTGTGGTGCTACACTTTGATGATCTTCTCCTCAACTCAGGCGAAGGTCCTTACTCCCTCTCTGCCAATCATACGCATATTATTGTCGAACAGACCACGCATACAGTACACAATGTCTTCTTCTCCAGCCATTCTTCGCCTCAAGACGCAGAACATAATCTTTGCACCATTAGCACCCTTAGCATCCTTCAATACGATTCTCTTTGTCATGCAGTCACTTCTGTTGTATTAATTTTAGCATTAATCATTCTATTGAAAAACTCTAATACTTGCTCGAGAATGGCCGGCAATCCAAGTCTCTGGCGGAGAGATAAGGGGCCTGACTACTGCGAACCGTCATTTGTCAATGTGCGTCTATGTGATGAAATGATTTCGCTTCCCGGAGAACTTCATGTCGCCGCCCATGCCTCTGCAATAGCGCCCCAGTACTTGTCAGGGAACACGCGCATATGGCCGACGTGGCCAGTGCCGTCGAAGAGGGCAGCGTTGTATGCATAGCCCTTAGCCTTAGACTCGGCCATGTTTTGTTCAATGTCCTCATAGCCGATGAGGCGGTCTTCCTTACTGTATAGGAACAGCTTTCGCGAGCGCTTGGAGACATACTTGGGGTCGGCGATGGCTTTGACGCTGAAGACGGGCGCGCTCTCGCGGCCGATGAGATGTTCGTAGGCGTGGTTCAGGAGGAGGAAGATGGCCATGATGAACTGGGTCACGGCGAAGGGCCAGGGGAACCAGCCGGCTGTCCCCAGCGCCATAGCGAGGGACCAGCGCTTGAGGTTGTCGATCGTCAGGATCACGCTTCCCGGCGTGGAGTCGTACGAGGATAGACGGTGCGGCATGGGACGGCCGTATCTCTGTTGATAGGCGTAGAGGGACCCGGCGTAGTTGATGCCGCCGGTGTTGGACATGACGTGCAGCAAGACCGCGTCCTCGTCGGGTCTCGCTGTGTCCGAGTCCGCTTCCGGGTACGCGAGGTCGACGACGTGCCTCATATTTGCTGCGCGGGTTTCGAGGTCTTCTCTCATGGCCTTCACGATAGGCGCTAGAACGGCGATTTGCCTCGCGTGAGGGAAGAGGTTCCGGAAGCCATCAGTGTACTTGGCGACGTGCTTGGGAAGGGCGTCGCCCCAGCCGTAGATGACAACGACCCTCGGGTGGCCGGGCGGCGGGTTTGCGCCGTCAGCCACCTCTTCACCTTCGCGAACAAAGATCTGGTCTGTGACGGTTTGGAAGTCGGGGAAACGATCCGGTTTTGCTGCCATTTCAAAAGTATCTGGCGACAAGACGAGAAAATCCGAGGACCAATCAAGTAAGCGGGATAAGGGTTGGACTTTTGAGCATGTAGGCACAAACTGAATGTGAGATTGACGTCCTCTCAGCCGGGGACAGAGGGCTTCATATTACGTTCACCAACAAGCAGATTTTCTGCTGACTGATCTCGTCCCGGCGAAAATGCTGCCCAAGAACCAGAACCAGAACCAGAGAGCCGGTAGCCGGTATGCCTCCTGACGTCTCGTTGGGACGTCATGGATACATGGATCTGGATTGTTGGGACTCTATTGGAGCCTCTTTCTTATGAGGACCGGTTCCAGATACGTGGAGGATCGATCAGTGGCTTGTGCGCATATCTTTCTGAGTGGGCTCTCAAAGCCACTCAGCCAATCTCACGTCATCTAAGCCACCAACGCGGCCGAGCTGGCAGGACATGTACTAGTTGTACGGATACATAGTAGATAAATAGAAAAGAATGGGATTCGTGCCCCCACTTGCCGAGGTACAGCTTCTACCGAAACATTGCCAAGCGGCTCCCAGGTCTTTGCGGCCATGTCCAGGAACGGCTCAAGCAACGGCCGGCGAGTCAGGTGACAATACGAAGAGCCGAGGCACAAAAGGTCGGCGAGACGGGACGAATTCCGCCCGACATTCAATGCTAATCTCATAGGAGCATAGCTGCATACATGGTGAATTAGAGCCGTTCCAGCGTGGCCACGCTTCGGCAAGGCCTCCCCCCCTTAGGATGGACCGGAACAGCTTCTCCAGATCCCCGTGACAAGTGACACCTCCGCATTCTAACCTCCTGCGAGGTTTCTGATAATTGCCCGCCGACTTTGGGATTCCTGTTTTGTTGCTTATCGCAGTCTATCGAGCACCCGCACTGCCAGAGGGTCCGTTCCTTCAAAGTCGTTAGCGTGTCACATTTGCGTGCAGTTGGCGTGATGTCAAACTCCGAAGAACTTGTACCGTTCAGCGAAGCTACAAAGATAACAAGACTACAGCCGAATGTATATAGTGCCAACCTTGTCTCTGGCTGGTGCACTGGCTCCGGTCAGTAGCGATGAAAACCGTCACAGCAACCCACGCGGTCGGTCGGCTGACATAGTGCAGTCCCCAATGGCGGCTACGTCGCGTCTGTGATGCTGCGCGCAGCATCTCTGCACCTGGCAGAGCGTGGGCAGCCCGACACCATATCTGCCCATTTCGAGTATGTCAACCGTGCTGAAACAGGGCCTGCGATACTCATCGTTGAGGAGGTTAAGATCGGTCGGAACCTCTCGACATTGCACGTCTCACTTTACCAACACGACCTGCTACCATCCGCCCCTTGGTTCACGTCTAACTCGCAGAGGAACGTCGTCGGCTACTTTATCAACACGCGCTTAGTTGCCGAGGAGGGGCTCACCCTCGCAACCGGATGGGACATGACCCCTCCGCCTAAGCCGGCCGACTTTGCCCTCCTGTCCCCGAACAAAGACCAGCACTGGATGCGGAAGGAGAAGCTCAACGCGCGCGCGACCTCCTATGCGCGCGCGCACAACAACGTCGAGTACTACGTCCCGCGCGAGGGCACGCCACGGGGCATCGCGGACCTGTGGCTGCGGTTCAAATCTGGCGAGAGGTTTACCAACGCGTCGATTGGCTTCGTCGCGGATGCGTATCCGACCGTCATTGAAGCCTGGAGACCGACGCGCGACGAGGGACAGACCCCGTTCCGGTACAACGACATGTTTTGGTATCCGACTCTTGCTCTGAATCTGGACGTGAAGAAGGCGTTGCCCGACGAGGGAGCCGAGTGGCTCTTTATCCGGTCCAGGGCCAAAGTGATTCGAAATGGCAGACTCGATCTCGAAGTCACCGTTCTCGACCAAAGCGGAGATGTGGTGGCGCTGAGCACCCATGTCAACATGGTCCTGTCGGCCGATAGGAATCTGAGTGAGCGGAGTCACTCCAAGAGCAAAATATAGGATACTACCCTATGTAGTGATCTGCAAGGGTAGATGGCACCAGACACGAAAGTCGTCACGGGGTGATATAAGCCGTTACTTGCTGCCAGCAACTAACGCCGTCGTTTTGCGCGAGAAGAGTAGTAGTCCATGCACCTTACCTATTGTTGGTAAATGTAATAGACCAACCCTGGCCTTGACCGCACATTAATGTCAAGAAATATAACAAAACAATATCGTACATGGTGAAAAAGAGGTATATTTGATAATGGATCTGATCCTATAGGTCAGTTTTCTATTTTGTGTCTTTCCCCGCAAGCAGGAAGGCGGAAGGCGGAAGGCCCAGTAGAGTCATCAATAAACCCTTATACTACTAATGTTCCTAGTCTTAAAATATTCCCTGTGCCCATATAGTAGTGGCCGTCGAGGCAATTAGCTGGATGGTTCGTCTGTGAAGAAGTGGCACCGTGTAAAACCAGTACATTGATATATTAATCGATAAATCTAGAGGCCTATCATACACTTTGGTAACACTAACTTAATCTACCAGTAAATTCCGAAAATAATCCTCATCGATGAAACTACAGATGTGGAATATTCTTGTAGTATGAAAGGGCATAAACGGCGGGGCAGGTAAAGGAGCCTAGAGATGATCGCTAATGATGGATTATGTATGTCCTGTCTTCGTATGGGCTGTATGCCCTCTAGATCATAGGGAATACCTCACATTTGAATAAAAGAGAAAAACAGAAAATGGCTGATGTTTTCATCCGCTTTCAATGGGCCCGCGGAATCAATGCTGCCAAAATCAAGGGGCACTCTGGTATTTACACACATTATCGTGACCTAACTCACCAGAATGCCAGGCCTCGTAGCCATCATTCCATTCAGTATTCCAATGGCATCGGACCCCATCAGAGGCAAAAGATTCAACCTCCGCAACCGAAAGGACTGCGGTTGACCCCCAAGCCTACTATCGCAAGCGATACGCTTTCCTTAGCAACTGTTGGTATTTGGTAGACATATTCTCATCGGCGTTAGGTGTTAACGAGAACGGCAAACCCTCTGCCAATCACCTTGTTTTCCGCGCTCAACGCTGCCGGCGCCGGAGCGGAGGTACAAGAGGGGGGAAAGCCCACGTGGTTCCACTTTGTGCCGCCCCTATCGCCGTTCTCGGCGCCTCGGTCACATCCGTACGTGCAGCTAACCGTGTCTCCTCTTGCCGGCCCGATAGAAAGCTCAAGGGATCACAACAAAAGCCGGGCCTCTGTTTGAACTCTTGAACCAATTCTCCCAAAGCATAGCATCGCAGTCAGCAACGCCAACCGCATCAAGCACAATGGACTACTCATTACAGAACCACAAGTCTCTGATCGGCTCCAAGGCGTTAGACCTGCCCTCACCCTCACTGGTTCTAAGCTTGCCGGTCATCAAAAAGAACATTGAGAAGTTGCACCAGGACGTGGAAAAGGCCGGGGTTACCCTCAGGCCTCATGTGAAAACGCTCAAGGTACATCGTTTGCCTACCTGATCTTTCTCTATCATTTCCGGCTCAACGACTAACAAATCCGCAGAGCCTCGAGGTAACGCGTCTGATGCTTGGCAATGGCAAGTTCAAAAAGACAGTGGCATCCACGTTGTCGGAAATCCGTGGCCTTTTACCACTGGCTGAAGACGGAACTCTAGATGAGGTAAAAAAGGCTTCTTGTCCATGCACATTTCCACCCCGGTTGCTGACAAGCATACCCTAACAGGTTCTTTACGGGCTTCCTCCTGCTTTGGGGGCCATCCCGTTTCTGAGCGACCTACGAAAGTCGGTCAAAATCCTCCTCATGATCGATCACGAGAAGCAGATCTCCCTCCTCGAGGACTTCGCAAAGAAGAACCCCGAGACTTCTGGGGGCGCCTGGGACATTTACATCAAACTCGACGTGGGCACAAAGCGAGCGGGTCTGCCCCTCGGCGGCGAACGTCTCCAGAAGCTCATCCAGCGCGCCGACGGGTCGTCCGCAGTCTCATTGTATGGTTTCTACTGCCACGCCGGCCACTCATATGCTTCCCGCACGCAAGAAGAGGCAGAAAGCTTTCTTGCAGACGAGATCAACGGCGTCTTGAGCGCTGCAAAGTTGATTGTGGGGGACCGGAAGCTCACCCTGTCCGTTGGCGCCACTCCCACAGCGCATGTTGTGGGCAGTCTCAAGACGACGATTCCCGACAACGTGACTCTGGAGCTTCACGCCGGTGAGTAGCTCACTGAGAGCGCTGGTGTAGTCGACCGCTAACACCTAATCCCTTAGGGAACTTCCCCACGAACGATCTGCAACAGGTCGCGACGGGGCTCGTCGGCCCCGAGGACCAAGCCGTCCGCGTCGTCGCCGAGGTGTGCAGCGTGTACCCCGAACGCAACGAAGCCCTCATCAACGCCGGCACCATCGCTCTCTCAAAGGAGACCGGGCCGTTCCCCGGCTTCGGCAGCGTGGTGGGGAAGCCGGGCTGGGCGGTGGTGAGGATGTCTCAGGAGCACGGCATTGTGGGGGAGGTCAATAGCCCCGGCTCGAAGAACACCGAGCCCGAGAAGAGGGACGTGGAGGAGAACTTCGAGATCGGAGACAAAGTCTTCATCAACATCCAGCATGCGTGTATAACCGCAGCATCCTTCTACGTATATTATGTCGTGGACGACAATGATGTTGTCAGGGACACCTGGGTGCCGTGGAAGGGCTGGTAGCTGTGCGAGGCTTGATTTGTTGCGTGCCAAAAAAGAAGGCAAAATGCAGTTTTATCCCCCCTTTCTTTCGCTTGCTCGCTAAATCACTCGCTTCCCGAGAAGAATTCCATAGAATTTGGCTCGCGCCTCCTGAACACCCCAGTACCAACGGAATATCCCAGTGCAACCGCGTGTTGACGCTCCACCGGTCCGGCAACGCCCGTCATTTGAAAGCATCTTCCTTTCCGTTAATGTCTCATGCAAAGGATATCCATACTTGTTTCTCGTTCATCACACGACAGACGTTCCACGGCCCTGCGCCGACGTCCGCCGGTGTGACTTCGTTGTGGTCCCAGACGTGCTGCAGTAGCACAGAGGTCTGGCGGATGTTACCCAGGCCAATGGTCGCAAACATGTGGCCCAGCCTCTCATGCAGGAACGCTTGCTGCCCCTTGTCCGTTACGCAAGAGCCAATGATGGTGATGGGCCAGCACAGGCTTGTGTTGATGCGGACGCTCGGGTCCAGCTGTGCGAGGTGCGATAGAGCCCCGCTAAGGGCGGACTGTACGGCCACTGAATGCAAACTGTCATTGTGTTGGGAAATAGGGTGTAATGCCGTGTGAAGGTATAAGAGAAGAGCCTTCTGATATATGTATCCCGCCAGGGCCACGTTTTCGCTTACTGTCGGATTGGGCTGCCAGTTCTGTATCTGGCTCAGTAGCTGAGCAAAGAGGATAAAGTCGTCCGCCGAGGGCTGCCAGTCGGGGTTTTCCGCATGACCCATCATACGCCGGCCCATATCGAAGACGGATGGGATCAGAAGTATCAGATCCAGCCAGCAGCCAGTTAAGCTACCAATGTATGAGGACGCAACGAGCTCTGTCGCAAGAAGCAACAGGTCGTTACTAAGGAAGAGTTGATCGCTTAGACGCGCGTCGATGGATATCATGCTGACCGTTGCCGTGTAAAGATAATATTCGGTCAGAAAGTCTTTGAGCGACTTATGGAGAAGCGTACTGTTTGCTGACAAGAAAGGAAGGATGAGAGATTGCGCTGCCATCAGGTGGTCGAGAATAGTGCCGTTCACATCACCCTTGGCCGTCTATGGGAGTGTCAATATCTGGACGTGATCCGTCACGGGTTCACAAAGGACGTCCTGCAAGCGAGACAATAACGGGGCCATCGGCTGCACTAACCTCGACAAGGCATAGGATCAAAGCTCCGATACCTAATATCAATGTTTCTTCTCCGTTTTGCCCCCCCATGAACGTGGAGATGTTGTGCTGGAACAGCCGCAGTGACTGGTTGTAATATTTTGTCGCGACCCTGTCGGCGGAAACCAAAGATTTGGCAGCTCTGTGAACGGCACTCTGGGTGAGGAGCAGCTGAAGCACAAGGTCGCTGCCGAAGGCGAGCGGTATCAGTTGCACGGAAAAGGGGTTTTCCGGCGTTGATCCGTTGGCCATACTTATTGTCGTCGCGCTGAGGTAATGGCTCAGCAGCTCCAGGGCATTCTCGTCGTGGTTCCCGCCGAGCAGACTCATCCCCCTGCTCATGAAACTGCTCGCATCCGAGGCTCTCCGGAGTGGTGAGCACACCATCTGATCGGCCGTCTCATCGTCGTCGAGGGCATCGCCCTCAATCGTTGAGAAGGACATTGGCTCGTTGCATAACAAGCCTGCGATTGATGCGTCGTCTGATGTATCGAACTGGTACGAGGCCCCTGCATCTTGAATGTGATGATCCGCGGCCGCGGTGATTGGAGTTAGTGTGACTGGGGGCACAGGAATGGTTCTAGTTGGTTGAGAGCTTGTTCCCGGACTCGGGGTAATCGTGGTAGCAGCGGGAGACTCGGATGATGTGGGCTGCGATGCAAAGTTAAACGGCTCGAGGCCAAGCGAGGCGTCTCGAACGGCTTGTGGACTCTGTGATGCCCCAGTTGAGCTTTCCGGAGACGCCGTTGAACGAGCCACGGGCTGTTTGGCGGTGTGAGATGCTTTGTCTTGTGAGACCGATGCCTCGCGAGCTGAACGCGACGCGCCACTACTGGACCCCGTCAACGGCCAGTGACATTCCAGTTTATTTCGCTCACAGCCGCGGCAACGCGGCTTGGTCTCGTCACATTTCTTCTTCCGACCACGACAGGTTAAGCAGCCCGTCCGAACGCGGAAGATCGGACCCGCAAGCGTACGGCGGGGTTTAACGGCATCCGACGACATGGCGGCGGCCGGAACAACCGCGGTGGAAGGAGCACAAATAAAGATGCCAAGTCGACCGCTCCGCTGCAGAAGTCTGGGGAGGGGGGAAGCTGCTGTCAAGGGTTGCGCTCAATGGCGAAGGCACATAGAGGCAAATGCTTACGTAGATATCGATGTGATAGACAGCCCAGGCGCTGGCAAGAAACCCAACCCGTCGGATGCATCTGCGTGGACCAGATAAGGAAAAGTTTGCCGGGGTCAGTCGAGACTCTTACTCCTCGTTGTCTCGAGCGCGGTCCGCCGCATGGACAGGCCCACTTGATGCCAGTCATGAGCGCGGTAAAACATTCGATTGGTCAACCCCAGCATCCTCGGAGGTCAGGCCGGGTTACCCCTACGACGAGCCAGCTCCAGCTTTGTCATGTTGCAAACCGACTGGCTGCAATGGAAATCTCATGACCTCATTTGAGAATAATCATGGAAGCAACGAGACATCCCCGCTGATCCACATGAGTTTCTTGCGCGCTTAGACTGTGCCAGTGGAGTTGCAAGGATGTGTCGTGGCTTACTAGGTATGGCAAGTTGGTAAGGATAGATGGTCAAGAGCTTGAGGCTGCAGATTCCATCCAAGTGTTCTCAGATTGTATTATGAAAACGACGCCGCTGATCTCGGGCGGTAATCAATGGCTTATATCCTTTGTGACACTCCATTTAATTTCCCACCGCTCTAACAGCGAGGGCGGTAACAACACCCTTGAAACCATCTCATTGTGTGTGTACGTGTCGCCAAAGTCTAGGTGGCCTATCTTCCTCCTGGGTGAGTAATGTTTCTATGGGCTGGCCAAGTCATCAAGATGACTGTTTATGAGATACAACGTAATACTATCAAGGCACATAAGCTACTATATGACTAGGCTCATGACTGTCGGAAATACGATGCGGGTGATCACAGGCTGTGACTGATGCGCTATACCCTTTGTGACAGACTAGAGTAGCTTGAATTGATGCAGTGAAGATGGGGAGTGACCTATCAAACTAATTATTTTAATACTTCTCGAATTAATGAAAAAGTGAATAAGGTAAGTTGGTGGATTGGTGTACGTACATTAGTTAGTCGTAATTTCAGATGATGTCTACTCCTTGGGACGATCGATAAGACTTCAAGTAGTAAACACCCTCGCTATGGCACCCAATCGCAGTGTTAAACGTGTATTATCTAAAGATAGCAGGAGCAAGAAACACGGGTATCGTTCGAGGCTATATTGTCCAAAACATACTTATTATCAATAATGCGACGCAACTCAGAGTCGTAAGAAAATAGAAAGAGACTGAGTGCGGCTTGTATAATGAATGTTCCTTTCTCTTTTCCTTTCATTTTGCACATGGTCGTTCAATTTTACCTGGAAATGACATAGCACATCACTGGTCACAGCAGCATGCATATTAAATGACCGTTAACTCTTACTAGTTTACCGTGCAAGAAGTTACGGGGTCAACAAGCATTTGCATGCGTAAAGACTTTTCGAGGAGACAGCTAGTAGTATATTGTCGACTCACTCTTGGTAGGGGCCGAGCCTTACTGAATGCCCAATAGTGAACGACTACAATAATCTAATATAGAAGTGCGATGATGTAAGTTTATGTATGCATTGAAATTAAGGCAGCGAATCACCTAGCAACAGCTGGCAACATAATGATATCAGTTTTCTTTTAATACATGAACCCTAGGGCTGCTGTTCTTGCATGCTATTCACGACTTGCCATTGAAACGCAGGTGGTAGTGGCGGTGATCATGCGACAACAGATGGAAGTCTTGTAGGTCATACTGTAACAGTACGCCCGAGGTTCTGGTCAAATACAAGATGGGGGCAATACCTATGGCCTCCGCGTTGTAGATTTGTGACAGGCTTTCATCGGGTATGAACCTGGCAAGCAATGATGATACCTGTACGGGGTAATAAACCACCCAAAAGCTTGGCGCTGTGTCGCGCTCTGCGGTGTAGCGAGCCAATAGGCATTGCATTGTTCTTCGTTCATATCCAATATGAGGTTTAGGTGTTGAGGGCGAGTCCACCAATGAACGCGCCGAGTCTAGCGAACCTGTACTCAGACCTGTATATTTCCGGTTAGGCATGTAGATAGGTGGCACGCAGCATCCTGCACATCGTCCGTCTTACACACCACCACATCCTCGAGCTGAGACGTCTTGGATCCTATCTGTGGAGAAGGGGGGAAAACATGAGTGGACCATGGAGGGGGTTGTGCTGACGCAAGGTGGCTATGCATTCTTATGAGCGGCTTCATTCCGAAGGGCTGTCGGGGGGGTTATGAAGGCGTTAGTATCCTGTTTTCTGCAGCACAGGTGCATCGATAAGACCAGCCACAGGCAAATGTGAGAAGAACATGATGAGAATATAGCTAGACACGCGGATGGCACGCCACTCACCTACCGAGGACTGAACGCGTAGTGTCTCTGCCTTGGATGAAAGATGTCGGTTTTCATGAAGCAGGAGACTCATAACACTTACTACACGCTCACCCAACAGCCAGCACACCACCACCATGCAGGTGTTGTTCAACAGTAACAGCGATGTCGGTGTCCCGGACGAGACCTGCTTCGTGCCTCAGCCAGACATGCTGCTAGCCATAACGTATTCGGCCTCTGCGCCGCCGTCGGACGGATACGCCTCCTCACTGCTTACCAACAATCGCCGAGATGGCGGCCTAAAGCAGCAGTAAATTCAACCCCCCCTGGCCTGCCTTATCAAGACTTCCTCAACGTGTATGCGCTGCAGTCTTGGTGTTGTCTCCAGGCATCGGGCGACTGAGACATTTTCGCCGAGACAACACCTCGCTACTAAATCACCTGCTGCCGCGCCTCGAGTCCACCAGTCCAGATATTATTAATCTTAGACACAAGTTCCCCGCATAAGAAAGATACGGTAACCAAGCCCGCCGCGCATACGAGGTCAGGTTACACAATGCAGTAACCAAACATTGGAATAAGCAATTCATCATCAGGCACGTATGAGGGACGATCTACGAACTGCGTACCTGAGCCCACCCGTTTCCCGTCACACTGCGAGTGATACCAGGTACCCAAGCGCGTTGGATGCGGCGTCGACGTCATTTGGAACTGTGCCGGAGGAAACAGCACCGTTACTTGGGATGCCACGCCTCCTGTCAGTAAGATAAAAGAAAAACTAGTCCGATCAGCTCGAAATCCCATGGGCATTCAGGCATGGGGATGGTGTCTTAATGAAGGTCTTGGCGCGCAAATCATCCGCATGCCAGTCCACCCTCTCACTACGTATAATAACGCCTGAGAGAATGTCACCTCCGACGCAGTGTCTCACCCTTTTGTCCTCTTCCATACGTTCTCAACCTCACTCACTAAACATATAGGGAGGACTTGTATTACAACTCGACGTCGCAGTTGGATACAAAGCAGAATGGAAAACATATTCATTAATTACCCGGAGTACAAGTCAACGTCCCACCTGGACAACCTCCGCGCAACAGATTACAGCTACCTCGATAAGCAAGGCCATATCTACCTGGACTTCACTGGCGCAGGCCTAGCTGCGCATTCCCAGCTCCGCGCCCACGAGGGCCGGCTCGAGAAGACGCTATTCGGGAACCCCCACTCCGTCAACCCAACAAGCCAGTCCGCCACCAACCTCGTAGAAGACACCAGGGCCCGCGTGCTCGCCTACTTGAACGCCTCCCCGGACGAGTACACCGTCATATTCACCCCGAACGCGACAGGCGCAGCGAGGCTCGTCGCCGAGGCCTATCCCTTCAAGAGGCGGACGAGACTGGTCCTCACATCTGACAACCACAACTCGGTCAACGGGCTGAGGGAGTTCGCGCGCGGGAACCATGCCCAGACCATCTACATCCCCGCGCGCGCGCCGGATCTTAGGGTAGAGCCGTCTGATCTGATGTCAGCGCTTAAACGTAGGCGAGGGCTGTTTGGCTCCCCCCATCCCCGCAGGAGCGGCTTGTTTGCATACCCGGCCCAGAGCAACTTTAGTGGTGTGCGTCATCCGCTCTCGTGGGTCGGCGTGGCACAGCAGCAGGGGTATGACGTGCTGCTTGATGCTGCGGCTTACCTGCCTACAGCAAAGCTCGATCTGTCAGCCGCCGCCGGCGTCCAACCAGAGTTTGTCATTGTCAGCTGGTATAAACTGTTTGGATACCCGACCGGAGTCGGCTGTCTGATCGTGCGGCGCGACGCGCTGGCCCGGCTGGCCCGCACGCGGCCGTGGTTCTCGGGAGGCACCGTCACAGCAGCGTCAGTTGGGGCACACTGGCACGTCATGGCGCCAGACGAAGCGGCATTTGAAGACGGCACAGTTAACTTTCTTTCAATCCCTGACGTTCATTACGGCCTGGATTGGCTAGATGGCATTGGCATGCCCCTGATCGCCACCAGGGTCCAGTGCTTGACCGGATGGTGCCTCGAGCGTCTACGAGCCCTAGAACACAGCGACGGGTCGCCGGTGGCCAGGATCTATGGCCCGACCAACATGATATCACGGGGCGGCACGATATGCTTCAACTTCCTAGATGTGGGCGGCCGGGTGGTTGACGAGAGGCTGGTGGCTGCGGAATCATCGGCGCAGAAGATCTCGCTGCGCACCGGATGTTTCTGCAACCCGGGCGCCGGCGAAGCGGCCTTCGGGCTGGAGAAGAGGCTGCTGGAGAAGAGGCTGCTGGAAAAGAGGCTGTTGGAGCCACTAAACAAGGTGCATAGCAGCAGCTCCTTGGATGACTATGTCCGTCTGCTGGCCCCGGTCGGAGCCGTCCGCGTCTCTTTCGGGTTCGTATCGACGACGGAGGACGTGGACCGTTTCATTGCCTTTGCGGAAGAGACCTATCGGGATAGACTGACACCTGCCAATGGCCTACCAGTACACAACCATTGCTGAGTCCACGTGTGGGCGGTCCTCCATTGATCGGCGGTTGTTGACGGACGCGGGCCCTCCCGCCCTCATCTCGCCCGTGCGGCCCTGGAACGGAATGACACAGACAGGGCCGAACTCTTTTTTGGCGTCTCAGTAACGCACGACGAACGACAAAGAGGGTTGCGTGGCATCAAGAGGGACGCGCAGGGGCAAGCCCGCGAGAGCCGACGACCAGGAGCCCGGAATGTCCCCTCTCTTGGAACCAGAACCAGACCTACGACGAAGTGAAGTGGCCTGCCGTATCCGTACTTTCAACAGATCTCGGACTTTTCCGGACGTGGTAAGGCCAATCAGCCCCCCTTGGTACGTGGGGAGCGAGCCAGCCAGCCAGCCAGCCAGCCTAGCCATGTCGTTCGTCCCATTACCCATATCTCGTCACAAAACGGCGCATGAAGAGAATTCTTAACGCGCTTAATAACTGATATTCTTCGGTTGGTTTGGCGATTCTTCGACAGGGACGCATCAGGATCGGCAGACGCCTGCAGCAAAGACCCGGCAGCACTAAGCTGACCATGGATGGGAATGTAACACTAATGAACTCCCGACCAATCAGCTAACCCAAGCGGACTTCAGTTGAGGATTCGCCTCCATATCATCACCTTTTTTCTTTTCTTTTTTCTTCTCGTGCTGGGTCTGAGTAAGTTGTTGGACGCTGACTGGTTGCGATGAGCAGCCAAGGCCGAGTCAATTGATATGCTTCGTTCTAACGCTGCATCTAATGACCAACGGGTAACAGGCTATTGCCGAGACAAACAAACTCGCATGAACCCAAACGTGTCAAGCAGCCGTTTGCTGGGTTTCCTTAGCCTGCCGGGGTGCCGTTGGACGTTGCATTGCTTGTTGGTGGTGTCTGTACGATGGAGGAAAATTACCCCTCGATGGTGCGTGGTGTCCAGGGATATACCCTCCCTCTCTTGTCTATGGAGCCCAAACCCCCTCCCCCCCGGTCCTCGACGGGCCTGCATATGTCAAAATAGACCAGTTCCGTTGGTGTTCAGTGGAGGCAGCCATGAATCGTTTTTTGATCGGCTGGGCGACCACCTCTCCCTCCATATGAGGGTTGACTTCTCTGCTTTCTCCCGACCGTCTCTTCTTGTTCTCCATTCTCGAAACCCACGGAACGCTGCGAGAGTCGGGAATACACACATAAGCGCACCATCATGGAGTTTCTGAAACCGGCCTGGTATCACGAGTTCTTGTTCCTCGGGGCTCTGTCTGCTCTGTCGGCCTTCCGCGAGTCCTATTTGCAGACGATAGCTCGGTACCTCCTCACTGTCGCAGTCGCAAGACACCTCGCCAAGGGCGTCTATAATGTCTTCATTTATCCCTACTTCTTCTCGCCTCTGAGACATATTCCTGGACCCAAGGTAAACCCCGCGTGGCATCCCCCCCCGCTTCACTCCAAGCTTTCTGACGCATCCATAGGACCACCACTTCCTGCTTGGCGACCTCATCAACCAAGCGCGTTCCGGGAACCCCATTGAGCCGTACCTGTCTTGGACGAGAAGATGGCCCAATGAGCCTTTTATCAAGTTTACCGGCTTTGGAAACGCCGACTGTCTGCTCATCAACAGTCTCGAAGCCTACAAGGAGATCTTCCAGACGAAGAGCTACTCCTTTGTCAAAGCGCAATTCAACACCAGAGTCATCGTCCAGGTCACGGGAACCGGCATGGCCTTTTCAGAGGGCGATGCGCACAAGTCCCAGAGGAAGTTGCTATCACGTAGGTCCTACCCCGAACCAGAACCGTCTCATCGGCCATTAGCTGATGACGAATTGTATATAGCCCAATTCGCTCTCAGCAACGTCAAGAGAGCAATCCCGCTCTTCCAGAGCAAGGGAAAGGAGCTTATCGAGCACTTCCACCACCAGATCAAGGCCAAAGACGGCGTCACAGATGGTGAGTGCTTCCTAGCATATCCGTAACCGACTATACCGGCTTGCATGATATGTTAACGAGTCCGGTGCCTATTTGTAGTGTCCTCTGCATACGGCCGTGTCACACTCGACATTGTTGCGTGGTTCACCCTCGGAATCGACCTTGGCAGCACCCTGTCGACGTCGCTGTTCCATGAGGCCTACCACAAGATGTTTGACCCCTCGGCTTTTGGTGCGTTCCTGATGGTCATGAACGCCTACATCCCGGGAACCCGGGCGCTTCCCTTCGAAGAGAACCGGGAGTTCAACGCCTGTAGCAAGAACGTCCGCACGAGACTGACGGAAATCATCCGGGAGCGGATCAAGGAGATCGACTCGGGCTCAATTGACCTCAGCGAGAAGCCCGATCTGCTGACTCACATGATCCTCGAGTCGCGAGCCATCGGCGACCCGTGGTCCGAGAACAAGATCCTCGAGAACTCGATGAACGTCATGGTTGCAGGGCACGAGACCTCGGCCACGACCCTGACCTGGGCAACGCACACCTTCACTCTCTACCCGCACATCCAGGAACGGGCCAGGAACGAGGTCCTCGACCTGCTGGCGAGGAAGCCCAATCCCGACTACGTGGACCTGGACAGCCTGCACTACATCGACAACATCATCAAGGAGACGCTCCGGTTCTACGCTCCCGGCGTCCTGGCGGCGAGGGAGCCGATCAACGACATCGACGTCTGCGGGACAGTCCTGCCCAAGGGAACCCTCTGCTACCTCTTCCCGGCCCTCGTCACGCGCAGCAGCCGCATCTGGGGCGGCGACGTGGACGAGTTCAACCCGGACCGCTGGGACCGCCTCACCGGCGAGGCCGCCAACCCGCACGCCTTCGCCACGTTCCTGGTCGGGCCCCGCCAGTGCATCGGCAAGGTCTTTGCGCTGTTGGAGATCAAGGTCCTTCTGGTAGAGATGCTGAGCAACTTCAAGTTCGAGGCCGCCGTGGATCCCAAGGACATTGTGCTCGTGAACCCCAGCCCTGTGCTGAGGCCGCAGGGAGGTTTGAAAGTCAAGATTCTCCCCTTCAAGGCAAACGACGTCTAGGAGATAAGATAGAGTCCGTAAAATAATAGACACAAGATACATATTCGGCGTGCTAGAGTCGACAGCCGCTAGGTTGGATGCCGTCATACTTCTTCACCTTGTTGTCCCTAAAACCCTAGGATGGTCTTTATTTTGACCCCCGCATATCTATTCTCGGCTCTTTTCATGAGCTCAGTCCACTGGCTTAGAGACTTTGGCAACACCTACGCCTTTGTCTTCTCCGCTTCATTCCATGATTGATAATTATGAGGGCGGTGTGATGCCTGATGTAACCCATCACGCCCATGTGTCATATTTCAGAACGCACTTAGAGCCTGATCGGCAACTCCCATATCTCTTGTTACTCTAATAACGGCTGATACGACGGACTAAGCACTAGCCACAAGTACTATCCAAGCTCACATCATGTTACACTAGGCCTAAAACAGGAGGATATAGGTACTATGACTACAGTTCTATACTATACTATAGAACTCTTTATTTGTTTAAGAGTGGCCACGTACCTCTTGTAAACGTGACTTCTTGCCTAGATTCTACTGAATCCCCTGCTTTCCTATACAAATTGTTAACCTACCTCTAGACTTAGGTTAAAGTTTATAAAAGGGCTAATAAGGCAGACGCTGGCAACAGTAGACGGGCGCTAGTAATAGTAGGTAATAGTGGTGGTCTGGGTCCTAGCAGTACATCTATCAAATTAACGTTTAACCCTACGGCAAACTCTCGTTAACCCTAACCCTATGTATTTTCTTATTGGAGTACGGCTGTTATCGGACTGCTGTCGAAGTTGCCGATCAGGCTCTTAGTGATGGTCCGGCAACTGTACCCCCTGCGCCACCAGTATGGAGTGCACCATCACATCAAGGATACTTTTAAGGAACTTCGACTACCTTCTTCCACGATACCGATACGTCTGGCACACAGTCAAGGCTCGGTACGCTGTCTTTTCCATGTCATTCCAGGTGCGCAACCGCATGTGTTCCCACTTGGGAGTTTGCAGCCCCGACCCATGCGTTCCAGTTGTTCATTCCGCCATGCGAGCACTCAGTCGTAATGGGCCGGCCTTGGACTTGGACAACGACTTCACTCCCGCGGTGGACGGTGACCACCACCTCGCCAGTCCTGCCGTTGAAGGGCACGCTTCCGTGATAGACGCCAACACCCCCTTTGGGAACCCCGTCGTCGTCCCAAGACCCCTCTTCCGCGACGCCGCCGACGCTGACTGTCACTTGCGCCGGTCCGGTGAGGAGCGCAGAGTAGACAATCTTGTCTTCCATGATCTCGGCCGGGTGGAAGAGCTCTTGCCCGTGGCTGCTGGTGTTGCCCGTGGTTCCGCCCGAGTCGCCAGCGTCCCCGGGGTGCAGGCGGTACCACGTCACCAGGCCTTCTCTCGTGACCGTGGCGGTCCCGTACTTGTACAGGTCGATGAGGAAAGGCAAGAGGAGACGCCAGCCGTCGTGGGGCATGTCGCGAACGTAATTGAAAGGCGCCTTGCCATACTCGAAAGCGCCAAACTGCTTCTCGTGGAGCGGCCCGATGTAGTGGGACTCCCCAAAGTCGTTCCAGGTGAGCTGTTTCGCGGTCAGCAAGACTGGTCGGATCACGCGCGCGCGCGCGCGCGTGTGTGTGTGTGTCGCGCCAAGACCTACAATCTGCACATATTCGGGCCTCATGGCCAGAATCTCGTTCCAGCGATCGTTCCAAAGGTCGTCTCCCTTCCACGCCCAGTTCTTGTTCCACGTGGGCAGGTTCGTGTAGAACCAAGGCGAAACAGCCACCATGTACGGCCTGTGCGGGCCCAAGAAGTGTCTGTAAGACGCATCCAGCCCGTCGTCCAGCTTCCGGCTGTTTCCGTGGGGCCATGCCGCCCAGCTAAAGAGGCCGTCTGTGACGCCGGTCCCCATGGCATTCTCGGCGCCGACGGAGGAGAATGAGGGGATGAAGAAACAGCCCGTCGCTGCCTTGATCTCGTGCCAGTCGGCGGCGCTGCCGACGCCCTCAAAGGTGGACACTACAGGCTGCCATCCACGCTTGAAGTACGCCGGAGAGGGGCCAAACTGTAGATGGAGTCAGTCCTGGGCCCGAGCTGCCCCGCCCAACAGGTTTCTGCTCACCCTGCTAATGATGTCGATGACTCGCTCTTTGGGCCAAGGTCCAGCTCCCTCGTAGTCGAAAGAGATGAGGAGCTTGAAGCCGGTCTGTTCAGCCGCCGCAAAAACGTCCGGGAGCTTCGCGATGGCCTCCTCATGGAGACCAAAGTTCAACACGAAAGCATCAATGTGTGCTTCTTGGGCCAACCCGATGTCGACCTTGAATTCGTCAACAGTATAGTCGCACGTGTTGCTCAGCTGGAGTTGTTGTCATTATCGTGGTCTTAACATAAGAGGCCTCCGCACCCTTCCCCTTTTTCTCCTGACGCGTCATTTGGCATACCATAAAGTGAGCAAACACAGCTCTCTCGAAACCCTGCCCCGGCTGCTGCGGAGGCGGCGGGTACTGCTGCTGCTGCTGCTGCTGTTGCTGCTGAGACTCATCGTCGCCAGTGATGGCCGCGATCTCGGCTTCAATCTTCTTCTTGGCGTCTTTGAAGAATTTCCTCATGATTGTCTCGTTTATTGTCGAGTAGTGATGGAGGGCACTGGTTCTACGGAGAAAAAAAGACTGAATGATGCGCAGCGCTGCATTCACCGCTCCACTTAAAATGACGCGTGGAATGGACAAGCTTCAGACTTGGCATTAGAGGGCCGTTGGAAGAACCAGCCCCATTCCCATGTAGCCGAGGGCTTAGCAACGTCCCGACTTACCCGACCATCTCGAAGCGATTGGGATACCTCTCGATAGTATCGACTCTTGCGTAACGCTTGGTGCGACTAGTGCAAGGCCTCTCTGTCAAGTCACAGCCAGTGGCACTGCGTGCATAGTAGGGGCATTTTTCTTCTCCTTTTTAGCGCATCACAGTGCATGTGTTACAATACAGGGATATCGCTGAGGCAAATCAGACCGGGGGGCCAGGTGCTATTTTTACAAATGTTGCGTTGTAACCACGTCTTGGAGAAGCAATACCTTGCTTGGCAGGATAGCTGATTGCGATAGGAGGAGTCGCATCTGTTTGTCCCCAAACCATCAAATTGATGCAAAGTCGTTGTAGTTAGTGGGTTAATATCCCGGATGAAAAGGAACTAACATGGTTGGAAATATCCAAATCGAATTGAAACTGCACTTTCATGCGTGACGAAAAAAAAAAGGATCAAAGTTCCCCCCGCTCCAAGAACAATTAGAAAGCATAATACGGAAAAGGTTTGACGCTTGCGAGATGGGTTGGCTGCACAGCAAATAGGTCAACAACGTCTATGATTTTTGTGTATAGAGAGAAAAAGAATCGTGTTCGCCATCTGGCAAAAGCATGAAATGTCCCTAGCAAGGCTCGAACTTGCGACCTTTGGATATCCCGGCCTAAAGGCAGGGTCATATTGATGAATATGAGACCAACGCTCTACCGACTGAGCCATAGAGACTATTAACGAGTCACAGAGACTGTGGCTGCTGTCTGGTCGGAAGACAAGTTGACTAAGGAACGCCAGATGGATCCGCTTCCCCTAGTCCGCGGCCAGAACGGAGCATTCTGTCGGCGCATATAGGTCACAAGTATGACCGATCTGGCGGGAGAAAAGACAGAAAAGATCAGCTTGCTCTGCCCAACAATCCTGTCGCTTCGGCGCAATAAGCTCGAGAGCCGCTCCGATGCCGGAAACCAGCGACGACCCGGCGCCGCAGCTCAGCACTTGGTCCGCTTCTAAAGCCAGTCTCCACACACAAGATAACGGTGGCGTATCAGATGGCCCGAACTGCACACGCCGAGTCATTCCATGATGGCCTACATTCCGTTGATAAACGGGTTCCGTCTTTTGCCACGGATGTCCGCTTTGTAGATGCGGGTTTCGTGTTGCCCGTAATCGTAGCTTGTTCGTTCTTCAGGATATAATACGATTCTTCCACCGCAACGAGTACGCAGAGAGCCGGCACCTACCAGGCGAAACGCATGCGTTAGTGCGTCAGGGGCAGACGATATAGGACGAGAAGGCACCGTACAAATTGTGAACATAGATAAGTTGAGCTACCGGTTAGAATGCCTTGTGACATACCCCCGACCCGGGCTTCTATCACCCGCTCACGCTATCTAGAATGACCGTTGCCATCAGATACAGCCTGAGGACGTGGTGACAACATAGCCATTCTGGTCCCAGCAAGAGATATAGAACACGAGCTTCCCAGTATTGAAGGTAATTATCTCACTACGCACAGCACTGAGGGGTTGCAGTCGAGAACCCCCGCCGATAGCCGTGGGGTTCGGGGTTTTCCCGACAGATAGCGCCATTGCACATGCCTATCTGATGTCTCTTTCCATACAGGTTGGCCGATAACGATCATCTCGTCATCTGCCTCTGGACTTATCAGAGCATACGGTATCGAGGGGTCCACGCTATCCAAATATATGCTCATAAAATTGTCCGGGTCTACGTGCTTGCGACTATCAAGCCCGATCCCTAATTATACGCAGTTAAAGTACACGAGCCGAACAACATGTCAACTACGACGACAGCGACGGTTTCCGCCCCCGCACCGGCGCCGGCAAAGCTGAGTTCGGCACTGGACTGCGAGGATGCGGGAAGCGACAAGTTCAAGCGACTCCATCAGATCCCAGTTCCCGAGTCAAAAGAGGCTGCTCGACAATGGCAGCTCGAGCAGATGGCGGCTGCGTTTCGCATTTTCGCCAAGTTGGGCTTCGCAGACGGTAGCAGCGGCCACATCAGCCTCAGAGGTGTGTGTGTTCCCCCGTCATCAAAGGCAGATATCCGGTGGCCTTCATACCAGACTTCTGGGACCCTAAGCTGATATTCACATGGAAACAAGACCCTGTACGACCTGACACATTCTGGATAAACCCTTATGGAGTACATTTTGGCCTTCTCAAGGTGTCCGATATGGTCCACATCGATGAAGACGGCAACCGCATCGGTGGCGCCGACAAGCCGGTAAACACGGCCGGTTTCACCATTCACTCCGTACTGCACCAGAGACGTCCCGACATCAATGCTGCCTGCCATATGCACAGCCCATACGGCCGCGCATGGAGCACTTTCGGGCGGCCGATCGAAATGTTGAACCAAGGTAGGCGTGAAACAAAAAAAGATGAGAAAGAAAAACGCCATCGCGTGTGCAGATGCTGACCCGGCTGTCCAAAGATTCATGCATGTTCTATAACGACCTCTCGGTTTACCAAGGTTTCGGCGGGGTCGTGCTGGCAAAGGAGGAGGGCGAACATATCGCCGACGCTCTCGGCCCTACCAACAAAAACATCATCTTGCAGAACCACGGTCTTCTGACGGCTGGAGGAACAGTTGGCGAAGCGGCAGGTTTCTTCATCGCCCTGGAGCGCGCATGTCAGACCCAGCTACTGGTCGACCAAGCCACCGCGCCTGGGACCAACGGTGCGGCGAACGGGTTGAAGAAGACGTTAGTTGGCGACGAGGAGGCCCAGTTCACCAAAGACGGAACCGGTACACCCGAAGTCATGTACATTCAGTTCGAACCAGAGTATCAGCTGATTCTGAAAGAGACTGGAGGAGACTTCCTCTTGTGAGGTTGCAGAAATAGCAGGAGAAACTCTTTGCCACAATGCGATGACCATGCGACTGGCCTTGCTCCATTCCTAGCAAGCTTTCTCTCAAGCATAACGCCGTCCTGTTTAAATGATCGGTGAGCAAGTGTACGGTCCATGAGAGCAGCTTCTGGTACACTCTCACCCTTGATGGCTGCCGTCCAAGCGATAGAAGAAGACTGTAGGCAAACGTTACGTGAAACTGTATGATAATTGTTTCCTTGCATTAGATCCGTCCTTGATTATAGGCCACCCAGTGTCCAAGAGCGCTTTCCCTCGCTTATAGACCAATCGGAAATATCATCTACAATAACGATAACAGAAGACGGATGGCCTCTTCGAGCTCCGTATCAATGCGGCGCAGTTCCATTCTCCTTATCTTATGTATTGAGAGTACGCTCCCTTGGGAAGGAGGCTACTAGCTGGGTAATGATGAGATCGGACGGCCTAGTTGGGGGACCGTGACAGGATTCATAACTCATAATACGATCTAAATGCCACATCAATAACAGCATCGAAATTGAATGCAGTTAAATCACCTTTTGCCTGCGCCCCGTGCAACAGCCATTACCATATGAGAGGCTTTTCCAATACCCCTACGCCTGCTCCGCCTCGATCGCCACGAACAAGAACGCACCTCCGCCACGGGCGTCATTGTCGACCACCGGGATGCTGGTATAGTACTATACGGCGTGTCAGAAATCGCAGCACACACCAACTTTGCCATGGGAAATGAAGTGAAAAAAATAAAATAAAGTGTAGACGTTACCTCGAAGCTAGCGTTTGAATTCAAGCTCCCCACTTGAACGGTGCCCAGGAACCTGATGTACCCGTCCTCGTCATCCCGGATGAAGTCGCTGGTCAGCAAATCGTACGCCTTGAACCCGACGCCCTTGTACCTGTTCCCGAGGAGCCTGTCTCGCACGCCCCGCAACAGGCCGTACGAGAACATCATACATGGCCGCGGCGCTCGACTCGATGTAGTTGCCCCGGCGCGCCTCGTACCCCTCGTCCATGATCAGCCACCAGCCGCCCCCGTCGTCCTGGCTCCTCTCCAGGCCGTCCGCCAGCGTGGCAAAGTAGCCCAGTAGGCGCCGGTAGGCAGGGAGCTCCCTGGGGGTAGACCCGCAGCGAGTCGGCGAGCGCCATGAAGTACCACCCCCACGGCGCGGTCCCAGACCAAGGGGCTCGCGCCGGTGACGGCGTCCGCCCAGACGGCGTCCTTGGCCTCGTCGTAAGCCGAGGACGAGGAGGTTGCTCGTGCGGTTGCGCGTGTGCTACTCGACCAGGTCGAACTGCAGCGCGATCTCGTCCCATGCCGTGGCGTTTTGCGGCTCGAACAGCGAGACGTAGGCCGCGTAGAAGGCGTCGGCCATGTAGATGCCGTCGAGCCACATATGGTCCTCGTAGATGGGCGCGCGGTGCCAGAACCCGCCGCAGGGCGTCGACGGCGACCCTGTACTTGGTGTCGTTGGTGCGCTGGTAGAGCCAGAGGAGGTTGTTGCCGATGCGGATGTCGTCGAGGGAGTAATACTCCGGGTCCCAGCAGTCGAGCACGCCCGTGTCCGTGAGAGGAGCGAAGACACGGCCGTATCGGCGGCGCGGGCGATGCCTTCATACAGGACGGCCGGGTCATAGTGCCTGGTGATGAGGGCATTACGCGCAACGAAGGAGGAGGCGAGCCATTCCGAGTAGGGTCGGGCGGCGCACGTGGATGCCAGGGCAAGACTGCTCGCGAGAGCGAGAAGGGGGCCGACGGCGCGCATCGTGAAGGGCAGGGCTTACTCGCTTGAGGGGACCGATCGCACGGCAGAAACTCCAATGGCCTGGCAGGACCGACAACGAGATCAGAGCTCACAATAGGATAAGCTCGAAGAAGGTGAGAGAAATGAGTCTTTGTGCGTCTGGATATATAGTGTCAAACCGCTATCCGAAAACGCATTTTTCTCGCGACTCCCATTGGCACACACACCTGAGACTGCATCACGGCTTAACGCCGTACAAGGCCTCCGTGGTCCGCATCACAGCGTTCCGTTGAGGGGTGAAATGTGACCCCCCGGTCGTGAATGCGATATCTCAATGGAGGGAATCCCTAAACCATGTCAGCGGAGTTGACGCCCAAGGGTCGAAGGGTTCGACGAACAGCGCGCCTGGCTGCCAAGCCGGTAGAATCGCGCGACATAGGCTATCTATCCCTCAAGAAATGATTTCCCATTGGCTGGCCCCGTCCAAGCTGACATCGCAGCACCTGAAGTTTGTTGCTGGTTCCGCGATCTTTGCGGATCAACTGTTCGCTTTGGGAATCAACGGCGAAGAGCAGGCCCTGAAGCCGGGATCTGGTTCGGTCACCGAAGGCTGCGGACTACCTTCGGCGCTGGCTCCGTGGTGGCCACCGCGTCGGCTCCGGAATCTCACCACCGGGTTAAGTGGGTCCCCAGAAGGACATCCGGGCGACGGTGGACCCGTCTGGTGCCGGCCAACCGCCGTCAACCGCTTGACATCGCGAAGCCAAATGCCCGATGCAAACAGGCCGATGGCCGGGAATTTCTTCCCCGGAATCGGGCTGCCTGGTCTCTCATGCCCTCCAAAAATGTTATCTCAGAGCCTCCACCCTCACTCCCTCCCGAGACGACCTTCTTCCCTGCCATCAGCCAGCTACCCTGGGCTATCGTGCCGCATCGCCCGCTCGATTGAAAACACGGAAGAAAAAAAAAGGAAGCGTGTGTTGGCTTCCCTTTTGCAAGATTGTTTCCTCGAGCAGAAACGTCCCCCCACCTCGGACCGTCGTCTGAAATTAAAGCTATAAAGTGAAACCATCTTAGCCACCGTCGCCACCGACCTGCATGACATCAAAGCTCCCGAGCAGATCCCCTGGGGAGACGTTGAACGCTGTGCTCGGAGCCCTCGTGGCCGTTTGGAGTTCCAAACGGCCATCAGAGGATCGAATCTCCCCTCTCCCAAAACGAAGACGTCTGAGCAATCTGCGCAAGAATGGCAAACAGGTTCCGGCTTGGCAGACGCTCGGTAAGTGAGTGAGAGAGAGAGATCTGTCCAAGCTCGTGACGAGATGGGAGTGTTTGGCCGTTTGCGCGCCCGTAATTTGAGAGACAATCAATCAAGTCGGGGTGTATTTCTTCATTATCTATTCAACCGCGTTGACGGCCATCAAGTCGAAGCGGATGTATGTCATAGGGGCTTGTCTGCCCAGTCCTAAATAATAATAATGAGTAAAGTCGGGATACGGTCCGCAAAGTCTCCGCCCTCGCCTCCAAACCCTAAACCGCTCGTCCCGTTCATGCGAGGATGCAGCACGCCGACCGTTCCCCTCGCAAACAGTTTCCTTTTGTTTTCATCAATGCCAACATAAAACAAAATAAGCACATGGAAACACGGGGCCACGATTTAGGGACCGTGTTTGTGGTGGTGTCACACTCTTCATGCGCCCCGGACCACACCCCCCCCTCGATTTCCATCTGACCCGCATGAAACGTAAGAAGGAAAAAGAATTAAAAAAATAAGAAAAAAAAAAAAGCTCTAGACGTCATCGCTCAACGCCACGCTGGGCTTCCACTCCCGCTCGACGGCGGCGACCTCGGGGTCGGTCCAGTTCACGGGCTTGTGGATGCGGAGCACGCGGAGGAAGTAGTCCTCGACGACGAGCAGGTTCAGCAGGACGCCGTTGCAGTGCCACGCGATGCCGCAGACGATGGCGCCGGCGACGGCGTCGAGGACGAAGTGGTTGGCGGTCGCGACGATGGCGGTCAGGATCAGGGCCGGGTAGGCCATGCCGAGGGCGACGACGGCGAAGCGCCTCCACGGGCGGGAGCGGAGCGAGGGCATCGGCAGGGTCGCGACGGTGAGGCCGATGAGGAGGGAGTATCCAAAGTGCAGAGAGGGCATGGCGGCTGGCGGACCGTGTTAGTCAAAACAGTTGTACAATCACACAATCGGAGTAGTATGATTTCAAGGCGGAAGAGTGGGAGAGAAGGGTTCGCAGATTGGGGGCCGGCCGTAGAAAGAAAGAAAAGAAAAAGCAACTCACCATACTGGTTGCAGAACTTGTTCGTCGTCCAGACGCTGCTCTCGCCGGAGCCGCTGTGCACCGTGTCGACGAAGCCGAAGCTCTTGGCCTCGCCGGCGTCGGGCCCGTTGTAAGTCGGGTCGCTCAGCAGGCGGGGCGGCATGCAGGGCCAGAGGGTGAAGACGACGAAGGCGAGGAGGTTGCAGGTGGCCATGGTGCGGCGGCGGGCCTCGTAGAGGGCGGGGCCGGCGGCGTTCCAGCGGACGGCCTCGTTGCCGGCGAGGCGGGCGGCGAGGGCGCGGCGCTTGCGGGTCGTCGTGATGAAGTAGAGGATGACGAGGAAGAAGATGGTGCCGGGGATGTGGATGAAGGAGTAGATGCGGTTGATCCAGTGCATCACCGTCGGCATCTGCAGGAAGTACTGCTGCACCGGCACCTCGATGAAGACGTGCAGCCGCTGCTCGAGGTGGATGAGCTGGAGCGCGTGCCGGCGCGCGACGTCGACCGTCCCCTCGTTGAGGGTGAGCGCGGTGAAGGCGCGGCCGATTTGGTATACCTGTTAGACGCACGCACAAACGCATACATGTTAGAACTGAGAGCTATGAAGGAGGTGTCGTCTCCCAACGATTACACGTCCAGTGAGGAGGTCCCTTTTCGGCTTACCCAGTAAAGAAGAGCCCAGTACCACGCCTCCACCAGGAACGGGAACTTGCGGAGCACCCGACTGAGGAGCCTGTCCTTAAAGACCCTCGTGTTGGGCGTCGTGACGAGGCGCTGGTAGCCAAAGAACTTGATCCTGCGCGTACGCAGCGGGGGCTCCTCGTGCGGTGCCAGGGTCGAGGACGGGCTCCAGGCGCCCACCGAAAGGAGGGATTCTTCCGATTCCGGGGTCGAGACGCCCGAACTGCGCTCGTCGGACCGCTTGTGTTCTACATCGTCCATGTCGGGGCCACCCTTCCAGCCCAGGTTGTCGTAGGTGATGCCGCCGGTATTGCGGTTGAAAAAGGTGCCGCCGAACAAGAGGGTGATGACCACCAAGGGCTCTGCCACGGCGCCGATGCCCATATTTCTTTCACTTTTTTTTTTTGCCTTGTTATATCCCGCTTCGTCTACCTTTCGGGGGGTCGGCGTAAACGCTGGGCGGCGGATAGACAGATGACGAAGAGAAAACAGCCGACGATGGAGACGGCGGTTGGTGTGTGTATGTGTGTGTGTGTGTGTGTGAGGAAGAGAGAGAGAGAGAGAGAGAGAGAGAGAGAGAGTGAGTGAGCTAGAGAGGGATGTGCAAGAAGACTGGAGACTCGACTGGCTCACAGGTCCGCTGACGTGGTAGGTATATGAGGACAGGATGTTCGGGAAGGGCACAGATCCCGAGGCGCATCGAAGGCGGGATGGGATTTGATACAATGCAGTACCTACGCCTGGGAGGGGTTGGATCGTCAAGGCAAATGGGAGTGCTACCGGACGACTGGTAACGTGAGATTGTTGCCCGTGCCACGGGGTAAAGGTTTTTTCTTCAAGATACCGTTAGTCTCCTACTACAGATCCGAGGCGAGGTGAGGTGAGGTGAGCAAGGGGGAGAGAGGGAACCGGAACCTTGCAAGGAAGAAAGGGGGACGGGTCTCGACGACAATGCATCGAACAGGTCGGCATGGATGGATGGAACGAAGCATGGTAAATAACGCCACGATGGAACTCCCGGACATACATACGGATACACCTTTGCGCGGTACTACCGGTAGGTATGCGAAGCCAAGCCCAGGCTCGACACAACCCACATTTACTGGACCTTGGCCGACGCGAGAACAAGGTTGGCATTTCGCTTTTGCGCAGACGAGGAACGCTTTGCACTTCCTCCCGTCGCAGAAAAGTCCGCACACTCGCCCGCTGCCCACACACACATCAGCGTGCTCCGCGAGGCGTCCGATGCGCAGGGCTGGCAATGGGAGAGACACCCGAGCCGCGCATTCGCGAACGGGAGATGTGCATGGCGGAAAAGGGCCAAAAACGCTCTCTCCCATGTTCCATCTCTCACGTGCACACACACACACACACACACACATAGCGTTAAGATATCCGTAGGCACGCGTACCTCTCTCTCTCTCTCTCTGCCTTGGGAGCCCCCCCCCTTGTCCATTGTAATTGACACGAGATCCCAACCAGGAAGAACCAATGACGGGATTGTGGGATGCTTCGGAGGGACAGGCTGGGATGCCTGACGTGGACGAATCGCCCGCCAAGGACGGCGAGAGCCAAGACTTACATGCCCCCCCCCCCCTCCCCTCTCACTGAGCATCCTCTCTCCCGCCTTGTGTACACTACGCCACCCATCCCCCAAGGCCCAAAGGGGAGAAAGATGTACAAACGCGGGTTGGTTGTGATTGTGGGTACGGTGGTGTTTGGTGGTTGGCCAACGGTGCGTTGTCGTCGTCGTCGTCCTCGATAGGATGAGACGAGAGAAGGACAAGAAACCCACCAAAACGGACGATTGTCGCGTGCTCACTCAAAAGTCGTTGGCATTTACCGCCCAACCCTATCTAGTGTATCTATGTCCATTGTCCACACCGACCCTCTCCCTCCCCTCTCCCCCCCCAGCTCTCAGCGACTTGCCTGCCTGACGCACCTTGGCATTTATCTCTGCCGCCGTCAAGCAATAAAGCGCGATGACGTCCGACCGCGAGGCGAAGTCTTTTTTTTCCCGGTGCCTCTTTTCATGCTTCGAAGTCGAGGCCCGTTCGCTCCCCCCCACCCTCCGTCGACTGAAGGGGGGGGGGGGGACACGGGGGGCGGCCGTCGAGCTGCCAACACCAAAGGCTACACTAGTATTATGCGCCCCTGTCGTCGCTTGCCCAAGACTTGCTCCGACGTCTGCTTAGAAAACGCGGCTCATTGCTGCCAGGCGGGCGTTCTGGGGGGCGGAGGGTGAACGGAGGGGGGGGGGGGGAGGGTCGAGGATGACGCCGCGCATACGCACGCGACACTCGGCTGAGTGGGCTGTTGACCAATCGTACAAGGGGGATCGAAAGGAAGGGGGGGGCGATGTGGATAAGACTGTTTCCGCGACATCCGGCAAGCCCGTCTTGTCATTGTAGGGCCTGTCGGTCATCTATCTCACCGCCGTACCGCGCGCCTTGGGACATGGAGATTGAGCTTCCCGCTCCGCTCGCTCGGGTCCCACCTTGGAAACACTGGAGCGCTTTCTTCTTGGAAAACAAGATAGATAAATGAATCAATAGACGAAAAAGTACGGATACAACAATAAAAGATGCGTAGTCAATGGCTCCTCGTCAGCAGAGCACGCGACCTCTACGTGGGAGGTAAGACGAGGGTAGCACAGGCGGCGGGCAGCACGACGCTCGTTTGCGCGTTGTGCTCTCGCCCGTCCCCGCGCATATCACGAGGGGTCTCTCTCTGTGTCCACAACACGTCAGCCGCCCTTGCTATCCCGGGCAACGAACGAAATGTCCATCTACGGATACTTAGCATGGACTGCGGTGGTAAGAGAGAGGGTGTGTGGCCCTGTCGAATCTGGTTCAACGCGCGGGCGAGACAAAGAGAGAGAGAGAGAGAGAGAGAGATACGGGGCCGGTGCATCCGCCGTGAGTCTTGGCATACATCATCACCTTTTTTTTTTTTTTCGCGGATACAATGTGTGACATACCTGTATATACAGACAGAGCATGTCCTTGGCTCCGCTATCTGCGGCTCCTAAACACCAACCACGCATGTATATACCGTATCCCCCCCCCCCTTTTTTTTCCATGCCCTTGACGGGTTAGCAAAGCTTCTTTAGAACAAGCAATGGGAGGGGTGGGGTGGTGGCGGCTCTGAAGAGGTGGTGGGCACGGGGGGTTTTTGCTATCGGAACATGTCTTGTTGCCATCCAAAGTTGTCTTGATGCCATCCAGACTGGCTTAGCCGTCTCTCGTGCTGTCAACCAACCGCCTCACCTGTGCTTCATCGGGATCGGCTGGTCCGTTACCACGTCTACGTGATCCACCCGGCCACCCCGCCTATCGTCCGCTTCCGGTCCCCGAAGGGGAGGGGGGGTGGACACTCTCCGGATACTGCCGAAACTGCGGATTATTTACTTGGCATGACACCACCCACTCTGTTTGATGCCCCTTGCCGTGACGGCGGAAGCTTCGGATCCCGGCAGCCACCACCATCACCGTCTGGGTCTGGGTCGGAAAGGGGGGGGGGGGTGGAGTAGGGATGGCCCCGTTCCGAATGCTCCGGATCATTCAACCCTACGTCCGATTTTGATCCCCGCTGACCTCGGGACCGGCATCACCCATCTTGTCCGTAACTCCGGACCACAGAGTCGTATCTGCTTTTGAACATTTCGTGTTCAACCCCGACGAATGCACCGGAACCTCACCGGTGAACCCTGTATTATCGACGTTGCAGGTTCGTAACGCTGCCGCCACGAGGTCCTCCGCGATTGTGATGCGCGCCCCTTTGGCTTTGGCGGCTTTTTCATGCTAGAAAGTCCCCGGAGCAGGACGGTAAGAGGACGTGTCTGTTCTTTGGAAAAGCACCAGTCCGTTCCGCGTCACGTTTGTTCTTTTGCGCGTCTGCTTCCGCGCGGGGCCACGTCTCCCCGCGTCCCGATCCCAACGTCTTGGCCGGCCGTGTGTGTGCTTGAGGACATAGTGAGTATCAAGATCTCCTGCTCTTGCCGGTCGACAGTGTCAGGCAGGGCATCGCAACCGTCCAGACATCCGTCGAGCTCAACTACAACTGCCAAAGAGCCGGTCCCCCTCAGAGGTGATTGGAGGGGTTGTTTGTCCTCTTTTGCGAACCGACAGGCTCTTGATGACTGGTCGGAACTCATGTCTAGTCTCGACAATGGCGACGACGACAATGATGTATTTCACAACGCACTGTTCGACGTGTTTCTCGGAAATCAAGCAGGTTGCATGGCAACTACGGCAGACGGCGGCTACAAGAATCAACACGTCGAGAGCGAGCACAGTAACGCAGTACAAATGGTCATTGGACTTTGGGGGCCTGCGAACGAGTGCTGGACGGCTCGACAAACGATGTCTTTGTGACAAGGATCCCAGCTGACAACTTTGGCCGACCTCCACGACTTAATTACAGAAAAACAAAACTCAGATCGCTCAAACATTGGTACGGTCCAAGGCCTCCCTGGCAGGGTCATCAACAAGGTACAAGTAAGATGCGATCCCCGGGTAGGTTGGCTCAGGTATACTATATTCACCATCTACATTGTGCGGATACACAATTCGTTTAGAGGGCGTAAATCTATATAGGAGAAACCGCTCTTATACTGTGGGCAGTATCTCCAACCCACCTTGTCAAGCCATCAACTGATCTGCGGGATGGAGACGATCGGCGCCGGCTGTCATCCGGGATCAACGCAATGGTGGAGGCGCCTGCTTAAGATGTGCGTGCCTGATCTCCATTCGTCTACATTTCGATACCGGTGTACATGGTACAGATAACTCTATATTGTGTTAGGTGCCGAGCCGAACATCGTACTTTTACTGCATACTTTTCGACAGTACAGATATATGGTCAGCATTGTGTAGCCATGCGACCTGAGGAGAGCTCCCCTTGTGCTGGTGCCTTGGCACAAGATACAGACCTATTTTTATGCCGCCGAGTTATGGGCATGATACTTGATCTGTGTTTCCCTGACCGTGTTATCGCACAGGGACCAGCCTGGGATACGCATCTCAGTGGAGGGTAAACACACATACCGCTGACGGTCGACCTGTGCCACAGGATAAGCAAGGCAGGTTGGTTATTCTTTTTTTTTTGTCGTTGCAAATTTGCTGGCGGGGATGCCTGGCACGAGACACAAACATTCCTCGAGCAAAATCTTGGGCTGGCATTTTGTTTGCTTCCGATCGAACGAGAAATCGCCCTGTGAAACCTCCCCTAGACCGGAGCCGGCATTTCCAATCTTTCGACCGAGATGTGGCTCCGTAGGCATCGCCCGGTAAAGCCACGTCGGCGTCCACTTGCTCGGCATGCATAAACGGCGCGTGGCGGCCTGTTGTCGGTGGTGAGGTGGCGTTGCCGTTCTCGATCCAGGCCGCCTCCCCAAGAGGCTTAGAAACCCCGATTCCGCCCTGTGGAATTGAACAGCAACGGCCACAACGAGCCGAGCCGTTTGGAATGTGGCCGTCATTGTTGACCACTGGCTAGGACAACCGTGGGAATGCTATCTGGCGCAGCATCTTCCCAACAAGCCCGTCTTGGCAGCACAGGATCGAACGGAGACAGATATGATCCGAATCCGAGCGAGCCAAGCAAGAAGGCGAATTACATTAATTCCATTCCATTCCAGGTCCACCGATGTGAAAAGCTCGGCGAGTCGAGGTCGATCCGACGTCGATAGGGGTAGAGGGAGTTCTTTGGTCAGCGCCACCCAGCCTCGTTTCGAAGGTGCGGGTGGGGGATGCCGAAAGCTGAAAGTCTTGTGCAAATATCTGGTGTTATTGAAGCCGGACCTTGACGATCGACGCAGCAATAGGTTCGCAGCAGGGGTGGACCTTGATGTACACGCATTGCTGGCTTGACAAGATGAGAGATTCCAGGGCTCTTCATGGGGCGGGCGATCCTTCTTTCGCAGGGCTACCTAGTCTACTACTAGGTATACGTAGGCTGTGGTGAGTCCTCGCTACATGCATCAACCGCAGCCAAGGTAGTAGAGCGCGTGGCAGTGCGCCGTGTGACTGTGGAGGGGGGCAGAGACAGACCGACAATACGACGTTGGCGACACCAATACTCCGTACCAGCAAAAAATGGATGTCGTGGAGGCTTGTCTGTCAGCTTGCTGTCGGGAACCATTGGTGCATATCTATCCGTATATCGAGCATATATCCCATTAGTTTGTGCACTACTGATCGAGTCCGAGCGTGCCAACATACATCGAGGTCGGCAACCGAGACGGCAGAGAGGTTGTTGTTATGGTTCTGGTTCGGGGAGGCAATTGGATAGGTTTTAACCTGGCTCCGAGGTACGGTATGAATATCCATCCGGATTGCTCGTCCGCCTTGCAGTGTAGCGCATCACAAGAAGGAGGCCCGAGCGATGACGAGGACCTGGAAGAATGAAGTATTGGATAGGTAGGGTTGGTGTAATGATTGTGAATGGATCTCGAGAGAAGGCTGGCGTCTCATTTTGAGTGGACTGATATATGTTCATGGGTGTCTGTCTGTCTGTTCGTCTGTTCGTCTGATGACACACACACACACACACCAGGGGTACCTAGGTACATCGTACTCGGCTAGCTTGGGTATCACTTCTGCAGTCGGGGCAGGACGTTCCCGAATGAACTGCATGGAAGAAATATGGGGAAATGCAGGAACGGGGTGCTGTATGTGGCCAGCGCATGGCAGGCAGGAGCAACCAAAAAGAAGGCCATATCACGGGCGGTACATGGTGATGATGTAATTACTAACTGTTAATGGAAGGAAACGCGAGTATCCGTACCACGTACCTAGCCTGTATGTACCGCACCTACCTCGTGTGTGTGTGTGTGTTGTGTTTGTATTGTACCAGTGGGGAGGCAAGAGGGAACCGCCTCGGATACGTACCAAGACGAGCTCACGTGTGAAAGCACCGCCCAAGAACGACGCGGGCACGGCCAGCCACAAGGTTTTTTTTCGCTCGTGCAAACAGACCCACTTGCCTGTTTGATGTTTGGCAGCAGCGAGGACAGCAAGGCAGGTGGTTGAAAGGTACGTATCGATAGTCTTGTCTGTCTAGGTAGGTACCTCGGAAGGTACCGTACCTACGTAGGTTGTGGTAGTATTCGGAGACAATACGGATACTGCCAGGTAGACAGGTATTCCTCTTTGTGACTTCCTACCCAGATAGGCGGCACTAGGTACTACTCCGTACCTTGGGTAGCATGTACGACGTCCTTGCCTCAATGGGGAAAGAAGGGAGCGCAAGTCGGGACAAGAAGGTGGTATACCCTTAACAGGCAGACAGATTGCGGGGCTGCCCACGCACCACGGTCCCCCGAGGGAGGTGAAAATACCGGCATCCCATCGCAACCGCGTTATTTATCGCCAATTGACCTTTTGCCCTATTATCATCGTTTTCTTCACGTCACCATGGTGGCTAATCCCCCTCGATTGACTGCCAGCGAGGCTAACGCAGTTGACGCGTTAGATCAAGTGCCGTTGCCGCCCAACTATGAGAAAGAAGACGTGGTTGACTTCAACTTGGAGGACTTTCAGAAGGAGCTTGACGGTAATAAGCATGCTCCTTTTGCTGGCTTACCTACCTATCTAACCATTTACGGATACTCTGTCAGGACTTACCTCATGCGTCCCCAAGACCCAGGCCGGCCCCATCATAATACCCAACAACCTTAGCGCCCGCCGCAAGCAATACTTTCATCTCACTGAGCCTATAGAAGTAGGCGCAGCCGAATTTGAAAAAATATGGCCTTTTGTCAATAATTTCTTCAATTTAAGCAGAGCTCGAGGCCATATTACCCCCCAAGGCACTACCAACACCTACTATCGCTGCCCACTCTGGTCAAGCAAACCCAACCCGCCCCAAGGCGGCAAGGCTGCAACAATACGTAACCGCACTATACGGGTAGGCACTGGTTGCCCTGTACGCACAAAGGTTAAAAAGCAACTGGTAGGCGACTTTGCTGGAACAGTAGAAATTTCACAAGTCAGCCAAGGCCATCACAACCACCCACTTGAACGCCTTGATCAAATACGCCTACCGCAGGGTATCAAAGACCTTGCTGCTAAGCAAGTCGCCCTTGGTTATTCGCCTACCGCAGTCCACCGCGTACTCCGAGGCCACTTTGGCCGCCGCGAGGCTATTGAAGAAAGCAGGAAAAAAAAAAAAGTTGAGCCACGAAACCATGCCCGACACAGCGTCAGTCCCAGCAGACGCACTCAGTCGATCTCCCCTCCCCCACTAGCGTTTGAGAGTGAGAGAAGAAAGCAAAGGGGGGGAAATAAAGGGGAGGGGGGGAGGGGGGGTGTGAAGCAAAAAGAGGCAGACAGAGAGGCAACGGTTGTGGTCCTCGTCTCTTCTCGCGTTGTTGACAAATAGACCTACCGACTACCAAGAAAGAAAAGTAAGAAAAAAATTAAAATTCATAGCACGAGGGCAATAAGACTGCTGGCTGCATGCATACTCAAGGACGTAGTGGTCCCGAGACTGAGATGGCTGCCGTCGTTTCTTGTCGGTTGAACAGTATGTTTCTGGACATGATGAATCAAGGGTCCAAGACAAGACATGTGCGCAGGGCGGCATGGACGTTGCGGCGGATTGAGTTTGGCTGACAACGGGAACTTTCTTAATCAAACGCGGGCTCGGTTGTTCCTCTTGGCCGACCCGGTTTGGGATGGGACGGGGGGGGGGGCCGGCCCCCCTTAGCCTTCGACATCGTAGTAGGTACCGTAGACACTGGCTAAATCCGCCTACCTCCACTTTGGAGGCTAATGGTAAGGGGCATAGCGGCTGCTGTAACAGGTATAGCTTACTGGCAGAAACATAGATCAGATACTGGCAAAAGTAGGGGCAGTCACGTGCGCCAGCAGGAAGTTGAGGTATAAGCCTGGCTGACTGGGTAGGTCGATGGGTGGGTGGGCTGGTTGACCGCCTACTATTATAGGCTTAGCTTTTCGGCGGCCGCGATACCCCTTGCCGTTAGCCTCCAAAGTGGAGGTAGGCGGATTTAGCCAGTGTCTACGGTACCTACAAAGCTACAATGTACATGCATGTCTGCACTCAAACAGCAGAGAAGGCCTTTACTCGATACAACCCTGGCGCCCAGCGATCGCAATCCTTTTTTCCGGTGTGTTCCTTTCCTTTGTCTAATGAGTTTTGGGTCTTGGCACCAAGACGACGGCATGTACGGGATACGGTTGCTCGGTTGTTGACGACGACGACGACGACGTCGACAAGACACTTGTTGTCTGTCGTTGCCGCCTTTGATCTTTGTTTGACGCGATGCGCCCGTGACTGGCTGCATTACGCTACCTCCCTCCCTCCCTCCCTAATACCTATACCTATGCCTATGCCTTTTGCTGTATCCGGGCCGAAGTCCCGTAGGTATGTATGCATGTTGACAGTCCCCCCCCCCCCCCCCCCCCCCTCCCTCTCTCTGCATGTGTCTTTATTGCGGACGACGTCCGTCTCATCATGCTCAGACCGTGTCACCAAGGGCCGAGGCGGGTACCTACC